>NC_090809.1:4076875-4388750 GCF_036512215.1 Solanum lycopersicum
ATCTGGCAAGGTGTTGACTCTAAAACAATGTTTGTATTTGACAAAGTTATAACAATGAAAGAACAAAATATTTGTGGGAAATGTTACCTCATGGAAGGTCTTTTCAAACAAGTATTTTTGTTTGTTCTTTCTTGCTTGAATTAAATTGTTTGTGACATGAACATTTGGGAAATGTCAATTACAAAACCTTGCAATAACTAATCAACTTAGAAGTTTTGTCTAACTCCTAGTGCAATAAATCAAAATGTCAAGTATGTTTTATTACTTTAACCCTTAGAATTGATTTACACTTACATTTTTTAGGTAAAGTCAAGATCATCTCGTGGTGGAAAAAATGTTTCATAAATTTTATTGATAATTGCACTAGATATTGTTATGTCTAGTTGCTGAATAATAAGGATGAAGCAAGAGAAACATAAGCAATATAAAACTAAAGTTGAAAATTAATTAGATAAAAAGATTGTCATGATTAGAAGTGGTAGGTGTTGAGAATATAAATCTTCTTTTGCAGAAATATATTTGCAGAATGAAATCATTCATCAAATTAATAGACATACTCACCTCAATCTAATGAAATTATTGACAGAAAAAAAATATGAACTTTAAAGGAAATATTGAATATCCTACTAACGAGTTCAGGTTTACCAAAAAATTTGTGGGGGATTCTATATCATTATAGCAAAAGAGAATAACAAAAAGTTTGTATGTTTAGAAAGAGAGAAACAAAAAAGAGTAACAAATAAAAAATTTTATTTGTTAAGAAAGGGAGCAACAACAAGTTGTGTTTGTTCAGGCTTTATTATATCCTGATAGAGAATTGCTTGTTGCCCTTAAAGTATATACAATCAATAACACCCTTGAAAGATAGTAATCTAACCATTTCCAATACAGTCTATTCCATATGAGAAATGAAAATGAGGGAACTATTTTCAAACAAGTCAAAATAGGGCCTATGACTGTGGATTGTATGTTCATTGAATATGCTACAATGAGTAAAGCATATTAATTTATGGTTCATAAGTCCGAAACGTCAGATTGTCAAGTAAAGGGTCTAAACGTCCTTGGATAAAATCAAAAGAGAATGCACTTAATAAAGAGATTCAGAGGCGTAGTAAATGTCAATGGACAAATTATTTCCTCCGAATTAGATTTGTAATATTTCTTCTTGAAAATAAGTTCATACAGTCAAACAAGATTTGTCTTGTGCGGAGTCATTCTTTTTGAAAATAGGTTGTCAATAGTAGGATAAATTCAATTTTGATCAACCAACTTGAGAATTGGTTTCTTTCTCCAAGAAATAAACATTTGGGTTCAAAGTGGACCTACAAAAGGAAAAGAAAGTTGGTGAAATGTTAACTATTGACAAATATAAAGAAAGATTTGTTGTCATATGTTTGGACAATAAAAAAGTCTTGATTATTTTGATACAAAATTGCCACTAACTAGGATTACATCAATTCAAATGTTAGTTGCGCTAGTTGCATTATATGGCCTTCAAATTCTTCAAAGTAGATGTGAAAATATTTATTAAAAAAATAAAAAATTGGAGGAAAAAAATTACATGGAACAACCTGAGGGATTTGTAGTTCGTGGTAAAAAAATGTTTGTAAACTTGTTAAGTCACTTTGTGCATGCGCCCAAATAATGACATGTGAATATTGACCAAACTATGTTGGTAAAAGAATTCAAATTAGTGAATGTGATTAATGTTTTTACATTAAAGACACTTCGAATCACAAGGTCATTATTTATTTTTATGTTAACAACATGTTGATCAACAAAAGAGACATTTCTGACATAAATGCTACTAAGCATGTGCTAGAAAGTAAATTCGATATGAAAGATATTGAAATTAGTGATGTGATTAAAAAAGTACTTGACAAGTTCAAGTACTTGGATTTCAATATTGTCAAGACTCCAATAGTGTGAGCAATATACTTCAAAAGAATGAAGGCAAAAGTGACTCACAATTGGATTATACCAGAGTATTGAAAAGTATGATATATATATAAAGTGTACGCGATCAGATATCTGTAGCATTATTAGTAAACTGAGTCGGTTCACAAATAATCTCACTCAAACTCATTGGATGACAATGAATCCAATGAGTTTTGAAGAATTTAAAACATAGTTAATACTATTGTTTTGCATTATAACTAATATTCAACAATATTAAAAGAAAATAGTGATGCAAATTGAATCACAAGGTCAAATAAAGTAAAATTTACGAATGAATATGTATTTACTCTTGATGAAGGAGTAGACTCTTGAAAATCTTTCAAACAAAAGTGTATGGCTCGCTCTACTATAAATCCGAGTTTATCACTTTACGTAAAGCAGGTGAAGAAGTTGAATGACTCCAAAATTTCTTGAAAGATTTTTTCCCCAAACATTTAGCTCCTGTATGCATACACTGTGAGTGTTAATTTACAATAGGTATGGCATGGAAGATGAAAGTAGGGGTGGAAGATGAAGCAGAATTTCAAATGAAATTGAAATTAAAGTAACAAAATTAAAATAAGTCAAATAGTAAGAGAGAGAAATTTTAAAAAAAATGAAAAAAATATATATTTCAAATTAAATTAACAAGTGTCACACAATGATTGGTGTGTGATAACACTTGTGATTTAAAATTTGAAATTGATCGAGAAATGATGTAATAATATATGTTCGAAATGTTAGGTTGTGGAGCCTGATTGATATATATTACTGTTAGGTTGTGGAGCCTGCACTATTTATTCTTCATTTATACTCTATAGTAAAAAATACTCTGATTTATTAATATATATACCCCACTGCCGTGGAAGTTTACTCACGGGGTGTTACCACGAAATATTGGTTTCTCTCTTTCTCCCTCTAGATCTCTCATCTCTTTCTCTGGAAAAGTTCTTGTGTTCTTCATTTATCAAGTGTGTGTGCGTGAATTCGATCCTAACACGAAATTATTTAGGGATATAATAGGACACATGAATAGTTAAGATGTTTTTTTGAAAATTCGAAAAAACTTCAGGTGTCACTTTATGTCTTTTCTCTATAAAATATTGAATTTAAAATGTATTATAACTATTGTTTATTTTTTCTCATTTTAACGGTATTAAAATCTGTTATTGTATTAAAAATATATTTTTGTATTAAAACTATTTAAGTTATATATTCACAATGTGCATTGGAAAATAAATATAATATGTGTAATATATTGAATTCAAAATGTATTATAAGTATACTCTATATTTATTTATTTTATTAATAATATTTATATATTTTTAAAAATAAATGTTAATATTCCAGCAGGGCTAAATATTTGGAAAGATACATACATAAATTTAAAAGAAAGCGGTACTGGAATAGCTCTTAACAACATTACTAGACAGTATTTGGATCAATGAGCTATTTGTTGGACCAACACATCTAGGGGTTTTGAATTGGCTCACCGTGCCTCCTAATCCAACGAAATGATCCAATATCTTATGAAAGGTTCCCCTCTTCACAATCCTCAGTTCAAGTGCTCCAATTGCATTCACTTTCCTGGAGCTCACGTAGCCTGCATCCAGGAATGTTTTGTCCAGACAGTCGCAACATTCTTGCAATATTTCATCAGTTGCTTCCCCACTCAGTTCCCAGGAGATAACATAGTGTCCTGGATCAGCTGAGACGTTGACATGACTGGTGAAGTCCATCACTTCTAGTTTTTTGTCAACTAAGTGCTTGCTTGCAGCTTCCACGGCTAGTTGCAAATATTTCTCAGTGTTCTTGTCTATGTTAATGCTCAGTAAAAGGTTCCTCCAATTGCTTAAACTTGAACATTTGCTATAAATTGTTTCAGCCAATTCTGGATCAGGCTTCAACAATTTTGACATGACTAATCTTATGGATGGTACAGTGACTCGGCTCGATAAGACTCCCTCCCTTATGTCAACAACAAGTTCTTCCCATACTTGTTCGAAAGTTCGAAAAGCATGGACAATGCTATGTGCAAACGTAGACGAAACAACTTGAACTTCATCGCGGAAAATGAGACCAGACAGAAGGTGACAGTATAGAGATTGTTTAAAATCAGGAGCAAATATTACTTCACCAGGACTACAAACTGGGGTAGACCAATCCTTCATTATCTTCTTGTATTGTGGACTTGTAAACACATTAGTAGTGCCTGTTGAAGCTGCCAAAACCCCCTTTAGTTTTAAACTGCTTGCTGCTGTAAAAAAAATGCATAGCCTTCCCTTTCTCTATTGGAAATTCTCTGAAAGAAATGAACAGAACTATTATTAGGGAACTATTTACCTTTTAGTATGATGTATTTATGACCAAAAAAAAACTAAAACAACTTCATGAACTAACAAGAAAATTACCTGTTCCTAAAGGCAAAAGAAGTCTTGAATGTCTGCATGGCGGAATTCATCAATTCATCATTGAAAGGTACAAACTTTGGCTTCCCTTGAGTAGTACCAGAACTGCAAATCAACCATTATATTTCACAAGTGCAAATCAACCATTATATTTCCTCTTTGAACATAACAATAATATACAATACCCACTGCACTCTCACAAGTGGAATCTAAGTAGAGTACAACGTACACAAACTTTATCGCTCAGACCATCTCCAACCCACCTCTATTTTACTCTCCAATCTCTATTCTGAAGAGCAAAATGAGCACTTCAACCCAGCTCTAAATCATCCTCTATTCTCCATTTATGGAAAGGTGACTATTCACAGTCTCTAATTCATTTTTCATTATTTTATTATTATTTTCTGTTACTTTCTAATTAACATATATTTTACATATAATTCCATTAAATAAATATTCAATATTTATAATTCTTGTTTAAATGTAATATAATATTCATAAAAGTATTTTTAATGTATACTACTTTAATTTCAAATTAATAGTAATTTGATTTTTTCTAATTTTCATCACTAATAATAAAAAAGTTATTAATAGTTTTCATTATAAAGAATATACAAAATTAGAATGGCAAGGTCAATAATTTAATTTAAAAATACAATACATAGTATGATAAATTAAATATAAGATAACAATACAATACATAATAATTTAAAGGGATAATGCACAAGTACCCCCTCAACCTATGCCCGAAATCCCAGAGACACACTTATACTATACTAAGGTCCTATTACCCCCCTGAACTTATTTTATAAGTAATTTTCTACCCCTTTTTAGCTTACGTGGCACTAGTTTGAAAAAAAAAGTCAATCATCGTTGGGCCCACAAGATAGTGTCACGTAGGCTAAAAAGGGGTAAAAAATTATTAATAAAATAAGTTTAGGGGGGTAATAGGACCTTAGTATAGTATAAGTGTGTCTCTGAGATTTCGGGCATAGGTTGAGGGGGTACTTGGGCATTATCCCTAATTTAAATACAAGATAACAATACAATATAATACATAACATAATAATTTAAATATTGATAAAAATAATACATAACATAATAATTAATTGATCACAACAATAATTTAGTAATCCGGTAGGTCATTTCCAGATCTCGCACTATTCAAAAAATATTTTCAGCCACACCACGCTTTGATGATGCAATATTTCGCTATTGTTATCGAATGTACCACAATTTATTTCTTCGTATCATTAATGCAATTAAAGATCACGATACATACTTCGAAAAACAAATTTGTCTACTTTGCAAAAAATCTTGCTAGCAGTATTGTGCCTCCCACCCATTATGTTATTCAAAGAAAAGAATACAACATGGGTTATTACTTAACTGATGATGTATATACTAAATCGTCTACAACTGTTCAAATTATTCGTGTTTCTCATTCTCAAAAGAAGAAATATTTCGCGATAAAACAAGAATCATGTTGAAAATATATTGAACGTGCATTCGTATTTTTGCAATCACGTTTTACAATTATTATAGGAGAGTCACGTTTTTGAAGAAATGAAGTGTTATATGATAATAATGACTACATGCATTATACTGCACAACATGATAATTAAGGATAAACATGATCTCAATGCACCAATTCAAGATGTTGTAGAGGCTCCAACCCCAACTATAGAAATGGTGATAGATGAAAATCTCAGGCCTGAACAATTTTTAACTAGACATACAAAATAAAGGATAAAATTCTCATTTTGAACCCTGTAATGCATTAATAGAGCATTTATGGGAGGCACATACCGATTTTGAAAATTAAGTGTTTATGTAATTGTATGTCACTTTTATTTAAATTTATCCCCTAATTTATGTATTACATTATATTTTCTTACAGTTTATGTTATATAAAAATTTAGAATAAAATATAATTTTATATCACACTTCAAATTATATAAAGTAATTATTTGAAATAAAATTAAAGGATTAATATCATAAAATAAGAAAATAAGAATCAAATAGAAATAATAATATAATATTTGAGCAGAGAGAAAAAATTTTCTTTTTAGAGAGTAAAATAATGAATTATATTGGAGTTGGTTGTGTGAAAAAAATAGAGAACTCCATATTTAGAAAGTAAAATAGAGGATTGAGTTGGAAATGCTCACATTAGTTTCCGATTGACAATCAATTCAAGGAAAAACACATCAAAGCAAATTGAAAAAGATTAACTATATTGAAGGGATCATGACAGAATACCGCAGAAAGCATGATAATAACAGAAATCGACATACAAAAAACATCAACCCAAAAAAAAGAAGAGAATTTTTTGCTTACCTCAAGGAGATGGCTTGAACGGGCTTTCCAGTAAGAATAGGTGAAATATCACCATCAACAATTCTTTGAATATAAGGATCCAAATCACTGTGACAGACAATGGGGACACAAGCCTTGAAAGTCTCAACATCAGTTCTGCCATTCATACCCCATTGCTTCAAATACTCTGTTCCCCCATTTTGCTGCAGAATTTTCCCAAGTGTCTCTTCTTGAATCCTCCCAACATTTTTTGTTATCACCTCAAAATCCTCAATCACTTGTTCTGCATCAAATTTCTTCTCAATATTTTCCATCATCTTAGACTTCAACTTTAAGCAATAACAGTCAAGTAAAAGCAGTCAATAATCCTCAATTTGAGAGATGAGGTTGGGGGATTAAGAAGAATTTAAGCAACTCTATAGTTATTACTGACTTCAATGCAACTTACCTCATAAAGGACAATTTTAAAAAAATAGAATTGCTAAGTGACATGAAACTTTTTTGGCACCGATGTGGCATGACACTGCGAAATGACAGAATTAGCCTAGATGTTGGTTCCAAAACCACCTAATTTTCTCCGAAAAATAAAAGAAATCACTTTTGACATTTTTTTAAAATTTATTTTACTCTTTCAATATCTTTACTTTCTTTTTTACTTAATTCATTTTATATCTCATTTTACAAAATGTTTCTTAATTTTTTATGTTTGGTTGACTTAAATATTTTAGAAAATATTTCTCAAATAAACTTATTTTCCTCAAATAATAATCTTTTCCTAACCTCACTTCCTTCTCCGACCCTCCCCATTAAAAATAAAAAAATTAATTTTTTTAAGAAAATCAATTTATTTTGTTAGTACACCCAAACTAGCCCCCTCCACACCCACACACCCGCACGATGGTCTATTAAAAGGGACAAAGAAGTTAGGTAATTAGGTGAAAGTCATTCGAGTTTTAGATATTGAGTAGAAGTGACATATAAATAAATAATATTAATTAAATTAAAAAGTTTTCTAAAAAGGCCCAAACTTTTAAATTTTACACTTTTCACCTACATTCTTTACCTTAAAATAATTTTATCATAATAGACCAGAAAGACGCTCTTTCTCAACTACATCATCTTCCCACTGATCCTCTTCAAATGCACGTATATTTGTCAATCCTGCTTTTTTCTTCTTCTTCCTCTTCTTCTTCTTCTTCATCATCTTGCTTTTATAGAGAATATCTATCAAGAAAAATTTATGAAAAAGAATATCAATATACACACATATATATATATATATATGTATATGTATATATATATATATATATATGTATATGTATATATATATATATATAAAGAGCGCTATTGATAAGTATGAAAATCACTTTGTGTCCATTCTTAAGTTGCGTTTTGTGAACCCAAAGTGATTGTTTCAGTCAACAATTTTCGTATCGAAGTTGATGTCCAATAATTTTCTTTAGTTGTACGGTGATAATAGAAGTTGTCCCAACAACTAGTGCAGTTGTTCAACAATTGTGTTCTATTGTTGGTCAATTGAAGAGTTCTAATAAAATCTAAAACTATTATCTTTTTTACTGTTGTTGATAGTTATGAAACAACGAAATAAGTGTAAAAATAAGTATTAATATTCTTTAGCAATTTCAAAGTTAATTGATGAATGTCTCACTAGTTGAAATATTGTGTGATGTCTTCAGGTATTGTGTCCATCTATGAAACATCAAATAATAATAACAATTGATTACATGGTGAATGGGTAGAGATTTCTATTCGTTACACTTGGCGAACAAAGGTTCAAGAAACAATAACAATAAAGATAAGTGAGAATGTTACATATAACGAGTTGATTTCTAGGTTTGAGTTAAATTGTGATAAAGAAGATCTCTCTATTACTTATATGCTTGGCTTCATTGATAAGCAAAAAGGACCTCCTTCTAGGATAACGGATGATCGTGATTACGATTTTTTTGGATGATCGATGTAGGCTCATTTTAAGAATATATGTGGTTGAAAAGATAACAGAGACAACAAATTCAGTTGCAAATGATGAAGAGCGTCATATTACTATTGATATTCCTATAAACGAGGACACTTTTCTATATTTCATACCAACAGGAGGCAGCCACATGAATGATGAAGGCACGAGTTTTTATAAAGGTTAAATATTCAAGAACAAGCGAGAATTAACTAAGTTATTGAAGCTTGCTTCTCTAAAGAAATTAAAGATCAAAGGCTCAAATCAGTAAAGAGTTCTACAGATGAATATTTTGCTAGATGTGTAGATCCAAATTGTGATTGGTGGTTGCAAGCAACAAAAATTCAAAGTTGTAATAGATTTGAAATTAAACAATACCCCAATATTCACTCATGTGGGGAACTACATCTTACAAGTCATCATCCACATGCTTTAGCATAAGTCGTCGCATATACATGCTACTTAATTTCTTGATAGTGTAGTTTCATGACTTTTTGCCGTATTTATAACATGTACTTAATGAGAAAATTATTAGTTCAAAAAACTTATATAGTTGTATTTTATTAACTTTTAAATTTTATCAAAAGCTTCTAATTTTTGTATCAACAATTTCTAATGTTGTCGGACAACTGTAACAGTTCAAGGGTCAAGTCCTCCAAACAACTTCATTAGTTGTCCAACGATATTGAAGAGTTGTCCAACAATATTGGAGAGTTGTCTAACAACTTTGCACAGTTGTCTAAAGATTGATCTAGCCGTTTAGTAAATTATTAGGTATAAACTAAGTCGTTTAATAATAATTGAAGATCGATTTAGTCGTTTTGTAAACTATTATGAATAAAGTAAGTCATTTAATAATAACTAAAGATCAATTTAGTCATTTTAAAACTATTAAGTATAAAGTAAGTCACTTAATAATAACTGAAGATCGATCTAGTCATTTTGTAAATTATTACGTATAAACTAAGTCATTCAATAATAGTTAAAGATCGATTTAGTTGTTTTGTAAACTATTAAGTATAAGCTAAGTCGTTTAGTAATAACTGAAGATCAATGTAGTCATGTTGTAAATTATTAGGTATAAACTAAGTGGTTTAATAATAGTTGAAGATCGATTTAGTCATTTTGTAAACTATTTAGTATAAACTAAGTCATTTAATAATAACTAAAGATTGATTTAGTCGTTTGTAAACTATAAGTATAAACTAAGTTGTTTAATAATAACTGAAAAGTTGATCTAGTTATTTTGTAAATTATTAAGTATAAACTAAGTCATTTAATAACAGTTGAAGATAGATTTAACCGCTTTGTAAACTATTAAATATAAACTAAGTCGTTTAACCACATCCGGGGAGCTCTCTTGATCACTTCGAGCATCTGGAGCATACAAGTGATTCTTCTTAGGAGCATCCGAGTTTGGGCACTTGCTTGAACTTGAGAATTTTCCCTTTCTTGAGACTTCATCATAGGGAAATGTCTCTTCATATTACCACTCTTGCCACAACCATAAAAATTGCCCATGCCAACTAGGCACTTACCATCATGTCTCTTGTCACATTTTGCACAAAGAGGCTTCTCAACATAAGATCTTCCACCTTTCCCCTCTTGGGGCTTAGGAGTAGGCACCTTCCTCTTGATGACCCTTGGTGCAATAGAATAGCGTTAATTGGAAAACCTCTTTTTGACCTTGGTTTGTCTTGAACCTCAAATTTTGTATTCGAAGAATTCCCATCTTCGTTCTTACCTTCTTCAACTCCCTACCAACTTGCTTAAGATTTTTCTCCTCAATTTGTTCGGCATGAACCATGAGACGAGAGGTGTCCATGCAAGGAATAAACAAAGCCGACCTACATTCATTAACCACAAGATCGGATATCCCCATGATAAATTTGTTCATCTTGACCCGAGAATCCACAACCATAGTAGGAAAATGTTTTGATAGTGTAGTGAATTTTAAGGCTATACTCCTTCACGCTCATACCCCCTTGACAAAGGTTGATTAATTCTTGAATTCTCCTCTCCCTTAGTTCCAAGGGAAAGAACCTTTCAAGTGAAGTCATTTTGAAAGCTCACCAAGTAATCCGACCTTCTATAACCGGCCTCTTATACTTCCATTGCTCATACAAAACTTGAACCACGTGCACTCGTGGCTGAGAGTTTGGAGGTTTCTCAAAACCTATTGCCCAAAAAATATTCCAAGGATAAGAAGAGAGAAGGGAAAATGTTTTTGTATTCCCTTTAGTTGGATGTCTTATAATGTTCACAAAGTTCATGCTTATATAGGATTTTCCAAAGAGGAGTTTCAAAGGGAAGAATTAATTTGTATAACTTATATTAAATATTAATGGCATTAAAAGTCATTACATCACATTCGAGAGAAAGTCTTCTTTGTTTTGGAACAGAAGAATTAATTTCTTTGTAACATAATTTACTTTCTATTCTTTGCATTACAGAAAAATTGAACAAATGTTGAATTAATATCACAATTCCCCACTAATGAAAACATAAAGAGTAAGAACAAGTTTTGGACAAAAGGAAGGAACATGTACTTATATGTCAATATCTTTCTATTTGAATTGACACGTAGTGATATGAGGCAACAACTTATTATCCACAAAGTGAAGTACTCTAGAAATGAGCAGATATGAATTGAGACCCTCATAACACATACCATATCCTTAAGTTTAAGCAACCTCCGCGATACAACATGCCTTTATGGTCATGCACACACACCTTGGGTCTTACGAGTGCTCTAGAAAGACGACACAAGTCTTTCATAAAAGGCGACCACATCTTTACACTCACGTAGGTGATTCCATAAAGTCTATCTCAAATAGACCACCTTACGGCTATAGAATTGTTAAGAGCAAGTTAAGTTCAACCTTATAAAATATTGCATCATGCCATACGGATAGAAAATGTGTTGTATATTGAGGCCTAATAGGTCCACCACATTACCTCAATCAATGGGCTTTAGCCCTATCCCCCTCGATGTTTCAAGGATTATTTTCCTTGTCAAGCCCTTTGTCATAGGAGATGCCAAATTTCTTTTGGACCTTACATATTCCAAGGAAATAACACCCAGTTTAAATAATTGTTTAACTGCACCATGTCTGATGCGAATGTGTCTATTTTTTCCATTGTACACACTATTTTTAGCGATTCCAATTGTTGCCTGTGAGTCACAATGAAGAGAAACTGGTGAAGCTTATCTTCTCCCACAAAGGCATATCCGCCAAAAGATTTCTTAGCCATTCAGCTTCTTGCCTGCCAACTCGAGAGCAATGAATTCTGATTCCATGGTAGAACGTACTATACAAGTCTATTTGGAAGACTTCCATGAATTAGCACCTGCACCCAAAGTAAATACATAGACACTTGTGGAGCTAGCTTCATCATTGTCAGTTACCCTGTTTGCATCACAAAAACCTTCTAAAACAGCAGGAAATTTGTTAAAATGCAAACACCAATTGATAGAACCTCTCAAAAACATTAGCAACCGATGAAGAGCATTCGAGTGTTCACTACTGGGAGTATGAATATATCTTCTCAATCTACTAACAGCATAAGTTATATCAAGCCGAGTATAGTTCATGAGAAAAAGTACACTGCCAATTATTTTAGCATATTCAATTTGAGAAACAGTAGATTCTTTATTTTTCTTCAAGTGTATGCTAGGGTCATAAGAAGTCCTCACTGGAACTACATCAAAACAATAAAACTTTTTCAACATCTTTTCAATGTAATGAGACTGACATAAAGAGAAACCATTAGCAGTTCATTTGATTTTAACTCCCAAAATCACATCTGCTTCACCAAGATCTTTCATTTCAAATTTAGAAGACAAAAAGTTCTTAATCTCATTAATAACATTCACATTAGGAACAAAGATTAACATGTCATCTATATATAAACATATAATGAAACAATCTGAACCTATGATCTTAGAATAAACACATGTATCGGATGAATTTACAACAAAGTCATTATCCACTATGGTAATATTAAATTTTTCATACTATTGCTTAGGTGCTTGTTTTAGTCCATACAATGACTTTCTCAGTTTGTATAATTTATCCTCTTGTCTTGGAACCACAAAACCCTCGGATTGAGTCATATAGATCTCTTGCTCTAAATGACCATTTAGAAATGCAGTTTTAACATCCATTTGATGTACCACTAAATCATGAATGGAGGCTAAAGCAATAAGAGTTCTAATGATTGTTGTTTTTTTCATAGGAGAATAAGTATCAAAGTAATCAATGCCTTTCTTTTGGTTAAAACCCATAATCACAAGTCTAGCCTTATATTTATCAATTGTACCATCAGGTCTCAATTTCTTCTTAAATATCTACTTGCTACTTATGGGTTTACAACTTGTAGGCAAATAATGCAAGTCCGAAGTCTGATTAGAAACTATAGAGTCTAACTCACTTTTAATAGCCTCTTTCAAAAATACAACATCTATTGATCTCATTGCTTCATCAGAAGTCTTAGGATCTTCTTCTATTAAATAGATAGACACTAATTCATCATTTAAAACATTAATATAATAATTTTCAGTTAAGGAAGTAGTGATAAATTTAGGACCAAAACTTTTTCATGTTCATTAGAAATAACTCTAGAAAAAGGTACAACATGGGAATCAATAAACATAGATGTAGAATTATTATTTTACACATCACTCGGCACATTATTTTTTAAAGGGAGCATATGCTCAAAAAATTCTGCATCTCTAGATTCACAAATAGAATAATCATTTAGAGACATAAATCTATATGCAGCACTATTTTGATATGACCTAGTCTACCATGCCACAAATTGATAGACTCAACAATATAAGCAAAATTTAAAATACTTCCATTATTGACAATCTCTTGAACAATGTTCAGTACAAATAATCCTCCGCTAAGATATCCCTTCCCAACAAAGTCTCCTCCAATAGAAATAATTATTTTATCAGCTTCAAAAACAAGTTTAAGGCCTACTTTGTTGAGAAGTGCTCTGAAAACTAAGTTCTACGGAGGGAGGGAACATACAAAACATTGTTAAAGAATAATGTGTTTCCTAAAGTTAATTTAAGTAAAACTTTTCATTCACCCATTACTACAGCAGTAGTGGAGTTACCCATGTATACACACTCTCCATCAGTGGACTCCTCAATGTCATGGAATAACTCTTTATTGGAACAAAAATGCCTTGAAGTGCCTGTGTCTACTACCCAGTCAATCTTGTTAGCCACCAGATTTTCCTAAACAACTACAACAACAATCACTTCGTTACCCTCAGCAAGATAAGCTTAGACATCACTTTGTCCTTCCTGCTTTGAGTCCTTTCCTTTTCTTTGATAGCACCTGGCAGCCCTGTGACCAACTTTTCCACAAACAAAACAAGAACCCTTAAATTTTTAAATTTGACTTTTCGGCTTGTTGAATTGATTTTTCTTCTTCATAAGTTCCTTTTTTAAGACTTTCTTCTGTTTGCCTTTGAAACTGTCTTTCACAACAGTACCAGAAGATTCAACAAGATTAACTTTAGAAGAATTAATAGAAAGTTCTTCCATCTTATCTTTGAGACGGTTCGCCTCTTCAGTCCTCATATGACTAATAAATTCTCGAAGAGTTAAATTCTTTTTTCTTATGTTTTAATTGATTTCTATAATCACTCCAAGATGGTAGGAATTTTTCAGGCAGAACATTAGCCTGAAATATCTCATACATCTTCATGTCCTCGTTGAGAACATAAGCAGTCAAATTCTCATACTCGTGAACTTGCTCCAGTATGGGCTTATTATCAGGCTTATTATCAACCATTTGAAATTTAATCCATTGGCCGGCAACATATTTTTTCTTTCCTGCATCATCAGCACCATATTTCTTTTCCAAACTATCTCATATCTCTTTGGCAGATTTATAGTTTTAAAATAAATCAAATAAAGGGTCAGTCATATGATTTAGCAAATGTCCTCAAACAATTTTGTTATCCTTTTCAGACTTCTTTTTAACAACATCATCAACAGTTACAACATTACTAGAATCATAAGCCGTGTTAGAACCATTCATAGAAGGTTCTTTAAATAAAACATAATCAACTTCTAATTGTTCAAAAGAAATTAAAAGTTTTTGTGACCATCGTTTAAAAATTTTCCATCCAAATGCTCAAGTTTTGACAAATCATTAAAAGTTTTGTTCAAAGAAATATCCATTATCAATATTGTATGTTAGGGAATCAATTTCAAATTGTTGGAAAAATTACTAAAATATTGATATTAGAATGAAATTATAAAATAGTAAATAACTTATCACAAATATTATGTCATGGCAAGTCACTGCCTTGAAAGCAATTTCGGCTCGACTCTGGTGCAAATCGTTGCAGTCGGTCGCTCCCCAAGGTTCCACAGTTACTCTCAAACACGTGCACTCGTGGCTGAGAGTTTGGAGGTTGCTCAAAACCTATTGCCCAAAAAATATTCTAAGGATAAGAAGAGAGGAGGGAAAATGTTTTTCTATTACCTTTTGTTGGATGTCTTATAATTTTCACAAAGGTCATGCTTATATAGGATTTTCCAAAAAGGAGTTTCAAAGTGAAGCATTAATTTGTATAACTCATATTGAATGTTAATGGCATTAAAAGCTATTACATCATATTCGATAGAAACTCTTCTTTGTTTTGGGACGGAAGAATTAATTTCTTTGTAACATAATTGACTTTCTATTCTTTGCATTACAGAAAAATTGAACAAATGTAGAATTAATATGGCTGAAATCATTCAGACTATTAACACCAGGTATTAATAAAGGTTTCTGCACACTTCTTGCTGCTGATATTCGTCTTACCTCCGTCCATTTATCGTCCTGCTTTTCTTTGATCAGCTCCCCTTGTCTCTCTGCCTTAAGTTCACTGTTGGAATGTGCAATTATACCGGGGTCGTTTGGCACTCATTCAACTGTAACCCTATAGGATCAGCAAGATTTGGCAACTTCTGGTCATCCCGTTTAGGTTGACACTTTTAAGCTTGTGGCTTATCCTTACGAACAATGGGTTTGGTTTGTACATTAGGTGAGTTGTGCATTTATGTCCAACCTGGAGACACTTTGGACAATATACAGGTATCAATTCATAAATCACCTTCAGATCAAACACTCTTCCATTTGGATCCTCCATTCTAACTGAAACTGGGAGTTCTTTTTTTATATCAAGCTAAATCAAAACTTTGGCTAAGGAGGTTCTAGCTACCTTCATTGTGCATTCATCAGCATACAAATGCAATCCCAAACCACTACTAATTATGCTCAATGATTGTATCCACCGTCAATTCTCTCTATATATAGATATTAGTCCAAAAAAAACATAGATATATATTACACTATTTAGATAAGAAATCCTTGCAGGACTACAAATTTGGAAAGATACATACATAAATTTAAAAGATAGCAGTACTAGAATAGCTCTTAACAACATTAGTAGACAGTATTTGTATCAATGAGCTATTTTTTGGACCAACACATCTAGGGGTTTTAAACTGGCTCACCGCGCCTCCTAATCCAACGAAATGATCCAATATCTTATTAAAGGTTCCCCTCTTCACAATCCGCAGTTCAAGTGCCCCAATTGTATTCATTCTCCTGTTGTTCACATAGCTTGAATCGAGGAACGATTTGTCCAGACAGTTGCAGCACTCTTGCAATATTTCATCAGTTGCTTCCCCACTCAGTTCCCAGAAGATGACATAGTGTCCTGGATCAGATGAGATGTTGGCATGGCTTGTGAAGTCCACCACTTCTAGTTTTTCGTCAACTAAGTGCTTGCCTGCAGCTTCCACAGCTAGTTGCAAATCTTTCTCGGTGTTCTTGTCTATGTTAATGCTCAGCACAAGGTTCCTTCGACAGACGAACTGGAGCTCTGGAGTGCTATTGTGGAATCTTTTTATCTTCACAACATCACCCAGTCTATAACGATATAAACCTGCATATGCAAATGCATAAGTGTAGTCAATTATACTATCACTACATATAGCTAAACTTGTATATGACACAATAGATAGACCGATACCTTGTTATTTTGAATAAATTTGTTATGTGGAACTTAGAAGGAAAAA
Source organism: Solanum lycopersicum (assembly GCF_036512215.1). NCBI lineage: Eukaryota > Viridiplantae > Streptophyta > Magnoliopsida > Solanales > Solanaceae > Solanum > Solanum lycopersicum. The sequence continues at coordinate 4,093,614 of NC_090809.1, forward strand.
TGCAAAAGATTCCAGCATTCTATATAGAAGTACTTAACAACAAAAGGAAATGAATATCAAGCACATGCACGTATTGTTGAACAAATGAGTACAACAGAACATGGACAAAAGACCCAGAATAAGGCATAAAAGCAAACGACAACTCTTTTCTATCTTAGCAGAATTTAGTATTTTATGCCAGGCAGGCATATTTAACTGATTATGTTTCCAACAATATTGCCATAAAGTACGAAGACTAAGGACATGCTAAACTCCACAAGTCTAAGCTGAATTACATGGCAGTCAATAAAATTAGAGCAGAACTCGTTCACTGGGAAGAATCACTGAATAATAAGAATATGCTCAATTATCCCCGGTTTATCATGTTGTGCTCACTCCATAGTTCATATATGAACAGAGACCTCAATTTGATGAGCATAGAATTTTCAAGAGAAGTCGTGCAAGAAAATTGTACCTGCAAAATTGGTGAAGACAATTTCATACTCTTCACCAAGTTTAACTTCAGTCAGGCAGACAGGAGAATTTGCTTGCTCCATGCCAATGAGATTTTCCTCGAGTGGGAGGAATTCAAAATAGCCAGTATTTGGTAACACTGCATAAGTAACCATCTCAGGGGGGGATTTTGGGTTAACATTTACTCCAACCCATCCTTCAGAAGAACCATAATCTGCACTCACTAGAGGTAATTCCCCTGCATAGTGCCTCAGTTTCTTCAAGTAAGGCTCCATGGAACCTGTCATGATACCATAAATGTACTTTGTATTCGGGAAGAGTTTAGGAATCAAGCCATACCAATTGCTTAAACTTGAGCATTTGCTATAAATTGTATCAGCCAGTTCTGGATCAGGCTTCAGCAGTTTCGACATGGCCAATCTTATAGATGGGACTGTGACACGGCTCGATAAGACTCCCTCCCTTATGTCAACGACAAGTTCTTCCCATACTTGTTCAAAAGTTCGAAAAGCTTGGACAATGCTATGTGCAAATGCAGACGAAACAACTTGAACTTCATTGCAGAAAATGAGACCAGACAGGAGGTGACAGTATAAAGATTGTCGAAAATCAGGACCAAATATTACTTCATCAGGACTACAAATTGGGGTAGACATTGCCTTCATTGTCTTCTTGTATTGTGCATTTCTATACACATGGGTAGTGGCTGTTCCAGTTGCCAAACCACCTTTAGTTTTAAATTGCTTGCTGCTGTAAATAATGTGCAAAACCTTCCCATTCCCTATTGGAAATTCTCTGAAAGAAAAAAATATAGGCTATATGATGTATTTCTGACAAAAAAAAACTTCATGAACCAACAAGAAAATTACATGAAATATAAGACAGAGAACAAAATGAAAAATTACCTGTTCCTAAAGGCAAAAGAAGTCTTGAATGTCTGCATTGTGGACTTCATCAATTCATCATTGAAAGGTACAAACTTTGGCTTCCCTTGAGTAGTACCAGAACTGCAAATCAACCCATTAAATTTCCTCTTTAATCATACAACAATATACTGCTCACAAGTGGGGTCTTAAAAAAGAATAAAAACTTTTTTGCTTACCTCAAGGAGATGGCTTGAATGGGCTTTCCAGTAAGAATAGGTGAAAGATCACCATTAGCAATTCTTTGAATGTAAGGATTCAAATCACTGTGACTGACAATGGGGACACAAGCCTTGAAAGTCTCAACATCAGTTCTGCCATTCAGACCCCATTTCTTCAAATACTCTGTTCCCCCATTTTCTTTCAGAATTTTCTCAAGTGTCTCTTCTTGAATCGTCCCAGCATCTTTTGTCATCACCTCAAAATTCTCAATCACTTCTTCTGCATCAAATATCTTCTCAATATTTTCCATCATCTTCACAATCAAGACTTCAACTTTAAGCAATAGCAGTCAAGAATTCTCAATTTGAGAGATGGGGTTGGGGGGTTAAGAAGAATTTAAGCAAATCCATAGTTATTACTAACTTCAATGCAACTTATTACTAACTTCAATGCAACTTATTACTGACTTCAATGCAACTTATTACTAACTTCAATGTAACTTACCTCATAAAAAGAATTGACAGAAATAAAGAAAACAAGTTTGTTACAGATAATCATACTCATTATCTTCGTCTTATTCTTAAGATACAGAGATGAATCTAGAAATTGAAAATACCGAGATAATTGTCATTTTTAATGTAGACGTGTCAATTTTTTTATTTAAACTAATATAGACACGTCAATTATTTACACAAAGTTTGAGGCATAATTCTATGGGAAAAATTGGGTTGTAACTACTAAAATGCAAATATAAAACAAAGTGCAATTGGAAGTTGGTGTTGGGTTCTTTAAAATGTTTGAACATGAATTGGAGGGTTGTGACTCTTCTGAAAGTTATGACTTTGCAGAAAGGTTGTGATCTTTATGAAAAGTTGTGTCTTTTCTAAAGGATTGTGATCGTTTGAAAGTTTGTGTATCTTTCAAAGAGTTCTGACGTTTTTGAATGGTTGTCTTATTTTCAAAGAGTTGAGACCTTTAGCATTTGTTGGCTATAAATAGATAGGTTTTCTCTCGTTTTTGTGCATTGAATTATATCTTCTTTTGCATACATTTGTTACGAAACAAAATTGATCAATCGTGTCTGTGTGTGTGATTTGTTAATGTCATTTTAAGTTCATTGAATTTATTGAAGTTTGAGGTATCGCTACTTCTTTAATGATTAATCTGTTTTATCTTGGGAGGATGTAACTGCAACCTTGAGTACTTGAGGGAATTAAATTTCTTAAGGACACGCAGCGGTTCTGTGGACTCAGATAGTTTTTTGTGTGTTTTTTTCAACTTTTATTATTTCTAGTTTGCTAATTCGTTTATAGGAGACAAAAAATTTAAGAAACTTAATATTTGAAGGAATATTGATTGTATTGAAGTGTTAACCTAATAAGGGAATACATGAGAGATATATATAGGAGATATAGGAAGGATTACTAATCCTAATAGGACTAGGATTAAGGAGTACTAATCCTAATAGGACTAGGATTAGTACACAGTAAATACTAATATTATTTAATATTATTTGTTTAATACTATCTGTTATTATCCTCCCTCAAGATGAGCTGAGTGGAAGCGAACGGAAGCTTGGAACTGAGGTAATCATGCTGTCGGATCGGGAGAGCCTTGGTGAGAATATCAGCCGGTTGTTCTTCAGTGGGTACATACTGCACAGTCATGGTGCCGGCCTGAACTTCATCGCAAACAAAGAGACAATCGGTATCAACAAGCTTCATTCTGGTGTGTAGGACGGAATTCTTGGCCACACAGATGGTTGATTTGTTGTCACAATAGAGAGCATGAACAGTGTGAGTGGCGCGGAGTTCGCAAAGAATATATGTGACCCACATGGTCAGCAAGAAGATCAAGGGCGCGGTATTCAGCTTCAGTCGAGGACCGAGAGACCTTGGGTTGTTTTTTTGTACAACAGGAGATCAGGTTCGGCCCCAAAAAAATAAGAAACCTCGATGTAGATTTTCTGTCATTTTTATCATTCGCCCAATCTGAATCTGAGAACCCCCGAAGCTCCAAGTTCCTGGGTCGAATGAGAAAACCACGACCAAGAGTGCCAAAAATGTACCTGAGAATGCGTTTTAGACAATGGTAATCACGTTCACTTGGTTGATGAATACGCTGAGCAACTCGGTTGACAGCAAACTGGATGTCAGGACAGGTAATGGCCAGATACTGTAGAGCCCCAATGAGGCTGCGGAAGTGGGTGATATCCAGCAAAGGGGGTGTCGGCTCCATTCGTAGACGAAGAGAATGCCATTGGTGTTGGTTGACTGGTGCATTTTTCCAGTCCAGCTTTCTGCAACAGATCTCAAGCATATTTTGATTGATAAAGAAACAAGTCGCTGCCTGTCCGAGAAACCTCCATTCCCAGAAAATAATGTAACGGGCCAAGGTCCTTCATTTTGAAGGTAGTAGCTCGAGTGACATTCTGAATGAGAGCTGCAGTAGAGCCTGTAATAATGATATCATCTACATAGACTAGAAGAATGACTGTACCGTGTGCTGAATGTCGAGTAAACAGACTCGTGTCGTGTACGCAACACGTGAAGCTGAGTCCGTGGAGGAACGTTTTCAGATGTGTGTACCAAGCACGGGGGGCTTGCTTGAGCCCATACAGAGACTTCTGGAGTTTGCAAACATGTTGAGGGAAGCGGGGATCAACATAGCCCGGTGGTTGCGTCATGTAGATAGTTTCAACAAGCATGCCATGAAGAAAAGCATTGGAAACATCCAACTGATTGATGAGCCAATTGTTGCGCACGGCGAGTGATAGTACCAGGCGAATGGTTTCCTGCTGAATAACAGGACTGAATGTTTCGAAGTAATCAAGCCCATACTCCTGATTGTAGCCTTTAGCAACCAAACGAGCCTTGTACCTGGAAATACTGTCATCTGCATTGTGTTTATTTTTGTACACCTATTTACAGCCCACTGGGTGCCGCCTATGGGGCTTAGGTACAAAAACCCAAGTTTTTTGATCAGTCAAAGCCTTAAACTCGTCATCCATAACATGACGCCAATAAGCATTTTTTGAGGCAACAGAGTAGGTTGTTGGTTCACTATCGGGAAGGGGTGTATTTGGTAGTATGGTAGCCTGAAAGGCTTTGGGTTTAAAGATACCGGCTTTGCCATGGGTTAACATGGGATAAGTATTTGGGGGGTGGCACGGGCGGTGGTGATTCGGGGGTGTCCGGGAAGGACACAAAACAGATCGGGCTGTAGATGTTGTGGGTATGGGGTGTTTTGGGTTGGTTGTGAGTGTGGGTGGTGGTCGCGGGTGGATTGTGGGTGACGGTCGAAGGGGTAGTGAGGGGTGGTTGGGTAGTGGGTGGAGGTGTGGGGGAAGGTGGTGAGGGACCCTGTGAGTATGTTAGAAAAAGGGGAAGGACACCAATGAATGATGTATTTGTGGAGGAGGAAATAGACTCGTAGGGAAACTCATTTTTGACAAATTTGACATGATGAGATATGTAGACTTTATGAGTTTGTGGGTCAAGACAGTGATAACCCTTGGAGATAGGATGATAGCCCAAAAAAATACAAGGACGGGATCGGGGTTTTAATTTGTGAGTAATATGAGGGCGTAGCCAAGGGTAGGCAAGAGATCCAAAGACGCGGAGGTTGGTATAATTGGGAAGTTCTGGGTAAAGGAGTTGGTAGGGTGATTTGTTTGAGAGGGTGTGACTGGGCATTCTGTTAATGAGGTAGTTTGCGGTGGCTAGAGCTTCTACCCAAAAGGAGACAGGGAGATGAGATTGATGTAAAAGAGTAACCACCGTTTCAATGAGATGGCGATGCTTATGCTCAGCCACCCATTCTGTTCGGGAGTGTATGGACAGGAGGTTTGATGTATAATTCCCAGGGATTGCAGAAACTGGCCAAAGATGTTATTTACATATTCCTTTCCATTGTCACTTCAAAAAAGTTTAACATGAGAATTGAATTGTGTTTTGACCATTTTTTCAAAAGTGACAAAGGTAGTGTATGCCTGTGATTTGTGTTTTAGTGGGTACAACCAAGTGTATTTTGTAAAATCATCCACAAAACAAATATAATAGTGAAAACCAGCAAATGAAGGAACAGTTGTAGGACCCCATAGGTCAGAATGAATAAGCTGAAAAGTTGCAGTTGTACGCTTCTTAGATAAAGTAAAAGGTAATTTATGAGATTTAGCAATTGAACAGGAGTCAGAATTGTTTACATGAATGGAAGAAAAACCTAATTGACACATTAAATAATTTATTATTTGAGTAGAGGGGTGACCCAGACGACTGTGCCACAACGACTGTGGCCATCAGGCGAAAGAGCCACCGGATCCACAGGAACGCTTTCTGAAACTGGGTGGGCAGACGAACTTGCGCCAGGAAGAACGTACAGACCATGCTCACAGGGGCCCTGAAAAATCACCCTCTTGGTAGTATTGCCTAGGATCTGAAAATCATTAGAGGTGAACAAGAGTGAGCAATTATTGTCTTTTGTGAATTGGTGAACTGAAAGGAGATTGGTTTTAATAGAAGGGACGTGGGTAAGGTTACCTAGGTGAAAGATAGCGGTGGGGGTTTTAATGGTACCCGTGCCAATGTGAGAAATATTAAGGGACTCACCGTTGCCAACACTAATACCATTGGAGCCATGATATGGATTTGGAGCGTTAAGCTTGGATAGTTTAGAAGTAACGTGCATGTTAGCCCCAGTATCCAACAGTCATTCAGAGGAGGGGCCGGCTTGAGATGCATAATTGGCACGGTTATCACTATTTTGGCTCTCCTCATACCGAAACCAGCAACGAACAACGGTGTGTCCTATTTTCTAATAGATTTGACAAGTTGGACGATCCCGCTCGTAAGTGCCCTGCCCGCCGCTGGAAGATGACTGCCCGTCGCTGCCGAAGGAGTGCAGGATGTTGTTGCTGTCATGCTGCTGACCGTCATACGGCGGACGACTGCCCTACCGACCGCCGCGCCCGCGGCCTCCGCTGTTTCTGCCGTAGCCGCCGCGACTCCCCTGCCGGCCACCACCACACCCCCCGCGATAGTTCTGGCTTGCGGTGAAGGCGGTGGCCGGCTCCATAACAGCGGCTTCTTGGAGAAGAAGTTTGCTCTCCAGATCCACGTTGATTTCTTCACTTTTTAGCCACGAGAAGAGAGTAGCCAGGTCAACGGGCGTTGGACTGATGCGAACCGCCTGTTTAATGGAGGAGCAAGCTGATGGGAGCCCCCGAACGACGCACATGACGAGATCTTTTTCGGGAATGATTTCGTTCACGGTGTCGAGGGTTGTGATGATGGTGGAGACCTTGTCTAAATACTCCGCCGTAGTTTTCGTGCCTTTGGTAATTGTGTGGAGACGATCACGCAATTGAAAAATATGAGAGTGGGAAATTGATGCATAGCGTGTTGCGAGGGCCGTCCACAGTGCTGAAGCAGTTGTGTAGGATCGGGACGTGTTTCTGAACCGTGGGAGAGATGACCGTAATCAAACATGATCAAATCTGGACATCCACGGCTTTCCAGGCGTCATAGGCCGGATTGGTTTTTTTTGATTTGTCCGTGGCGGTGATGACTGCCGGCGGCGGTTCTGTGCTTCCATCGACGTATTTGAGAAGGTAATTGGCCTCAAGGGCTGTAAGAACGGTGATTTTCTATGTAGTGTAATTTATGTCTGATAATTTTTCAGGAATTAGGGCATGAAGATGCCTAAGAAGGAGTTTAACGCCAGAAGGAAGTGAATCGAGAGGATCCACCTCGGTTGTCATGGCTGCCGCCTCCCAAGAGAAGAGAGGGAACGATCGGTGCCCTAAAGAGAGAAAAAACCTAGAGAAAAGAAGATCTAGGTTTTCTGGCTCTGATACCATGAAGAAATATTGATTGTATTGAAGTGTTAACCTAATAAGGGAATAGATGGGAGATATATATAGGAGATATAGGAAGGAGTTCTAATCCTAATAGGACTAGGATTAAGGAGTGCTAATCCTAATAGGACTAGGATTAGTTCACAATAAATACTAATATTATTTAATACTATTTATTTAATACTATCTGTTATTAATATTGAAGGTATTTTATGTTAAGACTTACTTCTATTTTCAGTATTCTCTTTATTGGGAAAAATAAGTTGAAAAAGAAAATTATTTTATCATGATAAAAGAGATTTGGAATGAATTAATACTACTTCAATATGTTCGAGTAATTAATACTACTCATTTTTCTGCATTGAATTATCTTCTTCTTTTGCATACAGTTCATACAAAACAAAATCGATCAATCGTGTCTTTGTGTGTGATTTGTTGATGTCATTTTGAGTTTGTTGAAATTAATGAAGTTTGAGGTACCACTGCTTCTTTAATGGTCAATCCATTTTATCTTGGGAGGATGTAATCTGCAACCTTGAGTACTTGAGGGAATTAAATTTCTCAAGGAAACACAGTGGGTTCCGTGGACTCAGATAGTTTTTTGTGCTTTTCTTTTCAATTTTTATTATTTCTAGTTTGCTAATCGGTATATAGGAGGCAAAAAATTTAAGAAATTTAATATTGATGGTATTTTTTGTGGTAAGACTTACTTCTATTTTCAGTGTTCTTTTTATTGGGAAAAATAAGATGAAAAAGAGAATCATTTTATCATATGATAAAAGAGATTTGAAATGAATTAATACTACTTTAATATGTTCGAGTATATTTTCTGTAGTATGTTTTCCTTAATTAGATGGGTATGATTATTTTTAGTTTCTTCCCAAGTGCATTGAAGCAACTCACTACACTTTTTATTTATTTATTTTTTTCCCTATGTTAGTTTTACACAAGTATGAAAAAAGTAAATGAACAAATGTTGTCTCCTAACAATATTTGAACATGAGTTTAGTTTCTTGTTGAAACTAAATGTCTTCTTGAGAAAAATAGGAACATGAAGGAAACTAAGAAAAGGAGAAAAAAATTAGCAAGGAACATGACTTGCATGGAATCAATAGATAGAATATGATTTGGTTAGGGTGAAATCAGGTTCTATCTTTATTTCACTTGATTATTATTATTTTTCTATTCCTTTATAAGTTATGAAATGTATTTCATAAATGTTAGGATAGATGGTCATAATGTGATGATCCAGAATATATTTTATTATTACTAGTATGTATTCTGTTTAGAGGGGGTACTTTTGTAATTTTCTACTCCATGTGAAATTTGGTTGTGTTTGACTTTTGGAGACTAAAATCTTCTGATTTTTTTAACTCGTTTGATTTGAAGAATATAAGAACTTTACTAACAAATCAGATTGTGCATTGGTTTAAAGAAAATAGTAACTTCACCAATATGTTAAATGCTTTGTTTGAATGAATGTTCTGACTTGAAGAGTAAAAAATCTGCGTAGGAATATTAAGGCTAAATGATTTGAAAGATATAAAATTTTCATCTTTATCTAGAAACAATGTTGTATTTGAGGTTTCTCGAGATTGAAAAATTTCTGGTTTACTACTTTGTCTGAATGTGAAACTGATTCCAAGAATATAAAAACTTCATCAAAATTCAAGATTTTTTCGGTTAACGATTAGAAAAATATAAAAACTTCATTGTTAAATTGGAAACAGGTTGTATAAAGATTGAATATTTATTGTTAGTATTCTAAATACTAAGTGGTCTGTCTAGTTGTGATAGAAATTAAAAAAAAAACACTACTAACATAAAATTAGTGATTTTTGTGCTTGCAATAGGTGTTTCTATGGATTAAATCTCCAAAAGAAGATTTCGTGTTATCAATGTATATTTTGATGATATACAAGTTGAATGAATGGAAACAAAATATGTGGAAATAATTTCGAGTACTTGAAAATATTTTTGAAAACATATTTAAAATGTGGGGGTTCTTTATTTGTGATAAAGACAATATTAGATTTACCCACGAAATTTTTGGAGTATATTTTATATTGCGGTCATTGAGTCTTTCTTTACCAGTATATGATATGAATAGTATAAAACTACAAAATTATATTACTCTTTCAAAATAATTGTATTCTTTGATGAAAAAGAGTCACTTGGATATTATGGAAAGGTCCTTTACAAAAGACATCTGGCAAGGTGTTGACTCTAAAACAATGTTTGCATTTGACAAAGTTATAACAAGTAACGAACAAAATATTTGTAGGAAAATGCTACCTCGCAGAAGGTTTTTCCAAACCAAGTATTTCTAATTGTTCTGACTTAAACTGATCAACTTAGAAGTTTTGCCTAACTCCTAGTGCAAATGTCAAGTATGTGTTGTTGAAAAGAATTTCAGTCCCTTAGAATTGATTTACACTGACATTTTTTATATGGAGTCAATACCATCTCGTAGTGGGAAAAGTGTTTCATAAATTTTATTGACAATTGCACTAGACATTGTTATGTTTCTTTGCTTAATAATAAGGATAAAGCAAAAGAAACATATAAGCAATATAAATTTGAAGTTCAAAATTAGTTAGATAAAATATTTTCATGATTAGAAGTGGTAGATGTTGAGAATATAAATCTTCTTTTGCATAAATATATTTGCAAAATGGAATCATCCATCAAATTACTTCACATACTCACCTCAATCTAATGAAATTGTTGACAGAAAAAAAAAATTGAACTTTGAATGAAATGTTGAATTGTCCTATTAATAAGTTTAGGTTTACCAAAAATATTATGGGGGATGCTATCATTATAGCAAAGAGAACAAGAAAAAGTTTATATGTTCAGAAAGAAAGATACAAAAAAAATGTTTGTCAGTAAAGAGAGTAACAAATAAAAAAATTTATTGTTAAGAAAGGGAGCAAGAAAAAGATGTGTTTGTTCAGGTTTTATTGTATCCTGATAGAGAATTGTTTGTCGCCCCTTAAAGTATATACAATCAATAACACCTTTGAAAATAGTGATCTAACAATTTCCAATACAATTTATTCCATATGAGAAATGGGAATATGGAAACTATTTCCAAACGAGTCAAAATAGGACCTATGATTGTGGACCTACAAATATTAAAGCATGTTGGAATGCTACAAGTGTTGGTAGTTCTATAAAAGTTGGTTTTTACATGGCATGCATATTTGCCTTGAACCATTACAAGTGATTAAAGTCACTAATTTGGTAGGATCCATGTGGTAATGGTCGTTGTTTTACAACACTCCCCCTTAGATGTGTATATAAATGAAAAGTTAAAAATAAATATACATAGACATTCAAAATATGCTTTACTTGATACCTCATTAAAAACATTTTTAGGAAAACTCACGGGACAAAACCTAGACTAAGGAAAAAAGAGTACAACGCATATTTTACACTCTCTGATAAAGACCATGATTCAGATGCTTAAGTCTGCCCATTCCAATCTTTTGCACCATATTCACAAGAGTTGAGACAGGTAAAGATTTGGTGAATAAATTTGTTGGATTATCACTTGAATGAATTTGTCGTATATCAATATCACCGTTCTTCTAGAGATCATGTGTAAAGAATAATTTCAGTGAAATATGCTTCATTCTATCTCCTTTTATGTAGCCTCCTCTTAATTGACCTATGTATGCTGCATTTTCTTCAAAACCACTGTGGGTACCTTGACATCACACTTCAAATCACATCTTTCTTTTATGAAATGTATCACTAATCTCTACCATATACATTCTCAACTTGCTTCATGAACGGTTATTATCACAACATAATTTGAAGAAGTAGAGACAATGGACTGCTTTGTAGATCGTCATTATATAGCAGTACCTACGTATGTGAACAAATAGCTTGTCTAAGATAGAGCTTTTTGTGGGTCATATAAATAACATGCATCCGTATGACAAACAAGATCTGCACTATCTTTGTTCGTATAAAATAGACCCATATTATTAGTCCCCTTTAGATATCGGAATTTATGTTTAACTTAATTCCAATATCTTTGTGTAGGGGAAGAACTATATCTTGTTAATAAATTAACAGAAAATTTTATGTCAGGTCTCGTAGCATTAGCAAGATACATAAGTGTACTAATTGCACTAAGATAAGGTAATTCAGGACCAAGAGGTTTCTCATTCTCTTCTTGAGGTCGAAAAAATGGATATTTACTCACTTCAAATGATTGTACAACCATTGGAGTACTTAATGAATATGCTTTGTCCATGTAAAATCATTTCAATATTTTCTTAGTACAGGCAGATTAATGGATGAAGACCTCGTCTACTAAATGTTCAATTTATATGTTTTGTCTTTCAAAGATCTTTCTATCTCAAATTATTTCTTTAGAAATTCAATTGGATTTTTGACCTCTTCTAGAGTTCCAATGATATTAATTTCATCAACATAAACTGCAAGAATAACGAACTCTGACGTTGTTTACTTAATAAAAATTTCAAGGACAAATGACATCATTTATATAATTTTGTTTTGTCAAGTACTCACTGTGGCGATTATACCACATGCATCCTGAATATTTTAAGTCGTATAATGACGTTTGTAATCTGATTGAACACATTTCCTGAGTTTTTGAACTATATGTTTCAGGCATTTTAAGTCCTTCTAAAATTTTTATATAAATTTCATTATCAAATGAACCGTAAAGATAAATTGTGACCATATCCATCGGATGTATTTCAAGATTTTCATGAAAAGCTAAACTGATGAGATATCAAAAAGTTATTGCATCCATAACTGGTGAATATGTTTCTTCATGGTCAACATCAGGTCGTTGATAGAATTCTTGCGCAACAAGGGGTGCCTTGTATCTTATAATTTCATTTCTCTTTCGCACAAAAATGCATTTATAGCCAATCGATTTTACATCAATTGGGGTTTGGACTACATGTCCAAAAACGTTAGGTTTAGCAAGTGAGTTCAATTCTAATTGAATTGCCTCTTACCATTTTGGCAAATCACATCTTCATCGACATTCTATGACAAACAAGGGTTCAAGATCCTCATTGTCTTACATAATGTTAAGTGAGACATTATATGCGAAAACATTTTCAACTATAATTTTCGATCGATCTAAACTAATCCTATCACTAGTAGAACTTATTGAAATTTCTTCATTCACTTGAATCTCGGGTTCACCGATCTCTTCTGGAATATCAGGATTAATCAAATCATGAATATTTTAGTGAGATTCTTTTGCAGCGTCATTTTTCATACTTCTTTTTCTAGGATATTTATCCTTTGAACCCAATGATCTGCCACACTTCAAGAGTGTTTGTGTTTCAGAAGCCATGACACTTGTCGATGGTCCTTTTGGGACGTCAATCCAGATAGACACATTTACTGCAGAATATGTGACTTTGTTATCCTTTTCAAATCAGTAAAGCCGTATGGCATTTGATTTGCTATTTTTTGCAAATGGATGATCTTCTGGACCTCCTGGTCACACATGGGAAACGTGGATCAAAATAAGATAATTATGAAACTTTTAATGCAATTTCACTTTTAAGTTTCTTTTTCTCTCTCATTAATTGCGGAAAATTCGTTTCATCAAATCAACAATCTGCAAATCTTGCAGTAAATAAATCTCCCGTCATTGGCTCAAGGTAGAGAATTATGGAGGGTAAATCAAATCCAATATATATGCCTAACCTTCTTTGAGGCCCATCTTAGTGCGTTGCGGTTGTTACTGAACATATAAGTTGTTACTGCACATATAAAGCACATCCAAAAATTTATAAAATGAGCAATATTTGGTTCATGATCAAATACTAATTATGAAGGAGAGTATTTATCATAATGAGTCGGTCTGAGATAAACAAGTGATGTTGCATGTAAGATAGCATGGCCCCATACAATAGTGGTAACTTACTTTACATAAGTAGAGGTTTTGCTATCAATTGTACGCGCTTAATAAATGACTTAGCAAGGCCATTTTGAGTATGAACATGAGCTACATGATGTTCAACTTTTATCCCTATTGATAAGCAATAATCATTAAAAGCTTAGGATGTGAATTCTCCAGCATTATCAAGGCGAATTGTCTTAATGAGATAATGTAAAAATTGCGCTCTTAATCGTATTATATTGTACAAATAATTTTGCAAACGCCACGTTGCAAGATGATAAGAGGCACACATGAGACCATCTTGAATATGCATCTATTAGGACCATAAAATATCTAGACAACTCACTAGATGGGTGAATAGATCCATAGATATCCTCATGTATACATTTTAAAACTTGAGGGGATTTAATGTTAACCTTAATTGGTGATGACCTATCAATTTGTCGTGATAACAAGAAGCACGTGAAAATTCATCACACATAAGAATCTTCAGGTTCTTTAATGATATCCATTTGAGTTTCCAATGATTCGTCTCCTCATTATTGATCTAGGATGACCTATTCAGTCATGCAAAAGCACAATAGTTTTTCAGTCAGTAAACTTATGGTTCACGATAGAATGTTCTTCAACTATAGTTTTTACATAATATAATCTAGAAGATAATGTTGATAATTTATTCAACATATATTTTTTATCTTAGACATTTTGATAATATCAAGGTACTCAACATTTATTTCATTGATCGTCTCAACATGATATCCATTTCGGCGAATATCTTTAAAACTTAACAGGTTTCATGGGGATTTAGAAGAGAAAAATACATCTGCTATAATAAGTTTTGTCCCCGTAGGCAGCAAGATAATAGTTCTTTTAAAGCCTTCTATTAAGTTCAAACTATAAGAAATTGTAGTAACATTTCCTTTTCTTCTAAGCAAGTAAGAGCAGTATTTCTCATTTTTTAATATGTCGTGGGTTGTTCCACTATCAATTACACAAATATATTCATGGTTGATCATTGATTCAAACGAAGTTTGGGGCATATCCATATTTTCTTGATAAATAAATTTAAACAAAGTAAAATATTACTATTAAATAAGGCTATTATATTTACAAGATTAGAAAAATACATACATACCAACTAATACAAACAAACAGAAAAAGATATTATCTAGATTATCGCGGGATCGCCATTGATCGTTTGTCCTTCAGGGAATACAAAGAAATCAGCTACATTTAGAAGCATAGGGTCAACATTTGCTTTTGCATTACTATTCATCTTATGAATGGGTTCAACATTATCTTTGAGACATAAAGTTTGCAACTAGATTATAATTATCCTTTTTCAAGGATGCCTGATAGAGCTAAAGCAGACGCTTAGATGATCAGCAAGTATGCGACCAGTGCCCCATTCCTCAACATCTAAGACATATACTTTCTGAATTTTTCTTTTGTATACTTCTTGTCTTTCACCTTTCCTTTTATATTGCTGGTCATTTTTAGGTGCAAGACGACCATCATGATTATAATTTATTTTACGATCACGATCGATCATGACCGGAGCCATGACCACGATAAGAGCCACGACCTCTTTCTAATTGGTGACAATTTGTCTAATTCACTTCAGGAAGTGGCATAGAATCAATATATCGACTTCCATGATTTTTTATCAAAATATCGTTAGTTGTTCAGCAATAAGAAGATGTGAAAGTAATTCAGAATATTTTTTAAAACTCATTTCTTGATATTGCTACTGCAGGAGCACACTCTAGGCAGGAAATGTGGAGTATTTTTTCTCAAACTTATCATGTTCAATGACCTCTTTTCGGCATAAATTTGACTGTGATATAACTCTATACATGGAATAATATTTAAAAGTCTGTTATCCTCAAATTAGACCAATCATGATACACCTGTGGAAAGATGACCAACTTCAGGTGGTCATATCTATCTTTTAATTTTTTTCCACAATACAAGGAGTCTTTAATAGTGAGGTATTGCTAAATTAGAAATGTGTAACTTGGCCACTAATTGTCAAGTGTTGGTAGTTCTCTAAAAGTTGGTTTCTACATGGCATGCATATTTGTCTTGCACATGGAAGGATCTACGTGGCCACGTGGCACCTAGTGATTTCGGAAAAAACATTGTATATATGTGTATATATGCATATTAATTGCATCTATATTAGTTTTCCCATCTGTGCTGTGAAATAGCTTAGCTGGTAAAGGAGGAGATCACCCACCTAGGCTATGAAGATTTGAATCTGGCCATCAACACTTCCTTTTTGTCTTGCTCCTTTTTTTTCTTTACTTTTTTTTTCTTTTCTTTTTTTCTATACATTCTTATTTATTTATGACTATTCTTTATTAATTCAATTGACCCTTTTTTTTCCTTTTTTTTTTTACATTTGTTCTTATTTATTTATTACTATTTTTTATTAATTCAAATTGACCCCTTTTCATAATTAATTTTGAGTTTGTTTTATTTTCTCTTGCACTAATTATTAATCTCTTGATATGAGTATAACGTGTTTATTTTTTTAATCAATTAGTGAGTACAGAATTATGAGCATCAAATAAATATTATGAAGAATATATTTAAATAGTAATTTAAAAAAAACATAAGTTTAAGAAATTATTTTTTTTAATTTAAAGGTTCTTGCGATCTTCATCGACATTTTTGCTATATAAATGGCTAAACTGAAAGTACAATTTTTATTCTTTCTCAACTATATGCTTCCAATAACACATAAAGTCAATGGAAGATGAATATATTATGTTAATACTATTAGATGGTTTATACAAGCTCAAATTTTAATGTGAAAAATCTTTTTTTTCTTAAAAGTTTCAGTGAAGACGACATCAAATTCCAAAAAAGAAATAAAATTGAATTGTTTAGTTATATCTAATCACATAATATCTAAAAGAAAATATTACTACATGCATTTTTGATCGATTAATTTATAAAAATAAATAAAATTAATAACCTGAGTTGTAACCCAAAATTAAAGCAACCATTCTTTCATCTTACTTGAACGTGTGGCACCCCCGACCTCCAAATCCTAGATCCGCCTATGATCTTGCACTATCACAAGTGATAAAAGTCACTAATTTAGCGGGCTCCACGTGATAATGACCATTGTTTTACGATAAGAGAATCAAAATGACATAAAAATGGAAAGGAGAGAAAAAAAATGACGGAAGAAAAGACAAAAATAAAAGAGAGAAAATAATGGAAGAAAAGAGAAACAGAAAAAAATGTAATAACGGAAGAAGGAGTATAAAGAAATAATGTATTTTGTTATGTGGAGTGATAAAAATAATGTCATTTACAGTAAGAGTACATATAATACCATAGCTAATAAGTCGTAACTAATATATTATATTATATTATTTATGTAAAATGACCCCTAAATAAACTGTATACAATTTTTTAAGGTCAAATACATATCGATACATGTTTTATATACCTAGATACTTCTATTTTGCTACTTGATACGTTATAATAGGGAGAGAGACGAGAAAATATAGGAGGGAGACGAGCTAGATTTGTCTATATACCACAGATACATGTAAATCATACTTGATACATACACACTAGATACATGTACTTGTATGTATCTAATGTGATTTGCATGTATCTGTATATCAAACACGTGGGAATGTGGCGAGCGAGATTTGTCAAATCTCAGATCCATGCAAATCCACTTAGAGTATCTAGAATAAATTACATCTAATTTTGACCTTTGGACGTATTTGGACACACCAAATTCTGATAAGGTTCATGCTATTGCAAATTAACGTGTATTTAAGTAATTAACTTCTAAACTAATACAATTTCTATAAATTACTCTAATTTAATTAATTGGTCAATTCGTCCCATTGTAGAGATGTACTTAGGGGAGAGCCGTCATTTTCACAATACAAAGTAAATAAAGTATGTCCTTTCAATTAGTGTAGGATTTCAACTCTTAACGCATATCAAGTTTGTTGCCAATCTGTGTTAAGAAAATCAGAAATTACTGGTTGTAATAAATTATTCAGAAACACGAAGTAACAAAGATTTTTAGAACCAGTAAATAAGATGAACAGAAATTTATTTGTAAAAAATAATTTAATCTGTAAAACTTACCAAAATCTTGAATACTCTTTTTGATAATTTAGGAAGAAAATCAAGTCCACTGAATTCACAGTGTCCCCTTAAGGAAATTATTCCCCTCTAGTATCCGAGGTTCGAATTGGAATATAACCTCCCAGGGTAAAATGATCTTAATAAGTAGAGTATAGATACCAAAAACTTTACTGTCAGCGAATCAATCCACAACAGGAAAGTACACGAAGAAAAATGTGTTTTTTTAAGAAGAAGGAAGATCAGAAAATTTGTAAGTCAATATTCTGAAGACTGAATGGTATTTATAGGCAAGAATAATATATTCTGAAAGGTTGCAACCCTTTCAGAATTGACACAACCATTAATGAAAGGTTGCAAACTTTCAAATGGTATTGACTGTTCCTGAAAGTTACAACCTTTCAGAATAGTGGCGGGAATTTTTTTAAATATAATGGAATTTAAAACGGGTCACGCGCGCGGATCCGAGTCAGGTCGGGTTAACTAAAAAGTTGAAAACATTTCGGTTAATTTCTGTTATCAACTAATTGAAAATAATTTTTGGCCATTTAATTAATTAAATAAATAATTAAAATAAATTTGTCCAAAAAATTATCTCTCGATCGATCATTTGCCAAAGCCGAAGCCGAAGCCGAAGCGAGCGAGCGACGACGACGACGGCGCGAGGGGGTTCCCTCTTTCCAACCCTTTTAATAATTAATAGGAGTGTTTATTTATTTAAACTCTCCTATTTTCATTTCCAATACCGATGAGGGACTATTGCCTTTTTTATTAAAGCATTAGAGGACTTTTCAAGTTCCCAACCTTTCAAGTTCTAAAATTTTTCAAATTCCTCTCCTTCCCTCTATTTCCAATCAATTCTTGCTCCATACCCAACAATCCCCCACATTGATGGGGAATAGTTATAACATAGGAATGCACGGACAATTGTGTACTTTACAAGCAAGGATTAATTGCATCTGGATAAGTAGGTTTCCCCTTGGACTTTTCGTAGTGAACATATGTCGGATATACTCGATCAATCGATAGATGTGATATCTTTGAACCGTCGAACTTTGGTGTATACCTAGACAACCATATGTCACACAATTAACCCTTTACTGTTTATGATTCTTACGGTTGTGTTCGTTTCAGCCATGAACACATCCTGGTTTCATGAGTGTATAGAGAATAGGCTTTTGACATAAATTTCTCTTTGAAGTGGCTTCCACTTCACACTCACATAGGTGATTTCTAACCGTGTCATCTCGTAGATACACTATTTTGTCAAATCTACCAAACTTAGCAAATCATTAAAAACTTTAGCTTTATTACCTCATTAACAAGCCTTAAAGTTTTAACCTTTTCCTGAACATTGTCTTCATCATGAGAATGGATTGAGTTATGACAATGTCGAACCGTCAGCCACGACTTTGTTTTTCTCCTTGAATCTAGCTCTTGGGATCTACAGTCCACTAGATAGAGTTACCGTCATGCTGACTTGTCCTAAGCCGTAAACCCATTCCCTTAGATGATATTTCAACTATCTCTCTCACTAGGCCTTTCGTTAGTGGATCTGACACATTATTGCTTGACTTTACATAGTCAATTGTGATAATTCCACTAGAGAGCAGTTGTCTTATGGTGTTATGTCTACATCGAATATGACGAGACTTCCCGTTGTACATAACGCTCCCTGCCTTACCTATTGCTGCTTGACTATCGCAATGTATGCAAATTGGTCCAACAGGTTTGGGCCAGAATGGAATATCCTCTAGGAAATTCCGGAGCCATTCCGCTTCTTCACCAGCCTTATCCAAAGAAATGAATTCAGATTCCATTGTGGAGCGAGAAATACATGTCTGTTTGGAAGATTTCCAAGAGACAGCTCCTCCACCAAGTATGAATGCATAACCACTCGTGGATTTTACATCATTTGACCCGGTGATCCAATTTGCATCACTATATCCTTTAATCACAGTAGGATATTTATTATAATGCAAAGCATAATGTTGTGTCCATTTTAAATAACCCAACACACGTTTCATAGCCATCCAGTGAGTTTGATTCGGATTACTAGTGTACCAACTCAGTTTACTAATAGCACATGCTATATCTGGTCGCGTGCAATTCATAATATACATCAAACTTCCCAACACTCTGGCATATTCCAATTGATAGTCACTTTGACCTTCATTCTTTTTAAATGTACAACTTAAATCAATTGGAGTTTTGAGTATATTGAAATTCAAGTAATTGAACTTATCCAATACTTTTTCAATATAATGAGATTGAGATAATGCTAGTCCCTGGGGATTTTTGATAATCCTGACCCCTAAGATCAAATCAGCAACTCCTAAGTCTTTCATATCGAACTTGCTGGACAACATGCGCTTAGTAGCATTTATATCGTCAATTTCTTTACTCATTATGAACATGTCATCAACATACAAACAAACAATGACTTCATGATTCATAACGTTTTTAATGTAAATACATTTATCACATTCGTTAATCTTGACTCCATTTGCCAACATTACTTGATCAAATTTAGCATGTCATTGTTTGGGTGCTTGCTTGAGTCCATAAAGTGACTTCACAAGTCTGAACACTTTCTTTTCTTTACCAGGAACTATAAACCCTTCAGGTTGTTCCATGTAAATTTCTTCCTCTAACTCTCCATTTAAGAAGGTTGTCTTTACATCCATTTGGTGGATTTTAATATCATGCACTGCTGCTAGTGCTATTAACATCCTAATTGATGTTATCCTTGTTACTGGAGAGTATGTGTCAAAGTAGTCCAGACCTTCCTTTTGTCTATACCCTTTGACTACCAGTCTGGCCTTTTATTTGTCAATAGTCCCATCAGGTTTCATTTTCCTTTTAAAGATCCATTTTGATCCTAAAGGTTTATTTCCTGGAGGAAGATCAGTCAATTCCCAAGTGTGATTGCTTAAAATTGATTCAATCTCACTATTGACTGCTTCTTTCCAATAAGTTGACTCTGATGAAGACATAGCTGCTTTAAAGGTTTGAGACTCATTTTCAAACAATAGTGCTACAAAATCTGGTCCAAAAGAAACAGATTTTTGTTGTCGAGTACTTCGCCTAGGCTCCTCACTAGTTAGAATATTTTCCATTGATTCTTCTCGTGGTCGTTTAAGTCTTTCACTTGTTGACTCACTTTCAGTTTTATACGGATAAATGTTTTCAAAAAACTCTGCATTATCTGATTCAATTATCATTAACATGAATCTCAGGATTATCAGATTTGTGAACCAAAAATCGACAGGCTTTACTATTCACAGCATACCCAATAAAGACACAATCTATTGTTTTGGATCCAATTTTAACCCTCCTAGGTAAAAGAACCTCTACCTTGGCTAAACACCCCCACACTTTGAAATATTTCAAGTTGGGTTTTCTTCCTTTCCACAACTCATATGGAATTGATTGTGTTTTTAGATGGGGTACTCTATTGAGTATTTTATTAGCTGTAAGGATGGCTTCCCCCCAAAGATTTCGCGGTGAACCAGAATTGATCATTAAGGCATTCATCATTTCCTTTAATGTCCTGTTCTTCCGTTCTGCCAAACCATTTGACTGTGGTGTATAAGGTGCAGTAGTTTGATGAATAATATCATATTCCAAACATATCTCTGCAAAAGGAGATTCATATTCTCCACCCCTATCTCTCCGAATCATTTTTATCTTTAGATTCAATTGGTTTTCCACTTCATTTTTGTATTGCTTAAATGCATCAATTGTTTCATCCTTACTATTAAGCAAATATACATAACAAAATCGAGTGTAGTCATCAATAAAAGTTATAAAATACTTTTTCCACCACGAGATGGTGTTGACTTCATATCGCATATATCTGTGTGAATTAAGTCTAAAGTTTTAGAATTTCTTTCAATAGACTTGTAAGGATGTTTAACAAACTTACTTTCCACACAAATTTCACATTTCAACTTATCGCATTTAAAAGCATGCAATACTTCTAGATTAACCAATTTTCGCAAGGCTTTGTAATTTACATGTCCCAAACGGGCATGCCATAAATCACTTAACTCCAATAAGTAAACAGAAGCAGAATTTTTATTAATACTGTCAATAACCATTACATTTAGTTTGAAAAGACCCTAATTGAGGTAGCCCTTTCCTATAAACATTTCATTCTTACTTATTACAGCTTTATCACTAACTAGGACACAGTTAAACCCGTTTTTAACGAGTAGTGCAGCAGAAACTAAATTCTTCCTAATAGTAGGGACATGCAGAACATTGTTTAAAGTCAACACTTTACCGGATGTCATTTTCAGCATTACTTTCCCAGTTCCTGCAATCCTTGTTGTTGCTGTGTTTCCCATGAAGTGTACGTTGCAAAGGCTTCTTTTGCAGAGCAAATATGTCTAATAGCACCTGAGTCGAGAAACCACTCCTTGGGATTTGCAACTAAGTTACACTCTGATATCATTGCACACAAGTCATCTGCATTTTCCATCTTTTCCACGATGTTTGCTTGAATTTTGCCTTTGCCTTTGTTTTTGTCCTTTCTTGGAGCATGACAATCAGAAGATCTATGACCAGCCTTGCCACAATTATAACAGTTGCCTTTGAATTTCTTCTTGGCCTGTTCTGAATTCTGCTCGTTGGACTTCTTTCTCTTTTTGTCTTTGGTAGGAGCTTCTGCAACAATATTAACTCCAATGATTGTTGAACTCTTACGTGACTTCTTTTCGGCATTTCTGTTATCTTTCTCAATCTTGAGACGAATCACAAGATCTTCAAGCTTCATTTCTTTACGCTTGTGATTTAGATAATTCTTGAAATCATTCCACGAAGGAGGCAACTTCTCGATCATTGCAGCCACTTGAAAAGCTTCATTTACTACCATATCTTCAGCAATCAGATCATGGAGAATATGTTAAAGTTCCTGCACTTGTGTTCCAACAATTTTACTATCTACCATTTTATAGTCTAAAAACTTTGCGACCACAAATTTTTTCAAGCATGCATCTTCTGTCTTATATTTCTTCTCAAGTGCATTCCAGAACTCTTTTGAAGTTGTTATTGCACTATAGACATTATATAAGTCATCCTCTAAAGCACTCAAAATGTAACCTTTACATAGGAAGTCTGACTGTTTCCATGCTTCAACAATCATAAATTTTTCCCTGTCTGGCATATCATCAGCAGGTACTGGAGTATCTTCACTTGTAAATTTCTGCAGACCAAGAGTGGTAAGCCAGAAAAATACTCGTTGCTGCCATCTTTTGAAATTCACACCTGTGAATTTACCCATTTTTTCTGCTTGTGATACAAGAGTTCGGGTTGGAAGAAAATGATCTTAATCAGTAGAGTATAGATACCAAAAACTCTACTGTCAGCGAATCAATCCACAGCAGGAAAGTACACGAAGAAAAATGTGTTTTTTTAAGAAGAAGGAAGATCAAAAAATTCGTAAGTCAATATTCTGAAGACTGAATGGTATTTATAGGCAAGAATAATATATTTTGAAAGGTTGCAACCCTTTTAGAATTGACACAACCATTAATGAAAGGTTGCAAACTTTCAAATGGTATTGACTGTTCCTGAAAGTTGCAACCTTTCAGAACAGTGGCGGGAATTTTTCTAAATATAATGGAATTTAAAATGGGTAACGCGCGCGGATTCGAGTCGGGTCGGGTTAACTAAAAAGTTGAAAAACATTTCAGTTAATTTCTGTTATCAACTGATTAATTGAAATAATTTTTGGCCATTTAATTAATTAAATAAATAATTAAAATAAATTTGTCCAAAAAATTATCTCCCTCTCGATCATTTGCCGAAGCCAAAGCCGAAGCGAGCGGCGACGACAACGGCGCGAGGGGTGTCCCTCTTTCCAACCCTTTTAATAATTAATAGGAGTGTTTATTTATTTAAACTCTCCTATTTTCATTTCCATTACCGATGAGGGACTATTGCCTTTTTTATTAAAGCATTAGAGGACTTTTCAAGTTCCCAACCTTTCAAGTTCTAAACTTTTTCAAATTCCTCTCCTTCTCTCTATTTCCCATCAATTCTTGCTACACACCTAACAAAGTTAACGCAAGTATTTTGCTTGTAGATATGATATTTAAACTTTAGTCCATTTCAAAAATTATATAAGGTTTATCTGATTATTCAGAGTCGAGTTTGACACTTAAAAGTCAAATGTCTAAAGTTAATAGTAAAACGGCAAAATTTTATAAAATTTGATTGTTCTTTGAATAACTTTCCTAATAACGGTTATTTGTGCACTTCATCCAAAATTAACTAAGAGAAGTTTCTACCGATGTTAAAATAAATGAAAATTATATTATATGATTTGTATAGAAGTCATTACATCCTTCAAACAATTATCAACTAATTTATGTCTAAGTTGTCCTTTGTTTGCTGAAAATTCCCACATCGTTTAATCTAAAACAGGAAGTTGAAGTTTTAATGTAAATCAAAATGCCTAAAATTTTGTTAAATGTATCTTTGTTCAATAATTGTTTTTTAACGTGATTGTAATGATACATGCATATTGTTAACGTCTATAATAAGAAATTATAAGATTTCTCATTCATACCTTGGTGAGTTTAGTGTTGGTAAACTTGTACAACATAGTCATTTATAATAATATCACAGAAGAGCATGTAAAGCATCTGCGTAAAGATGTTTGTCATAAGTCTATTGAGTGAAAACTAAATTAAGAAAACTTTTATTTTTCAATGTCAATTGGATTTCGAAAACTTTCATCATCATAATATCTTACTCTTGATATACTTGAATTTCATCATCATAATACCTTACTCTTGATATACTTGAATTTCATTTACATATTTCGGTTTTTTAGACCTGTATATCTAAAGTTGTCCCAAAAGTAGATTGGAAAAGGCTCAAAAATACACCTGAACTATCAGAAATAGCTCAGTATACCCTTAAACTAAATTCTGGCTCAAAATATCCTTCTGTTAAAGTATTGGGTCACTTTTATCCTTATTTTTAACAGAGGTGTGTTAACTGCACCTGGACACCATGTGGACGCCACATAAGCAACAAATAACCTCACCTCCACATAGACTCATAAGACCTTAATAACGAATTTTTCCCTCATTTCTCTAATAGATAACAATTTTCACCCATTCTTATTTCTCTGAAACATAATATGATTCCCCTTTCTTTCTCTTATACGATTTTCCCTTTCTCTTACACGATTCCACCTAGGGTTTCACTACACTACTATGCCTTAGTAAAATGAGGTGTTTGTTTGAATTAGTTGAATAGGAAGATCACTATGATTAATTAGGACACTTGGTCTATGCTGTTAAACCATTCACATTCAAATGATACTTTGTTTACAAATAAGCAAATTCACACCTATTTTGCAAGTATGATGGAAACAAACGATAAGCTTTCAAGTATAATAGAAAGAAACGATAAGCTCTCTGCTCTCTTTGCTCGTTGGCTTCACATCAACCGACAACATGTTACAATATTATATATTAAGATAAGAAATCCCAGCAGGGCTACGAATTTTGAAAGATACATATTTTAATTTAACAGAAAGCAGTACTGGAATAGCTCTTAACAACATTACTAGACAGTATTTGGATCAATGAGCTATTTTTTGGACCAACACATCTAGGGGTTTTGAACTGGCTCACCGCGCCTCCTAATCCAACGTAATGATCCAATATCTTATGAAAGGTTCCCCTCTTCACAATCATCAGTTCAAGTGCTCCAATTGCATTCACTTTCCTGGAGCTCACGTAGCCTGCATCCAGGAACGATTTGTCCAGACAGTTGCAGCACTTTTGCAATATTTCATCAGTTGCTTCCCCACTCAGTTCCCAGAAGATAACGTAGTGTCCTGGATCAGCTGAGACGTTAACATGGCTGGTGAAGTCCATCACTTCTAGTTTTTCGTCAACTAAGTGCTTGCCTGCAGCTTCCACGGCTAGTTGCAAATCTTTCTCAGTGTTCTTGTCTATGTTAATGCTCAGCAAAAGGTTCCTTCTGCAGACAAACTGGAGTTCTGGAGTGCCATTTTGGAATCCTTTTATCTTGACAACATCACCTAGTCTGTAACGATATAAACCTGCATATATAAACACATAACTCTCGTCAATTATACTATCAGGACATATAGCAAAACTCGTATTTGACGCAATAGATAGACCGATAGGTAGTTATTTTGAATAAATCTGTTAAGTGTAGTAGACGTGGAACAACTAGACAGAAAAAATGAATATCAAAAGGGTAATGAATATCAAGCACATGCAAGTATTGCAGAATATATGAGCACAACAGAATATGGACAAAAAATATGTTAATTCCAAAATAAGGAATAAAAAAAATGATAAATATTTTCTATCTAAGCAGAACTTAGTATTTGATGCCAGGCAGGCATATGTAAGTAATCATATTTCCTGCAATATTGCCATAAAGAACGAATACTAAACTCCACAAGTCTAAGCTGAGAGGAATCGACTCAGTCAGCTGAATTACATGAAGTCACAAAGATTAGTGCAGAACTCGTTAACCATGAAAAATAATTGAATAATAAGACTGTGTTCCTATAAATGATCAACAAGCATAGAATTTTCAAGAAAAGACGTGCAAGAAAACTGTACCTGCGAAATTGGTGAAGACAATTTCATACTCTTCACCAAGTTTAACTTCAGTCAGGCCGACTAAAGAATTTGCTTGCTCCACGCCAATGAGATTTTCCTCGAGTGGAAGAAATTCAAAATAGCCAATATTTGGTAACACTGCATAAGTAACCATCTCAGGGGGGCATTTCGGGTTAACATTTACTCCGACCCATCCTTCAGAAGAACCATAATCTGCACTCAATAGAGGTAATTCTCCTGCATAGTGCCTCAGTTTCTTCAAGTAAGGCTCCATCGAACCTGTCATGATACCATAAATGTACTTTGTATTCGGGAAGAGTTCAGGGATCAAGCCGTACCAATTGCTTAAACTTGAGCATTTGCTATAAATTGTTTCAGCCAATTCTGGATCAGGCTTCAACAATTTTGACATGGCTAATCTTATGGATGGTACAGTGACTCGGCTCGATAAGACTCCCTCCCTTATGTCAACAACAAGTTCTTCCCATACTTGTTCGAAAGTTCGAAAAGCATGTACAATGCTATGTGCAAACGTAGACGAAACAACTTGAACTTCATCGCGGAAAATGAGACCAGACAGAAGGTGACAATATAAGGATTGTTGAAAATCAGGACCAAATATCACTTCATCAGGACTACAAACTGGGGTAGACATTGCCTTCATTGTCTTCTTGAATTGTGCATTTCTATACACATTGGTAGTGGCTGTTCCAGCTGCCAAACCACCTTTAGTTTTAAACTGCTTGCTGCTGTAAATAAACTGCAAAGCCTTTCCATTCCCAATGGGAAATTCTCTGAAAGAATAAAACATAGGCTATATGATGTATTTGTGACAAAAAAAAACTTCATGAACCAACAAGCAAATTACCTGTTCCTAAAGGCAAAAGAAGTCTTGAATGTCTGCATTGTGGAATTCATCAATTCATCATTGAAAGGTACAAACTTTGGCTTCCCTTGAGTAGTACCAGAACTGCAAATTAACCATTATATTTCCTCTTTAAACATACAACAATATACGGCTCACAAGTTGGGTCTGAAAAACAGAAGAGAAACTTTTTTGCTTACCTCAAGGAGATGGCTTGAATGGGCTTTCCAGTAAGAATAGGTGAAAGATCACCATCAGCAATTCTTTGAATGTAAGGATCCAAATCACTGTGACTGACAATGGGGACACAAGCCTTGAAAGTCTCAACATCAGTTCTGTCATTCAGACCCCATTGCTTCAAATACTCTGTTCCCCCATTTTCTTTCAGAATTTTCTCAAGTGTCTCTTGTTGAATCCTCCCAGCATCTTTTGTCATCACCTCAAAATCCTCAATCACTTCTTCTGGATCAAATATCTTCTCAATATTTTCCATCATCTTCACAATAAAGACTTCAACTTTAAGCAATAGCAGACAAGTAAAAGCAGTCAAGAATCCTCAATTTGAGAGATGGGGTTGGGGGTTTAAGAAGAATTTAAGCAACTCCATAGTTATTACTAACTTCAATGCAACTTACCTCATAAAAAGAATTGACAGAAATAAAGGAAACATGTTTGTAACAGATAATCATACCCATTATCTTCGTTTTATTCTTAAGTTACAAAGATGAATCTAGATATTGAAAGTACCGAGATAATTGTTATTTTAATGCAGGCGTTTCAATTTTTTTCTTCAACTACTATAGACACGTCAATTATTTACACAAAGTTTGATACATAATTCTATGAAAAAATTGGGTTGTAACTACTAAATTTGATTGTGTTTGACTTTTGGAGACTAAAATCTTCTGATTTTTTTCACTCATTTGGTTTGAAGAATATAAGAACTTCACAAATAAATCAGACTATGCATTGGTTTGAAAAATATAGAAACTTCACCAATTTGTTTAATACTTTATTTGAATGAATATTTTGACTTGAAGAGAACTAAATCTTCGTAGGATATTAAGGCTAAATGATTTGAGAAAGATAAAATCTTCATGTTAGCTAGAAACAATGTTAATTGAGATTTCTGGAGATCAAAACCTTTTTGGTTAACTATTCTGTCTGAATGTAAAACTGATATATAAATTTCATCAAAATTCAAGATTCATTCGGTTAACAATTAGAAAAATATAAAAACTTTATTGTTAAATTAGAAACAAGGTTTATAAAGATTGAATTTTTATTGTTAGTATTCTAAATACTATGTGGTATGTCTAGTTGTGACAGAAAGGGAAAAAAACACTAGTAACATAAAATTAGTGATTTTTGTGCCTGCAATGGGTGTTTCTATGGATTAAATCTCCAAAAGAAGGTTTCGTGTTGTCAATGTGTATTTTGATGATATACAAGTTCCAAGCATGGAAATAAAATATGTGAAAAATAATTTTAATTACTTGAAAAATATTTTTGAAAACATATTTAAAATGTGCGGGTTCTTTACTTGTGATAAAGTCAATTTGGAGTATATTTGATACTGTGGTTGTTGAGCAATTTTGGGGTGGAAGCGATTATTGTAAGAGAGAGGGTGGGAAGAAGTTGGATTATTTATTTATGAGGGAAAACCCTCTATTTATACACAAAAATTACACGCTTTTGGCCAAAATGGCCGACACTCCTACTTTACACCTTGACTTTTTATATTCGGCCGACACAAGAAAACAAAATACTTACTATTACTACTTTACATAATGGCCTCTTCTTTATTTCTGGCCGACACACACACACTATTTACTTTACGACTAACACAAGAAAACAAAATACTTTTTACATGATTGGCCTTTTATGGCCGACACACTAATTATCTATTTTACGATTTTTACAGAAAATCTTATCTTCGATATCTTGCTTCTTCCATCTTTACTCTAATTGTACATCTGGTACGTAATTATCTTCTCTTTCACATTTTGAACATAAATGATCAGGATATTTTTGCCCTATCAACTTGCAGTATCTTGTCATCAGATTAGGAGAAATAAATGTTTTTCCTTATAGCTCTTGTTGTTGGTGTAGCTTCTGGCCTTAATAGACTTAGTATCCATTGTCTTAGTTATTCCACGTCTGCTGATCATATATCTTTGCAATTTGAATAGATTATTGTTTGATCTCGGTTGTAGTATGTCCATATGGCATTTTCATTTAGATAATTGTTTGTTATCTCGTTCAATATAGTAGCTATTCCGATAGTTCTTTTATTTGCATAGAATTCCGGAATATCTACTCTTTGTATTTCTTCCTGGGTGTCTATCTTTTCAGGGATTATCATTTCCCTAGTCAGCCCGATTTTTATAACTTGTATTGTAGGTTTGACTTCGTCATACAATATCTCTGCCGTAGCTGCGTAGAACTTTATTTAAAAAAGAGTACCTTTGGTTACTCTTTTATACTGTAAAAAAGCTTTATATAGTTCTGGTATCTTGGATATCTCGTCTCCTGTTATCGTATATACGGTACTTAACAGTCCATAGTTGTAGCAAGTTGCTACTAAGTTTGGATTAGTTCCTGGTTGTGCATTTAATTTATTATATCATTGTAAATGCTGGGTTATGTAGTCTTCATCGGGTTTTTTCGTATTTTTAGCTTTAGGGTTCTGGTTGAGAAAAGTCTGTACTTTGTATATATTTTCTATATATGTTCTGGAGATATAATTGTATGTTTGTTTTTGGGAATCTAACTGGCTTTGTAGGTATTTGTTTGTGGGGTGACAGACATATCTTTTTGGGTACTTTGAGGAGTATATGGTTTTGAGAATAACTTATTCAAGTTTGTATTTGTGTATTTTACCTTAGTCTCCTCCTTTTTCGTAGGTTGTCCTGATGTAGATGTGTTGGTTGTAGCTGCATTTGAACAAACGTTGTTATGGGTTTTTTGGAGTTTCCCAACATCTCCTTGTAGTTCCGCATGTTTATAGTCATGCTGCTGACTAAGCTCCGCATATTTTGAGTCATGCTACTGACTATTCACTTTTTCTTTCAGACTTTGTACTTCCATTTTTATCTTTTCCATCTTTTGGCATAGATTTGTCATCATGGCCAATATATCTTTTAGTGTATCTTTCTCTTGAGAGATAGTCTGCAATGAGATTCTCGTCAGTTTTAATTATCTCAATTGTAAATATAAAATTCAATATATTTAATACTAATCTTCTTATTTCTTTTGTTGTAACTGAATCATCTACCTTTTTAGTTATCAACCATTTTACCTGTGTGTTATCTGTTCTTACGATAAATTTATTGTAAACAATATATTGTTCGAATGCTAATAAACATCTAATAATGCAAATAATTTCTTTCTATTTATCTCCCATTTCGTTTGTGCTTCGGTATATGTTCCTGAGTAATACCTGCAATGATGTTCTATCTTTTCTTTGTTATATTTATATTTTAGTACTCCTCCGTAACTGTGATCACTTGAATCTGTTTCAACTATATATGTAAATGCTTTACTTTCATCAGGAAAGTATAGTTTTGGTAATTTTTTACATAATTTTTTAATATTTTTTTTATGTGTTCTTTATCTTTTTCGTCAAAATAGTATTCAACATCCTTTTTAAGTTTTTTATGTAGTGGTTTTAAATGTTCTGCTAATTTTGGTATATATTCTCTTACTTGATTTACTAATCCTAGAAATGATTGTAATTTCTTGGTTTATTTTTTGACTACCTTTTATCCATTTCATAGATTTTCGTTGTTTATTTTTTACTCTTTTTGCTCCTATTTTATAGCCACATGGCGTAGTAAGCCACCAGTGTGTTTTTGTTATTATATGTGGGTAAAATATTTCTAGAAATGGCATTCCTAGCAACATATCTTTTGTTGTGAACTCAAAATTATAGATTTATTCTATTATTAATATTTTATCCCATATTTGTATTTTTATATTTTTTTGCTTTATATTTAATCATACTTCCTTCATTATTAAATCTTGTTACTACTATTGGTGTTTTTAATTTTTTCCATTTATCTTCTGGTAAACAATTATGTTTACATATATTTGCTTCTGCTCCTGTATCTATCATAGGGGTATAATATCTGTTGTGATATCCTTCTATAATAATTTTTGCGAGTATATATATTTTCATTATTCATTTTGTTCTTTTTATGATTATTTTCTTATTTTGACATGTCATTGTTAATTGTTCGTTTTCTATATTATATGGTTTAACTTTCTCTAGTCATTTATTCCTAACGTGATATTATGGTTTCCTTGGTATATCTTAAATTGTATTTTTAATGGAATTCCTCCTATAATTATTTCTTTTTCTGTTGTTTCTTCATATGTATTTACTATTTCACTAGTTAATCCAGGGCATATGTGTCCTGTTTTTTTAATTTCTTCTTCTAATACTAACTCTCTTGTTATATGATTTTCTTCTTGTCCTGTGTTTATCAAGATTTTATATTTTCTTTGGTCCATTGTTCCCGTTATAAAATAATGATATGGCGTCGTTTCTTCTAATAAAATTTGTGGTATTTCATATTTTCTTTTAGATGTACTCATCCTTGATGAGGTAGCTCTAGTCAACATATTTAATGTGCTTGTATTTGGTGTACTTGAGGTGCTTAATCTTTCGTTTACTATTTCCAAATCTCCTTCTATATCAATTTCTTTATAGCTATAGTCATTATTATCTATTACAGTAATTATTTTTTCAAAAGAATTTTCTATTTTTATCTTATCAATTTTATTTCTTGCTGTTATTTTATGTTTTGCTGTTAATATATATAGATTTTTACATCTTGCTGTGAATACCTTACTTCCTGGTGTTAACTCTATTCCTGACATTTTCAAATATAATACTAATGATTTATCTATATTTGTATCTGTTAATGCTACTGTATAATTAGCACTTATTATAAATTTAAATTTTTGGTATATTAAATTTCCTTTAACTGCACTTATAACACTTTTTTCTATAGGGTGTATTATTCTGTCATTTGCTAAATATATTTCAATGGGTGTATCTATTCCTTCTCTGAAACAAGCTTTTATTAGTATTTCTGTTCCTCCTAAATGTACATATTTTATAGCCGCTTTATTTTTTATGTCTTGTATTTCTTTATTTATTATTCGTTTGCTTATTATAGGTATATATGCTTTTCCGCTTGTATATTTACAGTCTATGACGTGTTCTTTTTGACTAACTACATAGTATTCTTCTTTTTGTCTTTTAAACCAGTTTTTTAATGTAGGTATTTCAAGTATCTTTTCAACACTTAAATCTAATTCTTTCCCTTTTATTTGTTCAAAAACTGTATTATCAAATATAATCTTTTGGTGTGATAATTCTTCAATTTCATAATTTTCTTTAGATATTATTTCGTTTTCAGACATTATATTTCTTCTTCTATTTTATTATCTAAATTTTCTTCTTCATTTTCAGTTTCTATATCTGATACTTCATATATGTTGTCGTTATCACTTAATTCATAGTCTATGTATTCTATTTGCATATATTTTTCATTGTCTATGATTAATTCTGCTATTTGTTTTCTTTTTGGATCTTTTGGTAATTTACAATCCTTAGCTATGTGTCCTATCTTTCCGCAATTGTAACAAGTACATTGGGATATTTTCCTCTTTGGTTTATATGGTCTTTTTATTTTATAATTTTTATATAATACCTTCGTCTTGGTTGTTTATATTTATACTTTAGTTTTATTTTTTCTATAATTTTTATATCTTTTGGATTTTTGTTTTTTATTTGTACATCCAAATTGTGGTGCCATTCTATTTTTGCAACATGCTAAATTTTTATTTAGTACTTTTTCCATTTTTAATTTTTCTTTTTGGCTTTCACATAATTGTGTAAACCATTGAGATAGGAATTTTATTCTAGCTCCTAAGGTATCTACTAATCCTTCATCATTCCAATCTTTTATTACTTTTGTACTAAATGGCTCTGGTAATTTCGTAAAATATTGTTTTCTTATTTCTTTTGCTTCATCAAAATTGTATTTTGCTTCGTAATAATATTCTCTAAATGCACAAGTGTATTCTTCTATATAACACATTTTACATATAGCTAATTTTGTCATAAGTTGTTTATTTATTATTTTTTCTCTGTTTTGTTCTCTTATATCTGTAGTCATACCTCCAAATTCATTTCTTATTGGTGATTCATATTTATCTAGTATATCTATATTTGTTGCTGATGGAGATCCATCTATTTTCTTGTCACTTCTAAGTACTTCTAAACTTTCTGAAGGTAGATTTTCTATCCATAATCTTGTTGTTCCTACGAATGTTCTTTCTATGTATCTAGGTGTTTTTGTTGTTTCTATTTTGTTATCTATTAGTTGCTTAGATATATTTCCTATCCACATTAATATTGCTTTATTTATGTCTGTAACACAATCTAGATCTAAAAAATTATATTGTTCATTTATTGGTTTTGGTGTCCAATTCTTATTTAATCTACTGTTCCATATTATGTTAGTTCTATCTGATTGCTGATAACTTTCTGTATAATAAGTTGGTGGTGTCCATCTAGGACTGCTCTAGGACTATTTCTGGGACTACTATCTAGGGTTTTGACTCTTGACATACTGGGTCTATTCATATCTCCTGTGTTTATTTCTAATTTTTTTAGTTTATTTACCTGTTCTAAAATTTCTGTATACGTCTCACTTATGTCAACTATTTCTGATTTTTGGTCATTTTCATTTTCATCTATTTCATTTACTTCATTTACCTCAAGATCTTCATTTAATTTTTGTTCCATTTTGTTTATTTTAATTGTTAATTCTTTTTCTTTTTCTATCTGTTTTTCTTTTTGCTTATTTTCATATAACAATTTTAATCTTGCTAATTTTTTTCTTGTTCATTTATTCTTGTATTTTTTTATTTCCTCTAAATGTTGTACTTCTTGTTTTGCTTCTACTTTTATTTTTTCTATTTCTCTTGATTTGTCTATTTCTTCATTTTCTTTTGTTATTCTTATCATGGCTGTTAAACTATCTTCTAATCTTGCTATTTCTTTTTCTAACATTAAATATAGGTTATTTCCTATTTTCTTATATCTTCTTCCTAAATTTGAAAATATTATTTTTATTATCATTCCGTCTTGATTTTCATATGTCTTTTCGTCTACTGCAAATTCTTCTTTGTTCATTATAATTTATGTGTTATGTTATGTTGTAACTTATAT
Organism: Solanum lycopersicum; assembly: GCF_036512215.1. Classification (NCBI taxonomy): domain Eukaryota; kingdom Viridiplantae; phylum Streptophyta; class Magnoliopsida; order Solanales; family Solanaceae; genus Solanum; species Solanum lycopersicum. Next base: position 4,127,774 of record NC_090809.1, read on the forward strand.
TCAAGACAATCTAATTATAGTTCTAGCATAAATATAACTTTTCTTTGTGCTAGTATTGATTTATTACATACTCCTGCTAAAATATTTTCTTCTAGTCTTCTTTTTCTATGTTGTAATTCTTGTTCTTTTTCAGCTATTTTTTCTATCAATTGTTGTTTATATTTTTCTTTATTTATATTGTTTTTTCAAATAACAAACATATTTGTATTCCGTTTTTGAAATTATATTTATTAAATGATCTTTTTTATTGTTACTTGTTTTGATAAGTTGTGATAGTTCATATTCTATATATAAAGGTTTAAATTCTTTCCATATCTTTCATACCTTTTTATCTATCTTGGTTTTTGTTGTTTTAGTTTCTTTGCTTGGTGCTGTATTATTCTTCATAAAATGTTTTTCTATAATATTCCTTTTTAAGTAGATCTAATCGTTGTATTTCATTAGCATTGTTTATAATATATTCTAGATGTTCAACTTCTCGAGTTCTTAAATAATCGAATAAATTTTCAATTAGTAATTTTTCAAGTAGATCTATGTTTTCTATGGTTTTTACCCAATATTTTAAGTATTCGTAATTTATCATTAATCTGTAAATATATCTAGATCATCATATAAAGTATACATATCATAGTAAAGTTCATCTTGTATACTCTGTATGCTTAACTCAGTCCAACCTTGGGTTGTTATTTCTATTATTTTATATGTTACCAATTTGTCATAAATTTCTCTTTTTATATCAGTACTAAGATTTTTTAGTATATAGAGTAGTGATATCTTGTAATCATCATCATCATCTATTAAATAAGTATTCATCTTATTCACTTTGACTAAAAGTTTTATTCCTTCCGACCTCTTAATGGATTATACTTATCTATTTTGAAATAATAATGATTTAATAATCATCTCGTCTAGTCACTACTACATCTTTCTTCTTTGATTAGTTATCCTAACAGCGCCTCAACTTTGTTTACTCCCCTAAACGCCTTCTTTCCTACCGGTTTCAACTTTAGGATGGCATAGTCTAGGCATACCTATTCGAAGAATATTTCTGTAGCAAACCTTCTAAAGATGTTTATTATAACATTATTAAGTCATGATGAACAATTATAATCAACAAGAGATTTTCAGGAATAAATCTATTTAGCTACTCATAAATTTAAGAGTGTATACCTGTTTTTGTAGATCTGTAGCTCCAGGTTCTTCCATAATTATTAATTTAATTAGCTAGCTCTGATACCAATTTTGGGGTGGAAGCGATTATTGTAAGAGAGAGAGTGGGAAGAAGTTGGATTATTTATTTATGAGGGAAAGCCCTCTTGTTGAGTCTCTCTTTACTAGTATATGATATGAATAGTATAAAACCACAAAAATATATTACTCTTTCAAAAGAATTGTATTCTTTAATGAAATAGAGTCACTTAAAATGTTTGATTTTTCATGAAAAGATATGTCTATGGTATAGAATGAACATTGGTGAAAATAATTTGTTATGTTTGTATTGTAAAACAAATATTTCGGTCATATTGTCTTTATTGGACCTAAAAGACTATGTTCACGAGTTATTCTATAACACTAAAAAAAATAGTGTTTAGCGACGAACACAATCCGTCACTATATGATGAAATCCGTCACTAATCACGATTAGCGACGAATTAGCAACGGAATATTGATTGTTACTATTATGCTCGTTAGTAAGCTCTTAGTGACGAAAAATGTGTTCCGTCACAAATTTAGCGACATCCTAGTGACGAATAACTTCCGTCACCATATGTTAGCGACGGGCTTACTCGTCATTATATTTATATAATTTTATTGCTAATTTCATAATTCTATGACGAAAAATGATGTTTCATCTCAATTTTAGCAACGTCGTAGTGATGAAACATTTTCGTCGCCACATGTTAGCGACGGACTGATTCGTCATTATATTTATATAGTTTTGTTGCTAATTTCATAATTCATTTCGTTATTTTGGATAAATTTGCAACAAAATTTCCGTCACAATATATTTTGTAACAACATATTAGGCCTTTTAATAATTCGTTGTTGATCTGTCGCCAACATTCTTTTTACAGCAACAACTCGCAAAATTTGTTGCTAAAAGTTGTTCTTATGCAGTGCTGAAATATATTAAATTAAAAATACTAAACACTCTAAAATTAACAAACATTCATATAATATAATAACCATGGATGATTCATAATATATAAATAGAAAACTCTAAAACAACATATTTCTGGTTTAAAATATCCAAAGAAAACTATCAAGTACTCTTACATGAACCTATGTTCATGAAAATATTACTATGCGCAATTTCTAGTTTCCAAGAAGTATGACATTATCAAAAACTGAAGTTGTGGAGGTATCAACTTGAAATTGAGGTATCAACCTCGTCCACATTACTAGCAGGATGCATGGGCGTCGCAGACGATGGATTGCCGAATGGAGTAATCGATATTTGTACCTGCTCAATAATAATAGGAACAAGATGACTAGTTAGTGCAGACATTATTTTCTTTACAAACTCTTCCATATTTTTTTTCGATGTTGATTGAGAAAATGGATGTGGTAATGATGATGACCCACAAAGTTTCTTCCCATAGTATTTTTTTGCTTCAGATCCAAGACCGTATATTCTTCTTTTCTTTTCTCCTCCCGCAGCTTGGTAATATGCTTCATATTGATCAATATCAGTTTCAGATAATGTTTTTCCCTTTAATATTTCTTCATATTTTCCTATAATAAGTAGAGAAAATGAGAAAATATTAATGATATGGGACAAACCAAATTTTGAAGTAAAATGGAGAAAATACACAAACTCATGCTCAGTACAGAGTAGAGAGTGGCAGAGACACTAAGAATAAAGATGTCCCTTTCAAATAAGTTTGGTACTATTCCATATGATTCTTTAAAACATATCAGCTGTTCTTTACAAAGATAAAGTAGTATATGTGAGTGAAGGATGAGGCATCCCTTTTAAACTGAGCAAACTGATAGAAATAAAATACTTCACAAGTTGACTTCTCTACTTCTACGAGGAAAATGGAATTCATAGATGTGTACACCATTTGTCTAGAATTTGGCATACTCTCTAATAGAACTTATCAATACCATCAAATCAAATCATGTACTTGACGAAAAATGCACCACTATCTAGTGTACCAGTTGTTGTGTCTGTGGTAATAAACAGTGGGTAGCCAAGTAATTGGTAAAAGCATCCACCCAAGAGAAGATCATGTCAAGATGAGCTATCTCTTATTACAAATGTGTCACGTAGAAGTGCAATAGTTTTAAGCATGAGTTTGTGTTTTTAGCAACATATAATTATACCCACACCAGCAAAAGTAGTTCCCCAGAGTATTAGCATTATGAAACAATGGAGTTTGGACTCTTTGCTACACCCACATGGTCAATAATTATATGCTAACTGGGACTTGTGCCACATAGACAATGACAACTAACTATTCAGGAAAATCCCCCTCCCCAACTCCCCACCATAACACGTGCTCAGTTCATCAGTGATTGACTTTTGGAAGCTAGCTCGAGTCAAGTACCTTTCAATATGATACTCAAGCTTGTATGATATATTATACTGGAGAGTACTTGATCGAGGTTACATTACACTGAAACAGCAACAACAAATTCTCACTAAAATAAGCCTAGAATCACAGTAAAACAACTATTGATTGGTCTATGTAGATATATGACTGTCACATGGGAATTCACAACCAAATATGTCTCTTTGTTCCAATCATCGTGCTGCACTAGAGTCGCAGTAAAACAACACTAGAATCGCATCAAAACAACACTAAAATTGCAGCAAAAAAGCCTCAAAACAGTGGCAGTAGTTTCTCTCTAAATCGACATTGGAATTGCATCGAAAAGTCTCAAAACATCATTAGAACTATACCAAACAGCAGCAACAAATACACCTTAAAACAGGAAAAAATTGCACCATAAACTCCAGTAGGAAAGAATCGAAACACCACCAAGTTTTAGACTTACATGGATATCGCGAGAACGCTCACCAACAAATGATTTTCCATCATGTCCATGTGTATAAACATGTAGATGTAACTCACTTGACTTGGGATCTCGGCCTTTTTCAATAGCCTATACAAAAGAAATTGTCTTATATATATCATATAAGAGAAGATGTTAGTTATAGAGTTTGTAGAATATATATACTCAAAAGTTTCTTGCGATCTTCTCCGATAGAAATAGAGCCATCAGTGTGAGTCCTAATAGCAGCTTTACGGCCCCCATGACGATTTTGCGAATTAATTTCTGGTTTCCTAATAACTCTGCACTTCTCCAAAGCTCCATCCATCTTTCTCACACATCTTCTGGTACATAACTTGGCCTAACTCCTCCTTTTTTTATTTTAGAAATGAAATTCCTATAGTTCAATGTTGCCTTAACCATCCAGTGTGTTTTGACTTTGTTTTAACTAATGGAAACATTCCAGCAAAATCTTTTTGAAATAAGATTTGAAAGTAGTACATTAAAGTCCTATCTATATATGTGAATACACTTGCAAAAATCACTTACGATGAAAACTTCTACCCTAAATTCTCCAAAATAATCATTTCTTACATCATTTGAGACACCTTTCCAATTGATTCCATTGGGATCAACCTCACTTTTGAAAGATTTGGACATGAAACTAATGCATATTTGATAAGGTTCTAGTCTGTATAAATTAGAAGAGGTTATTAGGAGGGTTATCATAAATCAAAATTCAAAGACAGCAAATGGCATCAACACAACAAGTAGTAATAAAATTAAAAGAATGGACTAGCCCTGCATAAGTTAGAAAGACTAGGGTCCTTAGATGGCTACTGTTGGATTCACCTTCAGCAATTGTATTTGTATGACCTATTGGAACATTGCTATGGGTAGAAAGACCTTGACCTATTAGGTTATTGTCATTTGGTGTAGCTGGAGGTGTCTCGAAGATGGTTGGGCTAATACTTTGAGTTGACATTTCAATATTGGTCCGGGTACCACCTTGTTGAGGAGAAACTGTTGTGGGCTTGGAAATAGTTGACATGTTTATACGAATAGCAGGATTATTCTTACCTGAGGATTTTCCACGACCTCTGCCTCCAGCCATACCTATAAACAAAAAAACCATTGTTGTTAGATAATGAAATTACATAAAACAATAATGGTGAAATATAAAAATTATCTCTGTAATTAAGAGCTTATTGATCAAGTGAAAAAAAATTAGTACTTTGATATACAAGAGTAACTATCTAAAAAAAAGTAATAACAACGAAGGGATCATGAACTTCTATCAGAAGCTTTACACAAAGAATGTGCTTTTGATAAGGCTCCAGAACATTGTTGTGGGTAGAAAGACCCTAACATGTTCGGTTACTCTCATTTGTTGTAGCTTGAGGTGTCTCAGAGATGGTTGAGCTAATACTTTGAGTTGACGTTACAATACTGGTCAGCGTACCACCTTTTCGAGGAGAAACTCTAGTGGGGTTGGGAACAGTTGATCTGCTTACACGAACAACATGATTACTCCTACCTGAGGATTTTCCACGACCTCTGCCTCAAGCCATATATATAAACAAATATAACATTGTTGTAAGATAATCTGGAACAAAGATGAAATATGAAAACTCTCTGTAAGAGCTTGTTGATATGAAATTTATCATGTGCTTCTGATAAGTCTACAGAACCTGATGGTTACACAATTATTGTCAAGTTATGTCATTCAATTCAAAGAAATGATAAAAAAATTTATGTTACAATAAGTCTCCCAAAGATTTAATTAGGAATTGAAATAAGAAACAGAACACAAGTAGTTCAAAGACAAGAGCTATTTCTTTTTAGAACCTAAACTGAAAATTAGTAACAAGCACAAACTCTGGACCAAAAGGCACTCTCATTCATATTCATCAAATAAGAACAAAACATGCATCTCGACAAAACAAAAACAATTTCTAAAGTTCGTCACTAGGAAGACTTAGTCCCACAAAATTTATGACAAATAAAAGGTATTGAAGCATTAAATTTGATTTACAGTACAAACAAACACTTTTCAGTGTGTGAGAAACTAGAGCAAGAAAAGAATTTGGAGTCAATACTACATTTCATCATCAACAAACAGAAGCACATTACATGAAAAACTTTCCACTGAACATTAGTAATTGTATTATCAAATGAAAGCAGACAGAATTTCATACATCTAAAATGCTTAACTGATGAAACAATGAAAAATTAATATTCACTAAATCAGAAGCTAAAATGCTCTTGAAGCCATTTCGCTGAATCTAGAAAGAAGTTACTCTATTGTATACTTAATAGCTTAGTAGCTATTAAGTATAATAAATAAATAAGAGATGAGGAACGAAAGGATAACTATTAGCTTCCAAATAAAATTTTAGCAGATAGAAATATGAATTCGATTCATAGAACGATCAGGGGATCTGAAAACAATCTACTGACGTACATCAACAAAAAAAACATTCACCTTAATTAGTTAACTTCAAGATTATATCCTTATTTTGAAAAGAAAGCATCATTAACAATAGCAAAACTGAATGTAAAGCATAGGCTTACAGATAATGAAACGAAGAACATAGATTCTACAACATAGCGAAGATTAGTCACCGAAAAAGGATTCAAACAAAAAGGAACAAATAAGCGTCAATACTAAATTTTAAACAATAAAAGTCAACTTTCACATTAATATGAATCAAGGAAATCTATTTAGAACACATGTGTAGCAAATTCAAGTCATCGGTTCTCATCTACAAAATACAGTGTTACAACAACAAACTAGCGAGGCATATCATGAATAGTAGAAAACAAGAAGAAGATTACGGAGAAAACGTTACCTTTCTCCATGCAGTGACTAGACAGTGAAAAGCTTAGAGACTTTTGTCACTGTTATTTCGAGATATCGAGAATTCGTCAAGCAAAGTAGAAGCAAGCAAGGTTAAAGTCAAAAAAATTGGAAAAATATTCAAAATAAGAAATTAGAGCGAAGTAGAAGCAAGCAACACTAACGAAAGAAAGTAAAATATCAAACACAATAGTTAACTCAATCCTTTCAACACTAAAATAAAAGACACAAGGAAAACACATACATTTCATCGAAATCGTGATAAAATTTTATAGCTATCACATAACACCTTTAGAAAAAAATGTAGCAAACAACTAGTGTTGAAGCTTCTACTAACAATTTCATACATAAGAAGAGACTAAGAACAATAGAAAATATCTTCTTTTGTTAATGATTGTAGAAGCTAATTTAAGCCATTAAAACGCCTCATTCTCATCTCATATCTCATTGTGAATTCTAAAGTAGATAGAGCACACACTTTTTTCTTAAAACATCATTGAGATATGTATCCATCATTAAAATCTAATTGCTAAATCATGTCAATGCCTATTTATCCTTTTTAGATTCTCTTTTTCTATCAACTTTTAGCAAGTTATAGCTATAAGATTTACTAAGCTAGCTGCAATGCAAAAAAAAAATAACAACTAAATACAAGAATCTTATAATGTCTATATCAATAGCAAGTAACATTTTATTTTTGAAACACTATTTACAAGCTTTTGGTGGTGAAGAAGAAGAAGAAGAGAACTTCCATCAGAAGTGAGTTTACTGGCGATTTTTCATTGTGTTAGAGTGAGTTCAGTAGAAAATGTGGTTGATCAATATGCCTAACATCATGTATCCACGAAAATTTACAAAAGACTCATGGAATTCCTTGATAACCCCATCCCGTTTCCCCAGCCATTTTTCACCAAATAGAAGTCAACACCCTCCTCTTCACCGCACTAGAAGCTCACCGAACATATGAAAAAAGAGAAATTACCAAAGGTAGAAGCTCACCTTTCACCTGAGGATGAAGGAGACAGGAGAAATTTCACCGTGAACCTAAGACGGGAACAATTTCACCTCAGAAGGTAGCAATCGAAACGAGAGGGAGACAGGAGAAATTGAAAAGAAAAGGAGACAGGAGCAATCGAATTATTACCTCTCATTGAGCTGTTGCGCTGCTCTTGTGACGTTTCACTGAGATAATACCCTATTTTTTAGGGATTGTAATTTTTGTTTCCTTTTTGTTTTTCAATGGACTGATGAATTGGAAAAAATTATTGCAACGAACTTAGCGATGGATAAATAAATATAATTATTTACATTAATTTTCAGAGATGGATATTTCCGTCACTACGTAATTTAAATTCCATAAAAATATATTTAGATTCTAGCAACGCTTGTCTGTCCCTACTTCCGTCACAATATATTATTAAATTTGTAATACCTATTTTGTTGCAAAATCTATAGCGAAATTTAAGGCGCCAAAGTTTCCCGCTATTATTTCACGACAAAAAACATAATCTGTCGCCAATCTGTTGCTATATTATAACTCAAAAGAATATTTGTAAATTTTGCAACGAAATGACTACTTCGTTGCTAATCCATTGTTATATAGTGACGAAATTGATTCCGTCGCTAAACATTGTTCTTTTTGTATTGTAACAAATTGAATGTTATGGAAAGGTCCTTCTGCAAAAGACATCTGGCAAGGTGTTGACTCTAAAACAATGTTTGTATTTGACAAAGTTATAACAATGAAAGAACAAAATATTTGTGGGAAATGTTACCTCATGGAAGGTCTTTTCAAACAAGTATTTTTGTTTGTTCTTTCTTGCTTGAATTAAATTGTTTGTGACATGAACATTTGGAAAATGTCAATTACAAAACCTTGCAAAAACTAATCAACTTAGAAGTTTTGTCTAACTCCTAGTGCAATAAATCAAAATGTCAAGTATGTTTTATTACTTTAACCCTTAGAATTGATTTACACTTACATTTTTTAGGTAAAGTCAAGATCATCTCGTGGTGGAAAAAATGTTTCATAAATTTTATTGATAATTGCACTAGATATTGTTATGTCTAGTTGCTGAATAATAAGGATGAAGCAAGAGAAACATAAGCAATATAAAACTGAAGTTGAAAATTAATTAGATAAAAAGATTGTCATGATTAGAAGTGGTAGGTGTTGAGAATATAAATCTTCTTTTGCAGAAATATATTTGCAGAATGAAATCATTCATCAAATTAATAGACATACTCACCTCAATCTAATGAAATTATTGACAGAAAAAAAATATGAACTTTAAAGGAAATATTGAATATCCTACTAACGAGTTCAGGTTTACCAAAAAATTTGTGGGGGATTCTATATCATTATAGCAAAAGAGAATAACAAAAAGTTTGTATGTTTAGAAAGAGAGAAACAAAAAAGAGTAACAAATAAAAAATTTTATTTGTTAAGAAAGGGAGCAACAACAAGTTGTGTTTGTTCAGGCTTTATTATATCCTGATAGAGAATTGCTTGTTGCCCTTAAAGTATATACAATCAATAACACCCTTGAAAGATAGTGATCTAACCATTTCCAATACAGTCTATTCCATATGAGAAATGAAAATGAGGGAACTATTTTCAAACAAGTCAAAATAGGACCTATGACTGTGGATTGTATGTTCATTGAATATGCTACAATGAGTAAAGCATATTAATTTATGGTTCATAAGTCCGAAACGTCAGATTGTCAAGTAAAGGGTCTAAACGTCCTTGGATAAAATCAAAAGAGAATGCACTTAATAAAGAGATTCAGAGGCGTAGTAAATGTCAATGGACAAATTATTTCCTCCGAATTAGATTTGTAATATTTCTTCTTGAAAATGAGTTCATACAGTCAAACAAGATTTGTCTTGTGCGGAGTCATTCTTTTTGAAAATAGGTTGTCAATAGTAGGATAAATTCAATTTTGATCAACCAACTTGAGAATTGGTTTCTTTCTCCAAGAAATAAACATTTGGGTTCAAAGTGGACCTACAAAAGGAAAAGAAAGTTGGTGAAATGTTAACTATTGACAAATATAAAGAAAGATTTGTTGTCATATGTTTGGACAATAAAAAAGTCTTGATTATTTTGATACAAAATTGCCACTAACTAGGATTACATCAATTCAAATGTTAGTTGCGCTAGTTGCATTATATGGCCTTCAAATTCTTCAAAGTAGATGTGAAAATATTTATTAAAAAAATAAAAAATTGGAGGAAAAAAATTACTTGGAACAACCTGAGGGATTTGTAGTTCGTGGTAAAAAAATGTTTGTAAACTTGTTAAGTCACTTTGTGCATGCGCCCAAATAATGACATGTGAATATTGACCAAACTATGTTGGTAAAAGAATTCAAATTAGTGAATGTGATTAATGTTTTTACATTAAAGACACTTCGAATCACAAGGTCATTATTTATTTTTATGTTAACAACATGTTGATCAACAAAAGAGACATTTCTGACATAAATGCTACTAAGCATGTGCTAGAAAGTAAATTCGATATGAAAGATATTGAAATTAGTGATGTGATTAAAAAAGTACTTGACAAGTTCAAGTACTTGGATTTCAATATTGTCAAGACTCCAATAGTGTGAGCAATATACTTCAAAAGAATGAAGGCAAAAGTGACTCACAATTGGATTATACCAGAGTATTGAAAAGTATGATATATATATATATATAAAGTGTACGCGATCAGATATCTGTAGCATTATCAGTAAACTGAGTTGGTTCACAAATAATCTCACTCAAACTCATTGGATGACAATGAATCCAATGAGTTTTGAAGAATTTAAAACATAGTTAATACTATTGTTTTGCATTATAACTAATATTCAACAATATTAAAAGAAAATAGTGATGCAAATTTAATCACAAGGTCAAATAAAGTAAAATTTACGAATGAATATGCATTTACTCTTGATGAAGGAGTAGACTCTTGAAAATCTTTCAAACAAAAGTGTATGGCTCGCTCTACTATAAATCCGAGTTTATCACTTTACATAAAGCAGGTGAAGAAGTTGAATGACTCCAAAATTTCTTGAAAGATTTTTTCCCCAAACCTTTAGCTCCTGTATGCATACACTGTGAGTGTTAATTTACAATAGGTATGGCATGGAAGATGAAAGTAGGGGTGGAAGATGAAGCAGAATTTCAAATGAAATTGAAATTAAAGTAACAAAATTAAAATAAGTCAAATAGTAAGAGAGAGAAATTTTAAAAAAAAATGAAAAAAAATATATATTTCAAATTAAATTAACAAGTTTCACACAATGATTGGTGTGTGATAACACTTGTGATTTAAAATTTGAAATTGATCGAGAAATGATGTAATAATATATGTTCGAAATGTTAGGTTGTGGAGCCTGATTGATATATATTACTGTTAGGTTGTGGAGCCTGCACTATTTATTCTTCATTTATACTCTGTAATCAAAAATACTCTGATTTATTAATATATATACCCCACCGCCGTGGAAGTTTACTCACGGGGTGTTACCACGAAATATTGGTTTCTCTCTTTCTCCCTCTAGATCTCTCATCTCTTTCTCTTGAAAAGTTCTCGTGTTCTTCATTTATCAAGTGTGTGTGCGTGAATTCGATCCTAACACGAAATTGTTTAGGGAGATAATAGGACACATGAATAGTTAAGATGTTTTTTTGAAAATTCGAAAAAACTTCAGGTGTTACTTTATGTCTTTTCTCTATAAAATATTGAATTTAAAATGTATTATAACTATTGTTTATTTTTTCTCATTTTAACGGTATTAAAATCTGTTATTGTATTAAAAATATATTTTTGTATTAAAACTATTTAAGTTATATATTCACAATGTGCATTGGAAAATAAATATAATGTGTAATATATTGAATTCAAAATGTATTATAAGTATAGTCTATATTTATTTATTTTATTAATAATATTTATATATTTTTAAAAATAAATGTTAATATTCCAGCAGGGCTAAATATTTGGAAAGATACATACATAAATTTAAAAGAAAGCGGTACTGGAATAGCTCTTAACAACATTACTAGACAGTATTTGGATCAATGAGCTATTTGTTGGACCAACACATCTAGGGGTTTTGAATTGGCTCACCGTGCCTCCTAATCCAACGAAATGATCCAATATCTTATGAAAGGTTCCCCTCTTCACAATCCTCAGTTCAAGTGCTCCAATTGCATTCACTTTCCTGGAGCTCACGTAGCCTGCATCCAGGAACGTTTTGTCCAGACAGTCGCAGCATTCTTGCAATATTTCATCAGTTGCTTCCCCACTCAGTTCCCAGGAGATAACATAGTGTCCTGGATCAGCTGAGACGTTGACATGACTGGTGAAGTCCATCACTTCTAGTTTTTCGTCAACTAAGTGCTTGCTTGCAGCTTCCACGGCTAGTTGCAAATCTTTCTCAGTGTTCTTGTCTATGTTAATGCTCAGTAAAAGGTTCCTCCAATTGCTTAAACTTGAACATTTGCTATAAATTGTTTCAGCCAATTCTGGATCAGGCTTCAACAATTTTGACATGACTAATCTTATGGATGGTACAGTGACTCGGCTCGATAAGACTCCCTCCCTTATGTCAACAACAAGTTCTTCCCATACTTGTTCGAAAGTTCGAAAAGCATGGACAATGCTATGTGCAAACGTAGACGAAACAACTTGAAATTCATCGCGGAAAATGAGACCAGACAGAAGGTGACAGTATAGAGATTGTTGAAAATCAGGAGCAAATATTACTTCACCAGGACTACAAACTGGGGTAGACCAATCCTTCATTATCTTCTTGTATTGTGGACTTGTAAACACATTAGTAGTGCCTGTTGAAGCTGCCAAAACCCCCTTTAGTTTTAAACTGCTTGCTGCTGTAAAAAAAATGCATAGCCTTCCCTTTCTCTATTGGAAATTCTCTGAAAGAAATGAACAGAACTATTATTAGGGAACTATTTACCTTTTAATATGATGTATTTATGACCAAAAAAAAACTAAAACAACTTCATGAACTAACAAGAAAATTACCTGTTCCTAAAGGCAAAAGAAGTCTTGAATGTCTGCATGGCGGAATTCATCAATTCATCATTGAAAGGTACAAACTTTGGCTTCCCTTGAGTAGTACCAGAACTGCAAATCAACCATTATATTTCACAAGTGCAAATCAACCATTATATTTCCTCTTTGAACATAACAATAATATACAATACCCACTGCACTCTCACAAGTGGAATCTAAGTAGAGTACAACGTACACAAACTTTATCGCTCAGACCATCTCCAACCCACCTCTATTTTACTCTCCAATCTCTATTCTGAAGAGCAAAATGAGCACTTCAACCCAGCTCTAAATCATCCTCTATTCTCCATTTATGGAAAGGTGACTATTCACAGTCTCTAATTCATTTTTCATTATTTTATTATTATTTTCTGTTACTTTCTAATTAACATATATTTTACATATAATTCCAATAAATAAATATTCAATATTTATAATTCTTGTTTAAATGTAATATAATATTCATAAAAGTATTTTAATGTATACTACTTTAATTTCAAATTAATAGTAATTTGATTTTTTCTAATTTTCATCACTAATAATAAAAAAGTTATTAATAGTTTTCATTATAAAGAATATACAAAATTAGAATGGCAAGGTCAATAATTTAATTTAAAAATACAATACATAGTATGATAAATTAAATATAAGATAACAACACAATACATAACATAATAATTTAAATACAAGATAACAATACAATATAATACGTAACATAATAATTTAAATACTGATAAAAAATAATACATAACATAATAATTAATTGATCACAACAATAATTTAGTAATCCGGTAGATCATTTCCAGATCTCGCACTATTCAAAAAATATTTTCAGCCACACCACGCTTTGATGATGCAATATTTCGCTATTGTTATCGAATGTACCACAATTTATTTCTTCGTATCATTAATGCAATTAAAGATCACGATACATACTTCGAAAAACAAATTTGTCTACTTTGCAAAAAATCTTGCTAGCAGTATTGTGCCTCCCACCCATTATGTTATTCAAAGGAAAGAATACAACATGGGTTATTACTTAACTGATGATGTATATACTAAATCGTCTACAACTGTTCAAATTATTCGTGTTTCTCATTCTCAAAAGAAGAAATATTTCGCGATAAAACAAGAATCATGTTGAAAATATATTGAACGTGCATTCGTATTTTTGCAATCATGTTTTACAATTATTATAGGAGAGTCACGTTTTTGAAGAAATGAAGTGTTATATGATAATAATGACTACATGCATTATACTGCACAACATGATAATTAAGGATAAACATGATCTCAATGCACCAATTCAAGATGTTGTAGAGGCTCCAACCCCAACTATAGAAATGGTGATAGATGAAAATCTCAGGCCTGAACAATTTTTAACTAGACATAAAAAATAAAGGATAAAATTCTCATTTTGAACCCTGTAATGCATTAATAGAGCATTTATAGGAGACACATATCGATTTTGAAAATTAAGTGTTTATGTAATTGTATGTCACTTTTATTTAAATTTATCCCCTAATTTATGTATTACATTATATTTTCTTACAGTTTATGTTATATAAAAATTTAGAATAAAATATAATTTTATATCACACTTAAAATTATATAAAGTAATTATTTGAAATAAAATTAAAGGATTAATATCATAAAATAAGAAAATAAGAATCAAATAGAAATAATAATATAATATTTGAGCAGAGAGAAAAAATTTTCTTTTTAGAGAGTAAAATAATGAATTAGATTGGAGTTGGTTGTGAGAAAAAAATAGAGAACTCCATATTTAGAAAGTAAAATAGAGGATTGAGTTGGAAATGCTCACATTAGTTTCCGATTGACAATCAATTCAAGGAAAAACACATCAAAGCAAATTGAAAAAGATTAACTATAGTGAAGGGATCATGACATAATACCGTAGAAAGCATGATAATAACAGAAATCGACATACAAAAAACATCAACCCAAAAAAAAGAAGAGAATTTTTTGCTTACCTCAAGGAGATGGCTTGAACGGGCTTTCCAGTAAGAATAGGTGAAATATCACCATCAACAATTCTTTGAATATAAGGATCAAAATCACTGTGACTGACAATGGGGACACAAGCCTTGAAAGTCTCAACATCAGTTCTGCCATTCATACCCCATTGCTTCAAATACTCTGTTCCCCCATTTTGCTGCAGAATTTTCCCAAGTGTCTCTTCTTGAATCCTCCCAGCATTTTTTGTTATCACCTCAAAATCCTCAATCACTTGTTCTGCATCAAATTTCTTCTCAATATTTTCCATCATCTTAGACTTCAACTTTAAGCAATAACAGTCAAGTAAAAGCAGTCAATAATCCTCAATTTGAGAAATGAGGTTGGGCGATTAAGAAGAATTTAAGCAACTCTACAGTTATTACTGACTTCAATGCAACTTACCTCATAAAGGACAATTTTTAAAAAAAATAGAATTGCTAAGTGACATGAAACTTTTTTGGCACCGATGTGGCATGACACTGCGAAATGACAGAATTAGCCTTTTGGATGTTGGTTCCAAAACCACCTAATTTTCTCCGAAAAATAAAAGAAATCACTTTTGACATTTTTTTAAAATTTATTTTACTCTTTCAATATCTTTACTTTCTTTTTTACTTAATTCATTTTATATCTCATTTTACAAAATGTTTCTTAATTTTTTATGTTTGGTTGACTTAAATATTTTAGAAAATATTTCTCAAATAAACTTATTTTCCTCAAATAATAATCTTTTCCTAACCTCACTTCCTTCTCCGACCCTCCCTATTAAAAATAAAAAAATTAATTTTTTTAAGAAAATCAATTTATTTTGTTACTACACCCAAACTAGCCCCCTCCACACCCACACACCCGCACGATGGTCTATTAAAAGGGACAAAGAAGTTAGGTAATTAGGTGAAAGTCATTCGAGTTTTAGATATTGAGTAGAAGTAACATATAAATAAATAATATTAATTAAATTAAAAAGTTTTTTAAAAAGGCCCAAACTTTTAAATTTTACACTTTGCACCTACATTCTTTACCTTAAAATAACTTTATCATAATAGACCAGAAAGACGCTCTTTCTCAACTACATCATCTTCCCACTGATCCTCTTCAAATGCACGTATATTTGTCAATCCTGCTTTTTTCTTCTTCTTCCTCTTCTTCTTCTTCTTCTTCTTCATCTTTCTTTTATAGAGAATATCTATCAAGAAAAATTTATGAAAAAGAATATCAATATATATATATATAAAGAGCGCCATTGATAAGTATGAAAATCACTTTGTGTCCATTCTTAAGTTGCGTTTTGTGAACCCAAAGTGATTGTTTCAGTCAACAATTTTCGTATCGAAGTTGATGTCCAATAATTGTCTTTAGTTGTATGGTGATAATAGAAGTTGTCCCAACAACTAGTGCAGTTGTTCAACAATTGTGTTCTATTGTTGGTCAATTGAAGAGTTCTAATAAAATCTAAAACTATTATCTTTTTTTACTGTTGTTGATAGTTATGAAACAACGAAATAAGTGTAAAAATAAGTATTAATATTCTTTAGCAATTTCAAAGTTAATTGATGAATGTCTCACTAGTTGAAATATTGTGTGATGTCTTCAGGTATTGTGTCCATCTATGGAACATCAAATAATAATAGCAATTGATTACATTGTGAATGGGTAGAGATTCCTATTCGTTACACTTGGCGAACAAAGGTTCGAGAAACAATAACAATAAAGATAAGTGAGAATGTTACATATAACGAGTTGATTTCTAGGTTTGAGTTAAATTGTGATAAAGAAGATCTCTCTATTACTTATATGCTTGGCTTCATTGATAAGCAAAAAGGACCTCCTTCTAGGATAACGGATGATCGTGATTACGATTTTTTTGGATGATCGATGTAGGCTCATTTTAAGAATATATGTGGTTGAAAAGATAACAGAGACAGCAAATTCAGTTGCAAATGATGAAGAGCGTCATATTACTATTGATATTCCTATAAACGAGGACGTTTTTCTATATTTCATACTAACAGGAGGCAGCCACATGAATGATGAAGGCACGAGTTTTTATAAAGGTTAAATATTCAAGAACAAGCGAGAATTAACTAAGTTATTGAAGCTTGCTTCTTTAAAGAAATTAAAGATCAAAGGCTCAAATCAGTAAAGAGTTCTACAGATGAATATTTTGCTAGATGTGTAGATCCAAATTGTGATTGGTGGTTGCAAGCAACAAAAATTCAATGTTGTAATAGATTTTAAATTAAACAATACCGCAATATTCACTCATGTGGGGAACTACATCTTACAAGTCATCATCCACATGCTTTAGCATAAGTCGTCGCAGATACATGCTACTTAATTTCTTGATAGTGTAGTTTCATGACTTTTTGCCGTATTTATAACATGTACTTAATGAGAAAATTATTAGTTCAAACAAATTATATAGTTGTATTTTATTAACTTTTAATTTTTATCAAAAGCTTCTAATTTTTGTATCAACAATTTTTAATGTTGTCGGACAACTGTAACAGTTCAAGGGTCAAGTCCTCCAAACAACTGCATTAGTTGTCCAACGATATTGAAGAGTTGTCCAACAATATTGGAGAGTTGTCTAACAACTTTGCACAGTTGTTTAAAGATTGATCTAGCCGTTTTGTAAATTATTAGGCATAAACTAAGTCGTTTAATAATAATTGAAGATCGATTTAGTCATTTTGTAAACTATTATGAATAAGGTAAGTCATTTAATAATAACTAAAGATCAATTTAGTCGTTTTAAAACTATTAAGTATAAAGTAAGTCACTTAATAATAACTGAAGATCGATCTAGTCATTTTGTAAATTATTACGTATAAACTAAGTCATTCAATAATAGTTAAAGATCGATTTAGTTGTTTTGTAAACTATTAAGTATAAGCTAAGTCGTTTAGTAATAACTGAAGATCAATGTAGTCATGTTGTAAATTATTAGGTATAAACTAAGTGGTTTAATAATAGTTGAAGATCGATTTAGTCATTTTGTAAACTATTTAGTATAAACTAAGTCATTTAATAATAACTAAAGATTGATTTAGTCGTTTGTAAATTATAAGTATAAACTAAGTTGTTTAATAATAACTGAAAAGTTGATCTAGTTATTTTGTAAATTATTAAGTATAAACTAAGTCATTTAATAACAGTTGAAGATAGATTTAACCGCTTTGTAAACTATTAAATATAAACTAAGTCGTTTAACCACATCCGGGGAGCTCTCTTGATCACTTCGAGCATCTGGAGCATACAAGTGATTCTTCTTAGGAGCATCCGGGTTTGGGCACTTGCTTGAACTTGAGAATTTTCCCTTTCTTGAGACTTCATCATAGGGAAATGTCTCTTCATATGACCACTCTTGCCACAACCATAAAAATTGCCCATGCCAACTAGGCACTTACCATCATGTCTCTTGTCACATTTTGCACAAAGAGGCTTCTCAACATAAGATCTTCCACCTTTCCCCTCTTGGGGCTTGGGAGAAGGCACCTTCCTCTTGATGACCCTTGGTGCAATAGAATAGCGTTAATTGGAAAACCTCTTTTTGACCTTGGTTTGTCTTGAACCTCAAATTTTGTCTTCGAAGAATTCCCATCTTCGTTCTTACCTTCTTCAACTCCCTACCAACTTGCTTAAGATTTTGATCCTCAATTTGTTCGGCATGAACCATGAGACGAGAGGTGTCCATGCAAGGAATAAACAAAGCCGACCTACATTCATTAACCACAAGATCGGATATCCCCATGATAAATTTGTTCATCTTGACCCGAGAATCCACAACCATAGTAGGAAAATGTTTTGATAGTGTAGTGAATTTTAAGTCTATACTCCTTCGCGCTCATACCCCCTTGACAAAGGTTGATTAATTCTTGAATTCTCCTCTCCCTTAGTTCCAAGGAAAAGAACCTATCAAGTAAAGTCATTTTGAAAGCTCACCAAGTAATCCGACCTTCTATAACCGGCCTCTTATACTTCCATTGCTCATACAAAACTTGAACCACGTGCACTCGTGGCTGAGAGTTTGGAGGTTTCTCAAAACCTATTGCCGAAAAAATATTCCAAGGATAAGAAGAGAGAAGGCAAAATGTTTTTGTATTCCCTTTAGTTGGATGTCTTATAATGTTCACAAAGTTCATGCTTATATAGGATTTTCCAAAGAGGAGTTTCAAAGGGAAGAATTAATTTGTATAACTTATATTAAATGTTAATGGCATTAAAAGTCATTACATCACATTCGAGAGAAACTCTTCTTTGTTTTGGAACGGAAGAATTAATTTCTTTGTAACATAATTTACTTTCTATTCTTTGCATTACAGAAAAATTGAAAAAATGTTGAATTAATATCACAATTCCCCACTAATGAAAACATAAAGAATAAGAACAAGTTTTGGACAAAAGGAAGGAACATGTACTTATATGTCAATATCTTTCGATTTGAATTGACACGTAGTGATATGAGGCAACAACTTATTATCCACAAAGTGAAGCACTCTAGAAATGAGCGGATATGAATTGAGACCCTCATAACACATACCAAATCCTTAAGTTTAAGCAACCTCCGCGATACAACATGCCTTTATGGTCATGCACACACACCTTGGGTCTTACGAGTTCTTTAGAAAGACGACACAAGTCTTTCATAAAAGGCGACCACATCTTTACACTCACGTAGGTGATGCCATCAAGTCTATCTCAAATAGACCACCTTACGGCTATAGAATCGTTAAGAGCAAATTAAGTTCAACCTTATAAAATATTGCATCATGCCATACGGATAGAAAATGTGTTGTATATTGAGGCCTAATAGGTCCACCACATTACCTCAATCAATGGGCTTTAGCCCTATCCCCCTCGATGTTTCAAGGATTATTTTCCTTGTCAAGCCCTTTGTCATAGGAGATGCCAAATTTCTTTTGGACCTTACATATTCCAAGGAAATAACACCCAGTTTAAATAATTGTTTAACTGCACCATGTCTGATGCGAATGTGTCTATTTTTTCCATTGTACACACTATTTTTAGCGATTCCAATTGTTGCCTGTGAGTCACAATGAAGAGAAACTGGTGAAGCTTATCTTCTACCACAAAGGCATATCCGCCAAAAGATTTCTTAGCCATTCAGCTTCTTGCCTGCCAACTCGAGAGCAATGAATTCTGATTCCATGGTAGAATGTACTATACAAGTCTATTTGGAAGACTTCCATGAATTAGCACCTGCACCTAAAGTAAATACATAGCCACTTGTGGAGCTAACTTCATCATTGTCAGTTACCCTATTTGTATCACAAAAACCTTCTAAAACAGCAGGAAATTTGTTAAAATGCAAACACCAATTGATAGAACCTCTCAAAAACATTAGCAACCGATGAAGAGCATTCGAGTGTTCACTACTGGGAGTATGAATATATCTTCTCAATCTACTAACAGCATAAGTTATATCAAGCCGAGTATAGTTCATGAGAAAAAGTACACTGCCAATTATTTTAGCATATTCAATTTGAGAGACAGTAGATTCTTTATTTTTCTTCAAGTGTATCCTAGGGTCATAAGAAGTCCTCACTAGAACTACATCAAAACAATCAAACTTTTTCAACATCTTTTCAATGTAATGAGACTGACATAAAGAGAAACCATTAGCAGTTCATTTGATTTTAACTCCCAAAATCACATCTGCTTCACCAAGATCTTTCATTTCAAATTTAGAAGACAAAGAGTTCTTAATCTCATTAATAACATTCACATTAGGAACAAAGATTAACATGTCATCTGTATATAAACATATAATGAAACAATCTGAACCTATGATCTTAGAATAAACACATGTATCGGATGAATTTACAACAAAGTCATTATCCACTATGGTGATATTAAATTTTTCATACTATTGCTTAGGTGCTTGTTTTAGTCCATACAATGACTTTCTCAGTTTGTATAATTTATCCTCTTGTCTTGGAACCACAAAACCCTCGGATTGAGTCATATAGATCTCTTGCTCTAAATGACCATTTAGAAATGCAGTTTTAACATCCATTTGATGTACCACTAAATCATGAATGGAGGCTAAAGCAATAAGAGTTCTAATGATTGCTATTTTTGTCACAGGAGAATAAGTATCAAAGTAATCAATGCCTTTCTTTTGGTTAAAACCCATAATCACAAGTCTAGCCTTATATTTATCAATTGTACCATCAGGTCTCAATTTCTTCTTAAATATCTACTTGCTACTTATGGGTTTACAACTTTTAGGCAAATAATGCAAGTCCGAAGTCTGATTAGAAACTATAGAGTCTAACTCACTTTTAATAGCCTCTTTCAATAATACAACATCTATTGATCTCATTGCTTCATCATAAGTCTTAGGATCTTCTTCTATTAAATAGATAGACACTAATTCATCATTTAAAACATTAATATAATAATTTTCAGTTAAGGAAGTAGTGATAAATTTAGGACCAAAACTTTTTCATGTTCATTAGAAATAACTCTAGAAAAAGGTACAACATGGGAATCAATAAACATAGATGTAGAATTATTATTTTACACATCACTCGGCACATTATTTTTTAAAGGGAACATATGCTCACAAAATTCTGCATCTCTAGATTCACAAATAGACTAATCATTTAGAGACATAAATCTATATGCAGCACTATTTTGAGCATAACCTATAAATATAGCATCAGAAGTCTTAGAACCAACATTTACTCATTTAAAATTAGGTAGATCAACCTTAGCCAAACACCCCCACACTTTCCAAAATTTCAAATTAGGAGCAAATCCTTTCCACAGCTCATATGAGGTCTTGTCTAACTTCTTATGCGGGACTCTATTAAGAATATAGCATGCAGACAAGACTGCTCCTCCCCACATATTATCAGATAGACAGAGCTTAAAAGCATAGATTTTATCTCTTTAAGGGTTCTATTTTTCTGTTCGGCTACACCATTTTTTTGGGGAGTATAGGGAGCACTAAACTCATGTATAATACCATTTTTCTCACAAAAATCTTCTAGAGTTTTAGTACTATATTCACCACCCCTATCAGATCTAAATCTCTTGATTTTCCTATCTAATTGATTTTCCACTTCTGCTTTGAATTTCAAAAACATGCTTTCATTTTCATCTTTAGACTGAAGAAGATATACCTTGGTGTATCTAGAAAAGTCATCAACAAAAGTAATGTAATACTTTTTTCCACCTCTGCTAACACTGTTTTTGAATTCTGCTAAATCTGAATGTATTAGTTCAAGTAATTCAGTCTTTCTACTAATAACATATTTGAAAGGTTTCTTGGCATGCTTTGCTTCTATGCACACATAACATTTAGAAAAATCATCAGTTTTTATCATTAGAATTAATTCCATTTTCTTAAGTTTTTAATAGAAGCAATATTGATATGACCTAGTCTACCATGCCACAAATTGATAGACTCAACAATATAAGCAAAATTTAAAATACTTCCATTATTGACAATCTCTTGAACAATGTTCAGTACAAATAATCCTCCACTAAGATATCCCTTCCCAACAAAGTCTCCTCCACTAGAAATAATTATTTTATCAGCTTCAAAAACAAGTTTAAGGCCTACTTTGTTGAGAAGTGCTCTGAAAACTAAGTTCTACGGAGGGAGGGAACATACAAAACATTGTTAAAGAATAATGTGTTTCCTAAAGTTAATTTAAGTAAAACTTTTCATTCACCCATTACTACAGCAGTAGTGGAGTTACCTATGTATACACACTCTCCATCAGTGGACTCCTCAATGTCATGGAATAACTCTTTATTGGAACAAAAATGCCTTGAAGTGCCTGTGTCTACTACCCAGTCAATCTTGTTAGCCACCAGATTTGCCTAAACAACTACAACAACAATCACTTCATTACCCTCAGCAAGATAAGCTTAGACATCACTTTGTCCTTCCTGCTTTGAGTCTTTCCTTTTCTTTGATAGCACCTGGCAGCCCTGTGACCAACTTTTCCACAAACAAAACAAGAACCCTTAAATTTTTAAATTTGACTTTTCGGCTTGTTGAATTGATTTTTCTTCTTCATAAGTTCCTTTTTTAAGACTTTCTTCTGTTTGCCTTTGAAACTGTCTTTCACAAAAGTACCAGAAGATTCAACAAGATTAACTTTAGAAGAATTAAGAGAAAGTTCTTCCATCTTATCTTTGAGACGGTTCGCCTCTTCAGTCCTCATATGACTAATAAATTCTTGGAGAGTTAAATTCTTTTTTCTTATGTTTTAATTGATTTCTATAATCACTCCAAGATGGTAGGAATTTTTCAAGCAGAACATTAGCCTGAAATATCTCATACATCTTCATGTCCTCGTTGAGAACATAAGCAGTCAAATTCTCATATTCGTGAACTTGCTCCATTATGGGCTTATTATCAGGCTTATTATCAACCATTTGTAATTTAATCCATTGGCCGGCAACATATTTTTTCTTTCCTGCATCATCAGCACCATATTTCTTTTCCAAACTATCTCATATCTCTTTGGCAGATTTATAGTTTTAAAATAAATCAAATAAAGGGTCAGTCATATGATTTAGCAAATGTCCTCAAACAATTTTGTTATCCTTTTCAGACTTCTTTTTAACAACATCATCAACAGTTACAACATTACTAGAATCATAAGCAGTGTTAGAACCATTCATAGAAGGTTCTTTAAATAAAACATAATCAACTTCTAATTGTTCAAAAGAAATTAAAAGTTTTTGTGACCATCGTTTAAAAAATTTTCATCCAAATGCTCAAGTTTTGACAAATCATTAAAAGTTTTGTTCAAAGAAATATCCATTATCAATATTGTATGTTAGGGAATCACTTTCAAATTGTTGGAAAAATTACTAAAATATTGATAATAGAATGAAATTATAAAATAGTAAATAACTTATCACAAATATTATGTCATGGCAAGCCACTGCCTTGAAAGCAATTTCGGCTCGACTCTGGTGCAAATCGTTGCAGTCGGTCGCTCCCCAAGGTTCCACAGTTACTCTCAAACACGTGCACTCGTGGCTGAGAGTTTGGAGGTTTCTCAAAACCTATTGCCCAAAAAATATTCTAAGGATAAGAAGAGGGGAGGGAAAATGTTTTTCTATTACCTTTTGTTGGATGTCTTATAATTTTCACAAAGGTCATGCTTATATAGGATTTTCCAAAAAGGAGTTTCAAAGTGAAGCATTAATTTGTATAACTCATATTGAATATTAATGGCATTAAAAGCTATTACATCACATTCGATAGAAACTCTTCTTTGTTTTGGGACGGAAGAATTAATTTCTTTGTAACATAATTGACTTTCTATTCTTTGCATTACAGAAAAATTGAACAAATGTAGAATTAATATCGCTGAAATCATTCAGACTATTAACACCAGGTATTAATAAAGGTTTCTGCACACTTCTTGCTGCTGATATTCGTCTTACCTCCGTCCATTTATCGTCCTGCTTTTCTTTGATCAGCTCCCCTTGTCTCTCTACCTTAATTTCACTGTTGGAATGTGCAATTATACCGGGGTCGTTTGGCACTCATTCAACTGTAACCCTATAGGATCAGCAAGATTTGGCAACTTCTGGTCATCCCGTTTAGGTTGACACTCTTAAGCTTGTGGCTTATCCTTACGAACAATGGGTTTGGTTTGTACATTAGGTGAGTTGTGCATTTATGTCCAACCTGGAGACACTTTGGACAATATACAGGTATCAATTCATAAATCACCTTCAGATCAAACACTCTTCCATTTGGATCCTCCATTCTAACTGAAACTGGGAGTTCTTTTGTTATATCAAGCTAAATCAAAACTTTGGCTAAGGAGGTTCTAGCTACCTTCATTGTGCATTCATCAGCATACAAATGCAATCCCAAACCACTACTAATTATGCTCAATGATTGTATCCACCGTCAATTCTCTCTATATATAGATATTAGTCCAAAAAAAACATAGATATATATTACACTATTTAGATAAGAAATCCCAGCAGGACTACAAATTTGGAAAGATACATACATAAATTTAAAAGATAGCAGTACTAGAATAGCTCTTAACAACATTAGTAGACAGTATTTGTATCAATGAGCTATTTTTTGGACCAACACATCTAGGGGTTTTAAACTGGCTCACCGCGCCTCCTAATCCAACGAAATGATCCAATATCTTATTAAAGGTTCCCCTCTTCACAATCCGCAGTTCAAGTGCCCCAATTGTATTCATTCTCCTGTTGTTCACATAGCTTGAATCGAGGAACGATTTGTCCAGACAGTTGCAGCACTCTTGCAATATTTCATCAGTTGCTTCCCCACTCAGTTCCCAGAAGATGACATAGTGTCCTGGATCAGATGAGATGTTGGCATGGCTTGTGAAGTCCACCACTTCTAGTTTTTCGTCAACTAAGTGCTTGCCTGCAGCTTCCACAGCTAGTTGCAAATCTTTCTCGGTGTTCTTGTCTATGTTAATGCTCAGCACAAGGTTCCTTCGACAGACGAACTGGAGCTCTGGAGTGCTATTGTGGAATCTTTTTATCTTCACAACATCACCCAGTCTATAACGATATAAACCTGCATATGCAAATGCATAAGTGTAGTCAATTATACTATCACTACATATAGCTAAACTTGTATATGACACAATAGATAGACCGATACCTTGTTATTTTGAATAAATCTGTTATGTGGAACTTAGAAGGAAAAATGCAAAAGATTCCAGCATTCTATATAGAAGTACTTAACAACAAAAGGAAATGAATATCAAGCACATGCACGTATTGCTGAACAAATGAGTACAACAGAACATGGACAAAAGACCCAGAATAAGGCATAAAAGCAAACGACAACTCTTTTCTATCTTAGCAGAATTTAGTATTTTATGCCAGGCAGGCATATTTAACTGATTATGTTTCCAACAATATTGCCATAAAGTACGAAGACTAAGGACATGCTAAACTCCACAAGTCTAAGCTGAATTACATGGCAGTCAATAAAATTAGAGCAGAACTCGTTCACTGGGAAGAATCACTGAATAATAAGAATATGCTCAATTATCCCCGGTTTATCATGTTGTGCTCACTCCATAGTTCATATATGAACAGAGACCTCAATTTGATGAGCATAGAATTTTCAAGAGAAGTCGTGCAAGAAAATTGTACCTGCAAAATTGGTGAAGACAATTTCATACTCTTCACCAAGTTTAACTTCAGTCAGGCAGACAGGAGAATTTGCTTGCTCCATGCCAATGAGATTTTCCTCGAGTGGGAGGAATTCAAAATAGCCAGTATTTGGTAACACTGCATAAGTAACCATCTCAGGGGGGGATTTTGGGTTAACATTTACTCCAACCCATCCTTCAGAAGAACCATAATCTGCACTCACTAGAGGTAATTCCCCTGCATAGTGCCTCAGTTTCTTCAAGTAAGGCTCCATGGAACCTGTCATGATACCATAAATGTACTTTGTATTCGGGAAGAGTTTAGGAATCAAGCCATACCAATTGCTTAAACTTGAGCATTTGCTATAAATTGTATCAGCCAGTTCTGGATCAGGCTTCAGCAGTTTCGACATGGCCAATCTTATAGATGGGACTGTGACACGGCTCGATAAGACTCCCTCCCTTATGTCAACGACAAGTTCTTCCCATACTTGTTCAAAAGTTCGAAAAGCTTGGACAATGCTATGTGCAAATGCAGACGAAACAACTTGAACTTCATTGCGGAAAATGAGACCAGACAGAAGGTGACAGTACAAAGATTGTTGAAAATCAGGACCAAATATTACTTCATCAGGACTACAAATTGGGGTAGACATTGCCTTCATTGTCTTCTTGTATTGTGCATTTCTATACACAAAGGTAGTGGCTGTTCCAGTTGCCAAACCACCTTTAGTTTTAAATTGCTTGCTGCTGTAAATAATGTGCAAAACCTTCCCATTCCCTATTGGAAATTCTCTGAAAGAAAAAAATATAGGCTATATGATGTATTTATGACAAAAAAAACTTCATGAACCAACAAGAAAATTACATGAAATATAAGACAGAGAACAAAATGAAAAATTACCTGTTCCTAAAGGCAAAAGAAGTCTTGAATGTCTGCATTGTGGACTTCATCAATTCTTCATTGAAAGGTACAAACTTTGGCTTCCCTTAAGTAGTACCAGAACTGCAAATCAACCCATTAAATTTCCTCTTTAATCATACAACAATATACTGCTCACAAGTGGGGTCTGAAAAAAGAATAAAAACTTTTTTGCTTACCTCAAGGAGATGGCTTGAATGGGCTTTCCAGTAAGAATAGGTGAAAGATCACCATCAGCAATTCTTTGAATGTAAGGATTCAAATCACTGTGACTGACAATGGGGACACAAGCCTTGAAAGTCTCAACATCAGTTCTGCCATTCAGACCCCATTTCTTCAAATACTCTGTTCCCCCATTTTCTTTCAGAATTTTCTCAAGTGTCTCTTCTTGAATCGTCCCAGCATCTTTTGTCATCACCTCAAAATTCTCAATCACTTCTTCTGCATCAAATATCTTCTCAATATTTTCCATCATCTTCACAATCAAGACTTCAACTTTAAGCAATAGTTATTACTAACTTCAATGCAACTTATTACTAACTTCAATGCAACTTATTACTGACTTAAATGCAACTTATTACTAACTTCAATGCAACTTACCTCATAAAAAGAATTGACAGAAATAAAGAAAACAAGTTTGTCATTTTTAATGTAGACGTGTCAATTTTTTTATTTAAACTAATATAGACACGTCAATTATTTACACAAAGTTTGAGGCATAATTCTATGGGAAAAATTGGGTTGTAACTACTAAAATGCAAATATAAAACAAAGTGCAATTGGAAGTTGGTGTTGGGTTCTTTAAAATGTTTGAACATGAATTGGAGGGTTGTGACTCTTCTGAAAGTTATGACTTTGCAGAAAGGTTGTGATCTTTATGAAAAGTTGTGTCTTTTCTAATGGATTGTGATCGTTTGAAAGTTTGTGTATCTTTCAAAGAGTTCTAACGTTTTTGAATTGTTGTCTTATTTTCAAAGAGTTGAGACCTTTAGCGTTTGTTGGCTATAAATAGATAGGTTTTCTCTCGTTTTTGTGCATTGAATTATATCTTCTTTTGCATACATTTGTTACGAAACAAAATCGATCAATCGTGTCTGTGTGTGTGATTTGTTAATGTCATTTTAAGTTCATTGAATTTATTGAAGTTTGAGGTATCGCTACTTCTTTAATAATTAATCTAATTTATCTTTGGAGGATGTAACTGCAACCTTGAGTACTTGAGGGAATTAAATTTCTTAAGGACACGCAGCGGTTCTGTGGACTCAGATAGTTTTTTGTGTTTTTCTTTTCAACTTTTATTATTTCTAGTTTACTAATTCGTTTATAGGAGACAAAAAATTTAAGAAACTTAATATTTGAAGGAATATTGATTGTATTGAAGTGTTAACCTAATAAGGGAATACATGGGAGATATATATAGGAGATATAGGAAGGATTACTAATCCTAATAGGACTAGGATTAAGGAGTACTAATCCTAATAGGACTAGGATTAGTACACAGTAAATACTAATATTATTTAATATTATTTGTTTAATTCTATCTGTTATTATCCTCCCTCAAGATGAGCTGAGCGGAAACGAACGGAAGCTTGGAACTGAGGTAATCATGTTGTCGGATCGGGAGAGCCTTGGTGAGAATATCAGCCGGTTGTTCTTCAGTGGGTACATACTGCACAGTCATGGTGCCGGCCTGAACTTCATCGCAAACAAAGAGACAATCGGTATCAACATGCTTCATTCTGGTGTGTAGGATGGAATTCTTGGCCACACAGATGGTTGATTTGTTGTCACAATAGAGAGCAGGAACAGTGTGAGTGGCGCGGAGTTCGCAAAGAATATATGTGACCCACATGGTCTCAGCAGCGAGAAGAGCAAGGGCGCGGTATTCAGCTTCAGTCGAGGACCGAGAGACCTTGGGTTGTTTTTTTGTACAATAGGAGATCAGGTTCGGCCCCAAAAAAATGAGAAACCCCGATGTAGATTTTCTGTCATTTTTATCATTCGCCCAATCTGAATCTGAGAACCCCCGAAGCTCCAAGTTCCCGGGTCGAATGAGTAAACCACGACCAAGAGTGCCAAAAATGTACCTGAGAATGCGTTTTAGACAATGGTAATCATGTTCACTTGGTTGATGAATACGCTGAGCAACTCGGTTGACAGCAAACTGGATGTCAGGACGGGTAATGGCCAGATATTGTAGAGCCCCAATAAGGCTGCAGAAGTGGGTGATATCCAGCAAAGGGGGTGTCGGCTCCATTCTTAGACGAAGAGAATGCCATTGGTGTTGGTTGACTGGTGCATTTTTCCAGTCCAGCTTTCTACAACAGATCTCGAGCATATTTTGACTGATGAAGAAACAAGTCGCTGCCTGTCCGAGAAACCTCCATTCCCAGAAAATAATGTAACGGGCCAAGGTCCTTCATTTTGAAGGTAGTAGCTCGAGTGACATCCTGAATGAGAGCTGCAGTAGAGCCTGTAATAATGATATCATCTACATAGACTAGAAGAATGACTGTACCGTGTGCTGAATGTCGAGTAAACAGACTCGTGTCATGTACGCAACACGTGAAGCTGAGTCCGTGGAGGAACGTTTTCAGACGTGTGTACCAAGCACAGGGGGCTTTCTTGAGCCCATACAGAGACTTCTGGAGTTTGCAAAGATGTTGAGGGAAGCAGGGATCAACATAGCCCGGTGGTTGCGTCATGTAGATAGTTTCAACAAGCATGCCATGAAGAAAAGCATTGGAAACATCCAACTGATTGATGAGCCAATTGTTGCGCACGGTGAGTGACAGTACCAGGCGAATGGTTTCCTGCCGAATAACAGGACTGAATGTTTCGGAGTAATCAAGCCCATACTCCTGATTGTAGCCTTTAGCAACCAAACGAGCCTTGTACCTGGAAGTACTGTCATCTGCATTGTGTTTAATTTTGTACACCCATTTACAGCCCACTGGGTGCCGCCCATGGGGCTTAGGTACAAGAACCCAAGTTTTCTGATCAGTCAAAGCCTTAAACTCGTCATCCATAACATGACGCCAATAAGCATTTTTTTAGGCAACAGAGTAGGTTGTTGGTTCACTATCGGGAAGGGGTGTATTTGGTAGTATGGTAGCCTAAAAGGTTTTGGGTTTAAAGATATCGGCTTTGCCATGGGTTAACATGGGATAAGTATTTGGGGGGTGGCACGAGCGGTGCTGATTCGGGGGTGTCCGGGAAGGACACAAAACGAATCGGCTGTAGATGTTGTGGGTATGGGGTGGTTTGGGTTGGTTGTGAGTGTGGGTGGTGGTCGCGGGTAAATTGTGGGTGACGGTCGAAGGGGTGATGAGGGGTGGTTGGGTAGTGTGTGGAGGTGTGGGGGAAGGTGGTGAGGGACCCTGTGAGTATGTTAGAAAAAGGGGAAGGACGCCAATGAATGATGTATTTGTGGAGGAGGAAATAAACTCGTAGGGAAACTCATTTTCGACAAATTTGACATGATGAGATATGTAGACTTTATGAGTTTGTGGGTCAAGACAGTGATAACCCTTGGAGATAGGATGATATTCCAAAAAAATACAAGGACGGGATCGGGGTTTTAATTTGTGAGTAATATGAGGGCGTAGCCAAGGGTAGGCAATAGACCCAAAGACGCGGAGGTTGGTATAATTGGGAAGTTCTGGGTAAAGGAGTTGGTAGGGTGATTTGTTGGAGAGGGTGTGACTGGGCATTCTGTTAAGGAGGTAGTTTGCGGTGGCTAGAGCTTCTACCCAAAAGGAGACAGGGAGATGAGATTGATGTAGAAGAGTAACCACCGTTTCAATGAGATGGCGATGATTATGCTCAGCCACCCATTCTGTTCGGGAGTGTATGGACAGGAGGTTTGATGTATAATTCCCAGGGATTGCAGAAACTGGCCAAAGATGTTATTTACATATTCCTTTCCATTGTCACTTCAAAAAAGTTTAACATGAGAATTGAATTGTGTTTTGACCATTTTTTCAAAAGTGACAAAGGTAGTGTATGCCTGTGATTTGTGTTTTAGTGGGTACAACCAAGTGTATTTTGTAAAATCATCCACAAAACAAATATAATAGTGAAAACCAGCAAATGAAGGAACAGCTGTAGGACCCCATAGGTCAGAATGAATAAGTTGAAAAGTTGCAGTTGTACGCTTCTTAGATAAAGTAGAAGGTAATTTATGAGATTTAGCAATTGAACAGGAGTCAGAATTGTTTATATGAATGGAAGAAAAACCTAATTGAGACATTAAAGAATTTATTATTTGAGTAGACGGGTGACCCAGACGACTGTGCCACAACGACTGTGGCCATCAGGCGAAAGAGCCCCCGAATCCACAGGAACGCTTTCTGAAACTGGGTAGGCAGACGAACTTGCGCCAGGAAGAACGTACAGACCATGCTCACAGGGGCCCTGAAAAATCACCCTCTTGGTAGTATTGTCTAGGATCTGAAAATCATTAGAGGTGAACAAGAGTGAGCAATTATTGTCTTTTGTGAATTGGTGAACTGAAAGGAGATTGGTTTTAATAGAAGGGATGTGGGTAAGGTTACCTAGGTGAAAGATAGTGGTGGGGGTTTTAATGGTACCCGTGCCAGTGTGAGAAATATTAAGGGACTCACCGTTGCCAACAGTAATACCATTGGAGCCATGATATGGATTTGGAGCGTTAAGCTTGGATAGTTTAGAAGTAACGTGCATGTTGGCCCCAGTATCCAACAGTCATTCAGAGGAGGGGCCGGCTTGAGATACATAATTGGCACGGTTATCACTATTTCGGCTCTTCTCATACCGAAACCAGCAACGAACAACGGTGTGTCCTGTTTTCTAACAAATTTGACAAGTTGGATGATCCCGCTCGTAAGTGCCCTGCCAGCCGCTGGAAGATGACTGCCCGCCGCTGCCGAAGGAGTGTAGGATGTTGTTGCTGCCGTGCTGCTGACCGTCATACGGCGGACGACTGCCCTGCCGACCGCCACGCCCGCGGCCTCCGCTGTTTCTGCCGTAGCCGCCGCGACTCCTCTGCCGGCCACCACCACGCCCCCCGCGATAGTTCTGGCTTGCGGTGAAGGCGGTGGCCGGCTCCATAACAGCGGCTTCTCGGAGAAGAAGTTTGCTCTCCAGATCCACGTTGATTTCTTCACTTTTTAGCCATGAGGAGAGAGTAGCCAGGTCAACGGGCGTTGGACTGATGCGAACCGCCTGTTTAATGGAGGAGCAAGCTGATGGGAGCCCCCGAACGACGCACATGACGAGATCTTTTTCGGGAATGATTTCGTTCACGGTGTCGAGGGTTGTGATGATGGTTGAGACCTTGTCTAAATACTCCGCCATAGTTTTCGTGCCTTTGGTAATTGTGTGGAGACGATCACACAATTGAAAAATATGAGAGTAGGAAATTGATGCATAGCGTGTTGCGAGGGTCGTCCACAGTGCTGAAGCAGTTGTGTAGGATCGGACGTGTTTCTGAACCGTGGGAGAGATGAC
This sequence comes from Solanum lycopersicum, assembly GCF_036512215.1. Lineage (NCBI taxonomy): Eukaryota > Viridiplantae > Streptophyta > Magnoliopsida > Solanales > Solanaceae > Solanum > Solanum lycopersicum. Next base: position 4,160,299 of record NC_090809.1, read on the forward strand.
CGTAATCAAACATGATCAAATCTGAACATCCACGGCTTTCCAGGCGTCATAGGCCGGATTGGTTTTTTCTGATTTGTCCGTGGCAGTGATGACTGCCGGCGGCGGTTCTGTGCTTCCATCGACGTATTTGAGAAGGTAATTGGCCTCAAGGGCTGTAAGAACGGTGATTTTCCATGTAGTGTAATTTATGTCTGATAATTTTTCAGGAATTAGGGCATGAAGATGCCTAAGGAGTTTAACGCCAGAAGGAAGTGAATCGAGAGGATCCACCTCGGTTGTCATGGCTGCCACCTCCCAAGAGAAGAGAGGGAACGATCGGTGCCCTAAAGAGAGAAAAAAACCTAGAGAAAAGAAGATCTAGGTTTTCTGGCTCTGATACCATGAAGAAATATTGATTGTATTGAAGTGTTAACCTAATAAGGGAATAGATGGGAGATATATATAGGAGATATAGGAAGGAGTACTAATCCTAATAGGACTAGGATTAAGGAGTGCTAATCCTAATAGGACTAGGATTAGTACACAATAAATACTAATATTATTTAATACTATTTATTTAATACTATCTGTTATTAATATTGAAGGTATTTTATGTTAAGACTTACTTCTATTTTCAGTATTCTCTTTATTGGGAAAAATAAGTTGAAAAAGAAAATTATTTTATCATGATAAAAGAGATTTGGAATGAATTAATACTACTTCAATATGGTCGAGTAATTAATACTACTCATTTTTCTGCATTGAATTATCTTCTTCTTTTGCATACAGTTCATACAAAACAAAATCGATCAATCGTGTCTTTGTGTGTGATTTGTTGATGTCATTTTGAGTTTGTTGAAATTATTGAAGTTTGAGGTACCACTGCTTCTTTAATGGTCAATCCATTTTATCTTGGGAGGATGTAATCTGCAACCTTGAGTACTTGAGGGAATTAAATTTCTCAAGGAAACACAGTGGGTTCCGTGGACTCAGATAGTTTTTTGTGCTTTTCTTTTCAATTTTTATTATTTCTAGTTTGCTAATCGGTATATAGGAGGCAAAAAATTTAAGAAATTTAATATTGATGGTATTTTTTATGGTAAGACTTACTTCTATTTTCAGTGTTCTTTTTATTGGGAAAAATAAGATGAAAAAGAGAATCATTTTATCATATGATAAAAGAGATTTGAAATGAATTAATACTACTTTAATATGTTCGAGTATATTTTCTGTAGTATGTTTTCCTTAATTAGATGGGTATGATTATTTTTAGTTTCTTCCCAAGTGCATTGAAGCAACTCACTACACTTTTTATTTATTTATTTTTTTTCCCTATGTTAGTTTTACATAAGTATGAAAAAAGTAAATGAACAAATGTTGTCTCCTAACAATATTTGAACCTGAGTTTAGTTTCTTGTTGAAACTAAATGTCTTCTTGAGAAAAATAGGAACATGAAGGAAACTAAGAAAAGGAGAAAAAAATTAGCAAGGAACATGACTTGCATGGAATCAATAGATAGAATATGATTTGGTTAGGGTAAAAATCAGGTTCTATCTTTATTTCACTTGATTATTATTATTTTTCTATTCCTTTATAAGTTATGAAATGTATTTCATAAATGTTAGGATAGATGGTCATAATGTGATGATCCAGAATATATGTTTATTATTACTAGTATGTATTCTGTTTAGAGGGGGTACTTTTGTAATTTTCTACTCCATGTGAAATTTGATTGTGTTTGACTTTTGGAGACTAAAATCTTCTGATTTTTTTTAACTTGTTTGATTTGAAGAATATAAGAACTTTACTAACAAATCAGATTGTGCATTGGTTTAAAGAAAATAGTAACTTCACCAATATGTTAAATGCTTTGTTTGAATGAATGTTCTGACTTGAAGAGTAAAAAATCTGCGTAGGAATATTAAGGCTAAATGATTTGAAAGATATAAAATCTTCATCTTTATCTAGAAACAATGTTGTATTTGAGGTTTATGGAGATTGAAAAATTTCTGGTTTACTACTTTGTGTTATCAATGTATATTTTGATGATATACAAGTTGAATGAATGGAAACAAAATATGTGGAAATAATTTCGAGTACTTGAAAATATTTTTGAAAACATATTTAAAATGTGGGGGTTCTTCATTTGTGATAAAGACAATATTAGATTTACCCACGAAATTTTTGGAGTATATTTGATATTGCGGTCGTTGAGTCTTTCTTTACCAGTATATGATATGAATAGTATAAAACTACAAAATTATATTACTCTTTCAAAAGAATTATATTCTTTGATGAAAAAGAGTCACTTGGATATTATGGAAAGGTCCTTTACAAAAGACATCTGGCAAGGTGTTGACTCTAAAACAATGTTTGCATTTGACAAAGTTATAACAAGTAACGAACAAAATATTTGTAGGAAAATGCTACCTCGCAGAAGGTTTTTCCAAACCAAGTATTTCTAATTGTTCTGACTTAAACTGATCAACTTAGAAGTTTTGCCTAACTCCTAGTGCAAATGTCAAGTATGTGTTGTTGAAAAGAATTTCAGTCCCTTAGAATTGATTTACACTGACATTTTTTATATGGAGTCAATACCATCTCGTAGTGGGAGTCAAGTATGTGTTGTTGAGAATATAAATCTTCTTTTGCATAAATATATTTGCAAAATGGAATCATCCATCAAATTACTTCACATACTCACCTCAATCTAATGAAATTGTTGACAGAAAAAAAAATTTGAACTTTGAATGAAATGTTGAATTGTCCTATTAATAAGTTTAGGTTTACCAAAAATATTATGGGGGATGCTATCATTATAGCAAAGATAACAAGAAAAAGTTTATATGTTCAGAAAGAAAGATACAAAAAAAATGTTTGTCAGTAAAGAGAGTAACAAATAAAAAAATTTATTGTTAAGAAAGGGAGCAAGAAAAAGATGTGTTTGTTCAGGTTTAATTGTATCCTGATAGAGAATTGTTTGTCGCCCCTTAAAGTATATACAATCAATAACACCTTTGAAAATAGTGATCTAACAATTTCCAATACAATTTATTCCATATGAGAAATGGGAATATGGAAACTATTTCCAAACGGGTCAAAATAGGACCTATGATTGTGGACCTACAAATATTAAAGCATGTTGGAATGCTACAAGTGTTGGTAGTTCTATAAAAGTTGGTTTTTACATGGCATGCATATTTGCCTTGCACCATTACAAGTGATTAAAGTCACTAATTTGGTAGGATCCATGTGGTAATGGTCATTGTTTTACAACACTCCCCCTTAGATGTGTATATAAATGAAAAGTTAAAAATAAATATACATAGACATTCAAAATATGCTTTACTTGATACCTCATTAAAAAAAAATTTAGGAAAACTCACGGGACAAAACCTAGACTAAGGAAAAAAGAGTACAACGCATATTTTACACTCTCTGATAAAGACCATGATTCAGATGCTTAAGTCTGCCCATTCCAATCTTTTGCACCATATTTACAAGAGTTGAGACAGGTAAAGATTTGGTGAATAAATTTGTTGGATTATCACTTGAATGAATTTGTCGTATATCAATATCACCGTTCTTCTAGAGATCATGTGTAAAGAATAATTTCAGTGAAATATGCTTCATTCTATCTCCTTTTATGTAGCCTCCTCTTAATTGAGCTATGTATGCAGCATTTTCTTCAAAACCACTGTGGGTACCTTGACATCACACTTCAAATCACATCTTTCTTTTATGAAATGTATCACTAATCTCTACCATATACATTCTCAACTTGCTTCATGAACGGTTATTATCACAACATAATTTGAAGAAGTAGAGACAATGGACTGCTTTGTAGATCGTCATTATATAGCAGTACCTACGTATGTGAACAAATAGCTTGTCTAAGATAGAGCTTTTTGTGGGTCATATAAATAACATGCATCCGTATGACCAACAAGATCTGCACTATCTTTGTTCGTATAAAATAGACCCATATTATTAGTCCCCTTTAGATATCGGAATTTATGTTTAACTTAATTCCAATATCTTTGTGTAGGGGAAGAACTATATCTTGTTAATAAATTAACAGAAAATTTTATGTCAGGTCTCGTAGCATTAGCAAGATACATAAGTGTACTAATTGCACTAAGATAAGGTAATTCAGGACCAAGAGGTTTCTCATTCTCTTCTTGAGGTCGAAAAAATGGATATTTACTCACTTCAAATGATTGTACAACCATTGGAGTACTTAATGAATATGCTTTGTCCATGTAAAATCATTTCAATATTTTCTTAGTACAGGCAGATTAATGGATGAAGACCTCGTCTACTAAATGTTCAATTTATAGACCAAGACAGTGTTTTGTCTTTCAAAGATCTTTCTATCTCAAATTATTTCTTTAGAAATTCAATTGGATTTTTGACCTCTTCTAGAGTTCCAATGATATTAATTTCATCAACATAAACTGCAAGAATAACAAACTCTGACGTTGTTTTCTTAATAAAAATTTCAAGGACAAATGACATCATTTATATAATTTTGTTTTGTCAAGTACTCACTGTGGCGATTATACCACATGCATCCTGAATATTTTAAGTCGTATAATGACGTTTGTAATCTGATTGAACACATTTCCTGAGTTTTTGAACCATATGTTTCAGGCATTTTAAGTCCTTCTGAAATTTTTATATAAATTTCATTATCAAATGAACCGTAAAGATAAATTGTGACCATATCCATCGGATGTATTTCAAGATTTTCATGAAAAGCTAAACTGATGAGATATCAAAAAGTTATTGCATCCATAACTGGTGAATATGTTTCTTCATGGTCAACATCAGGTCGTTGATAGAATTCTTGCGCAACAAGGGGTGCCTTGTATCTTATAATTTCATTTCTCTTTCGCACAAAAATGCATTTATAGCCAATCGATTTTACATCAATTGGGGTTTGGACTACAGATCCAAAAACGTTAGGTTTAGCAAGTGAGTTCAATTCTAATTGAATTGCCTCTTACCATTTTGGCAAATCACATCTTCATCGACATTCTATGACAAACAAGGGTTCAAGATCCTCATTGTCTTACATAATGTTAAGTGAGACATTATATGCGAAAACATTTTCAACTATAATTTTCGATCGATCTAAACTAATCCTATCACTAGTAGAACTTATTGAAATTTCTTCATTCACTTGAATCTCGGGTTCACCGATCTCTTCTGGAATATCAGGATTAATCAAATCATGAATATTTTAGTGAGATTCTTTTGCAGCGTCATTTTTCATACTTCTTTTTCTAGGATATTTATCCTTTGAACCCAATGATCTGCCACACTTCAAGAGTGTTTGTGTTTCAGAAGCCATGACACTTGTCGATGGTCCTTTTGGGACGTCAATCCAGATAGACACATTTACTGCAGAATATGTGACTTTGTTATCCTTTTCAAATTAGTAAAGCCGTATGTCATTTGATTTGCTATTTTTTGCAAATGGATGATCTTCTGGACCTCCTGGTCACACATGGGAAACGTGGGTCAAAATAAGATAATTATGAAACTTTTAATGCAATTTCACTTTTAAGTTTCTTTTTCTCTCTCATTAATTGCGGAAAATTCGTTTCATCTAATCAACAATCTGCAAATCTTGCAGTAAATAAATCTCCCATAATTGGCTCAAGGTAGAGAATTATGGAGGGTAAATCAAATCCAATATATATGCCTAACCTTCTTTGAGGCCCATCTTAGTGCGTTGCGGTTGTTACTGAAAATATAAGTTGTTACTACACATATAAAGCACATCCAAAAATTTATAAAATGAGCAATATTTGGTTCATGACCAAATACTAATTATGAAGGAGAGTATTTATCATAATGAGTCGGTCTGAGATAAACAAGTGATGTTGCATGTAAGATAGCATGGCCCCATACAATAGTGGTAACTTACTTTACATAAGTAGAGGTTTTGCTATCAATTGTACGCGCTTAATAAATGACTTAGCAAGGCCATTTTGAGTATGAACATGAGCTACATGATGTTCAACTTTTATCCCTATTGATAAGCAATAATCATTAAAAGCTTAGGATGTGAATTCTCCAGCATTATCAAGGCGAATTGTCTTAATGGGATAATGTAAAAATTGCGCTCTTAATCGTATTATATTGTACAAATAATTTTGCAAACGCCACGTTGCAAGATGATAAGAGGCACACATGAGACCATCTTGAATATGCATCTATTAGGACCATAAAATATCTAGACAACTCACTAGATGGGTGAATAGATCCATAGATATCCTCATGTATACATTTTAAAACTTGAGGGGATTTAATGTTAACCTTAATTGGTGATGGCCTATCAATTTGTCGTGATAACAAGAAGCACGTGAAAATTCATCACACATAAGAATCTTCAGGTTCTTTAATGATATCCATTTGAGTTTCCAATGATTCGTCTCATCATTATTGATCTAGGATGACCTATTCAGTCATGCAAAAGCACAATAGTTTTTCAGTCAGTAAACTTCTGGTTCACGATAGAATGTTCTTCAACTATAGTTTTTACATAATATAATCTAGAAGATAATGTTGATAATTTATTCAACATATATTTTTTATCTTAGACATTTTGATAATATCAAGGTACTCAACATTTATTTCATTGATCGTCTCAACATGATATCCATTTCGGCGAATATCTTTAAAACTTAACAGGTTTCTTGGGGATTTAGAAGAGAAAAATACATCTGCTATAATAAGTTTTGTCCCCGTAGGCAGCAAGATAATAGTTCTTTTGGAGCCTTCTATTAAGTTCAAACTATAAGAAATTGTAGTAACATTTCCTTTTCTTCTAAGCAAGTAAGAGCAGTATTTCTCATTTTTTAATATGTCGTGGGTTGTTCCACTATCAATTACACAAATATATTCATGGTTGATCATTGATTCAAACAAAGTTTGGGGCATATCCATATTTTCTTGATAAATAAATTTAAACAAAGTAAAATATTACTATTAAATAAGGCTATTATATTTACAAGATTAGAAAAATACATACATACCAACTAATACAAACAAACAGAAAAAGAGATTATCTAGATTATCGCGGGATCGCCATTGATCGTTTGTCCTTCAGGGAATACAAAGAAATCAGCTACATTTAGAAGCATACGGTCAACATTTGCTTTTGCATTACTATTCATCTTATGCATGGGTTCAACATTATCTTTGAGACATAAAGTTTGCAACTAGATTATAATTATCCTTTTTCAAGGATGCCTGATAGAGCTAAACCAGACGCTTAGATGATCAGCAAGTATGCGACCAGTGCCCCATTCCTCAACATCTAAGACATATACTTTCTGAATTTTTCTTTTGTATACTTCTTGTCTTTCACCTTTCCTTTTATATTGCTGGTCATTTTTAGGTGCAAGACGACCATCATGATTATAATTTATTTTACGATCACGATCGATCATGACCGGAGCCATGACCACGATAAGAGCCACGACCTCTTTCTAATTGGTGACAATTTGTCTAATTCACTTCACGAAGTGGCATAGAATCAACATATCGACTTCCATGATTTTTTATCAAAATATCGTTAGTTGTTCTGCAATAAGAAGATGTGAAAGTAATTCAGAATATTTTTTAAAACTCATTTCTTGATATTGCTACTGCAGGAGCACACTCTAGGCAGGAAATGTGGAGTATTTTTTCTCAAGCTTATCATGTTCAATGACCTCTTTTCGGCATAAATTTGACTGTGATATAACTCTATGCATGGAATAATATTTTAAAGTCTATTAACCTCAAATTAGACCAATCATGATACACCTGTGGAAAGATGACCAACTTCAGGTGGTCATATCTATCTTTTAATTTTTTCCACAATACAAGGAGTCTTTAATAGTGAGATATTGCTAAATTAGAAATGTGTAACTTGGCCACTAATTGTCAAGTGTTGGTAGTTCTCTAAAAGTTGGTTTCCACATGGCATGCATATTTGTCTTGCACAGGGAAGGATCTACGTGGCCACGTGGCACCTAGTGATTTCGGAAAAAACATTGTATATATGTGTATATATGCATATTAATTGCATATATATTAGTTTTCCCATCTGTGCTGCGAAATAGCTTAGCTGGTAAAGGAGGAGATCACCCACCTAGGCTATGCAGATTTGAATCTGGCCATCAACACTTCCTTTTTGTCTTGCTCCTTTTTTTTCTTTACTTTTTTTTCTTTTCTTTTTTTCTATACATTCTTATTTATTTATGACTATTCTTTATTAATTCAATTGACCCTTTTTTTTCCTTTTTTTTTTACATTTGTTCTTATTTATTTATTACTATTTTTTATTAATTCAAATTGACCCCTTTTCATAATTAATTTTGAGTTTGTTTTATTTTCTCTTGCACTAATTATTAATCTCTTGATATGAGTATAACGTGTTTATTTTTTTAATCAATTAGTGAGTACGGAATTATGAGCATCAAATAAATATTATGAAGAATATATTTAAATAGTAATTTTAAAAAAAAAACATAAGTTTCAGAAATTATTTTTTTTAATTTAAAGGTTCTTGCGATATTCATCGACATTTTTGCTATATAAATGGCTAAACTGAAAGTACAATTTTTATTCTTTCTCAACTATATGCTTCCAATAACACATAAAGTCAATGGAAGATGAATATATTATGTTAATACTATTAGATGGTTTATACAAGCTCAAATTTTAATGTGAAAAATCTTTTTTTTCTTAAAAGTTTCAGTGAAGACGACATCAAATTCCAAAAAAGAAATAAAATTGAATTGTTTAGTTATATCTAATCACATAATATCTAAAAGAAAATATTACTACATGCATTTTTGATCGATTCATTTATAAAAATAAATAAAATTAATAACCTGAGTTGTAACCCAAAATTAAAGCAATCATTCTTTCATCTTACTTGAACGTGTGGCACCCCCGACCTCCAAATCCTAGATCCGCCTATGATCTTGCACTATTACAAGTGATAAAAGTCACTAATTTAGCGGGCTCCACGTGATAATGACCATTGTTTTACGATAAGAGAATCAAAATGACATAAAAATGGAAAGGAGAGAAAAAAAATGACGGAAGAAAAGACAAAAATAAAAGAGAGAAAATAATTGAAGAAAAGAGAAACAGAAAAAAAATGTAATGACGGAAGAAGGAGTATAAAGAAATAATGTATTTTGTTATGTGGAGTGATAAAAATAATGTCATTTACAGTAAGAGTACATATAATACCATAGCTAATAAGTCGTAACTAATATATTATATTATATTATTTATGTAAAATGACCCTTAAATAAACTGTATACAATTTTTTAAGGTCAAATACATATCGATACATGTTTTATATACCTAGATACTTCTATCTTACTACTTGATACGTTATAATAGGGAGATAGACGAGAAAATATAGGAGGGAGACGAGCGAGATTTGTCTATATACCACAGATACATGTAAATCATACTTGATACATACACACTAGATACATGTACTTGTATGTATCTAATGTGATTTGCATGTATCTGTATATCAAACACGTGGGAAAGTGGCAAGCGAGATTTGTCAAATCTCAGATCCATGCAAATCCACTTAGAGTATCTAGAATAAATTACATCTAATTTTGACCTTTGGACATATTTGGACACACCAAATTCTGATAAGGTTCGTACTATTGCAAATTAACGTGTATTTAAGTAATTAACTTCTAGACTAATACAATTTCTATAAATTACTCTAATTTAATTAATTGGTCAATTCGTCCCATTGTAGAGATGTACTTAGGGGAGAGCCGTCATTTTCACAATACAAAGTAAATAAAGTATGTCCTTTCAATTAGTGTAGGATTTCAACTCTTAACGCATATCAAGTTTGTTGCCAATCTGTGTTAAGAAAATCAGAAATTACTGGTTGTAATAAATTATTCAGAAACACGAAGTAACAAAGATTTTTAGAACCAGTAAATAAGATGAACAGAAATTTATTTGTAAAAAATAATTTAATCTGTAAAACTTACCAAAATCTTGAATACTCTTTTTGATAATTTAGGAAGAAAATCAAGTCCACTGAATTCACAGTGTCCCCTTAAGGAAATTATTCCCCTCTAGTATCTGAGGTTTGATTTGGAATATAACCTCCCAGGGTAAAATGATCTTAATCAGTAGAGTACAGATACCAAAAACTCTATTGTCAGCGAATCAATCCACAACAGGAAAGTACACGAAGAAAAATGTGTTTTTTTAAGAAGAAGGAAGATCAGAAAATTTGTAAGTCAATATTCTGAAGACTGAATGGTATTTATAGGCAAGAATAATATATTCTGAAAGGTTGCAACCCTTTCAGAATTGACACAACCATTAATGAAAGGTTGCAAACTTTCAAATGGTATTGACTGTTCCTGAAAGTTGCTACCTTTCAGAATAGTGGCGGGAATTTTTTTAAATATAATGGAATTTAAAATGGGTCACGCGCGCGGATCCGAGTCGGGTCGGGTTAACTAAAAAGTTGAAAACATTTCGGTTAATTTCTGTTATCAACTAATTGAAAATAATTTTTTGCCATTTAATTAATTAAATAGATAATTAAAATAAATTTGTCCAAAAAATTATCTCTCGATCGATCATTTGCCAAAGCCGAAGCCAAAGCCGAAGCCGAAGCGAGCGAGCGACGACGACGACGGCGAGAGGGGGTTCCCTCTTTCCAACCCTTTTAATAATTAATAGGAGTGTTTATTTATTTAAACTCTCCTATTTTTATTTCCATTACCGATGAGGGACTATTGCCTTTTTTATTAAAGCATTAGAGGACTTTTCAAGTTCCCAACCTTTCAAGTTCTAAACTTTTTCAAATTCCTCTCCTTCCCTCTATTTCCCATCAATTCTTGCTCCATACCCAACAATCCCCCACATTGATGGGGAATAGTTATAACATAGGAATGCACGGACAATTGTGTACTTTACAAGCAAGGATTAATTGCATCTGGATAAGTAGGTTTCCCCTTGGACTTTTCGTAGTGAACATATGTCGGATATACTCGATCAATCGATAGATGTGATATCTTTGAACCGTCGAACTTTGGTGTATACCTAGAAAACCATATGTCACACAATTAACCCTTTACTGTTTATGATTCTTACGGTTGTGTTCGTTTCAGCCATGAACACATCCTAGTTTCATGAGTGTATAGAGAATAGGCTTTTGACATAAAATTCTCTTTGAAGTGGCTTCCACTTCACACTCACATAGGTGATTTCTAACCGTGTCATCTCGTAGATACACTATTTGGTCAAATCTACCAAACTTAGCAAATCATTAAAAACTTTAGCTTTATTACCTCATTAACAAGCCTTAAAGTTTTAACCTTTTCCTGAACATTGTCTTCATCATGAGAATGGATTGAGTTATGACAATGTCGAACCGTCAGCCACAACTTTGTTTTTCTCCTTGAATCTAGCTCTTGGGATCTACAGTCCACTAGATAGAGTTACCGTCATGCTGACTTGTCCTAAGCCGTAAACCCATTCCCTTAGATGATATTTCAACTGTCTCTCTCACTAGGCCTTTCGTTAGTGGATCTGACACATTATCGCTTGACTTTACATAGTCAATTGTGATAATTCCACTAGAGAGCAGTTGTCTTATTGTGTTATGTCTACATCGAATATGACGAGACTTCCCGTTGTACATAACGCTCCCTGCCCTACCTATTGCTGCTTGACTATCGCAATGTATGCAAATTGGTCCAACAGGTTTGGGCCAGAATGGAATATCCTCTAGGAAATTCCGGAGCCATTCCGCTTCTTCACCAGCCTTATCCAAAGCAATGGATTCAGATTCCATTGTGGAGCGAGAAATACATGTCTGTTTGGAAGATTTCCAAGAGACAGCTCCTCCACCAAGTATGAATACATAACCACTCGTGGATTTTACATCATTTGACCCGGTGATCCAATTTGCATCACTATATCCTTCAATCACAGCAGGATATTTATTATAATGCAAAGCATAATGTTGTGTCCATTTTAAATAACCCAACACACGTTTCATAGCCATCCAGTGAGTTTGATTCGGATTACTAGTGTACCGACTCAGTTTACTAATAGCACATGCTATATCTGGTCGCGTGCAATTCATAATATACATCAAACTTCCCAACACTCTGGCGTATTCCAATTAAGAGTCACTTTGACCTTCATTCTTTTTAAATGTACAACTTAAATCAATTGGAGTTTTGAGTATATTGAAATTCAAGTAATTGAACTTATCCAATACTTTTTCAATATAATGATATTGAGATAATGCTAGTCCCTGGGGAGTTTTGATAATCCTGACCCCTAAGATCAAATCAGCAACTCCTAAGTCTTTCATATCGAACTTGCTGGACAACATGCGCTTAGTAGCATTTATATCGTCAATTTCTTTACTCATTATTAACATGTCATCAACATACAAACAAACAATGACTTCATGATTCATAACGTTTTTAATGTAAATACATTTATCACATTCGTTAATCTTGAATCCATTTGCCAACATTACTTGATCAAATTTAGCATGCCATTGTTTGGGTGCTTGCTTGAGTCCATAAAGTGACTTCACAAGTCTGAACACTTTCTTTTCTTTACCAGGAACTATAAACCCTTAAGGTTGTTCCATGTAAATTTCTTCCTCTAACTCTCCATTTAAGAAGGTTGTCTTTACATCCATTTGGTGGATTTTAATATCATGCACTGCTGCTAGTGCTATTAACATCCTAATTGATGTTATCCTTGTTACTGGAGAGTATGTGTCAAAGTAGTCCAGACCTTCCTTTTGTCTATACCCTTTGACTACCAGTCTAGCCTTATATTTGTCAATAGTCCCATCAGGTTTCATTTTCCTTTTAAAGATCCATTTTGATCCTAAAGGTTTATTTCCTGGAGGAAGATCAGTCAATTCCCAAGTGTGATTGCTTAAAATTGAGTCAATCTCACTATTGACTTCTTCTTTCCAATAAGTTGACTCTGATGAAGAATAGCTGCTTTAAAGGTTTGAGGCTCATTTTCAAGCAATAGTGCTACAAAATCTGGTCCAAAAGAAACAGATTTTCGTTGTCGAGTACTTCGCCTAGGTTCCTCACTAGTTAGAATATTTTCCATTGATTCTTCTCGTGGTCGTTTAAGTCTTTCACTTGTTGACTCACTTTCAGTTTTATACGGATAAATGTTTTCAAAAAACTCTGCATTATCTGATTCAATTATCATTAACATGAATCTCAGGATTATCAGATTTGTGAACCAAAAATCGACAGGCTTTACTATTCACAGCATACCCAATAAAGACACAATCTATTGTTTTGGATCCAATTTTAACCCTCCTAGGTAAAAGAACCTCTACCTTGGCTAAACACCCCCACACTTTGAAATATTTCAAGTTGGGTTTTCTTCCTTTCCACAACTCATATGGAATTGATTGTGTTTTTCGATGGGGTACTCTATTGAGTATTTTATTAGCTGTAAGGATGGCTTCCCCCCAAAGATTTCGCGGTGAACCAGAATTGATCATTAAGGCATTCATCATTTCCTTTAATGTTCTGTTCTTCCGTTCTGCCAAACCATTTGACTGTGGTGTATAAGGTGCAGTAGTTTGATGAATAATACCATATTCCAAACATATCTCTGCAAAAGGAGATTCATATTCTCAACCCCTATCTCTCCGAATCATTTTTATCTTTAGATTCAATTGGTTTTCCACTTCATTTTTGTATTGCTTAAATGCATCAATTGTTTCATCCTTACTATTAAGCAAATATACATAACAAAATCGAGTGCAGTCATCAATAAAAGTTATAAAATACTTTTTCCACCACGAGATGGTGTTGACTTCATATCGCATATATCTGTGTGAATTAAGTCTAAAGTTTTAGAATTTCTTTCAATAGACTTGTAAGGATGTTTAACAAACTTACTTTCCACACAAATTTCACATTTCGACTTATCGCATTTAAAATCATTCAATACTTCTAGATTAACCAATTTTCGCAAGGCTTTGTAATTTACATGTCCCAAACGGGCATGCCATAAATCACTTAACTCCAATAAGTAAACAGAAGCAGAATTTTTATTAATACTGTCAATAACCATTACATTTAGTTTGAAAAGACCCTCATTGAGGTAGCCCTTTCCTATAAACATTTCACTCTTACTTATTACAGCTTTATCACTAACTAGGACACACTTAAACCCGTTCTTAACGAGTAGTGCAGCAGAAACTAAATTCTTCCTAATAGTAGGAACATGCAGAACATTGTTTAAAGTCAACACTTTGTCGGATGTCATTTTCAGCATTACTTTCCTAGTTCCTGCAATCCTTGTTGTTGCTGTGTTTCCCATGAATAAATCTTCATCGTACTCAGTAGGAGTGTACATTGCAAAGGCTTCTTTTGCAGAGCAAATATGTCTAATAGCACCTGAGTCGAGAAACCACTCCTTGGGATTTGCAACTAAGTTACACTCTGATATCATTGCATACAAGTCATCTGCATCTTCCATCTTTTCCACGATGTTTGCTTGAATTTTTCCTTTGCCTTTGTTTTTGTCCTTTCTTGGAGCATGACAATCAGAAGATCTATGACCAGCCTTGCCACAATTATAACAGTTGCCTTTGAATTTCTTCTTGGCCTGTTCTGACTTCTGCTCGTTGGACTTCTTTCTCTTTTTGTCTTTGGTAGGAGCTTCTTCAACAATATTAACTCCAATTATTGTTGAACTCTTACGTGACTTCTTTTCGGCATTTCTGTTATCTTTCTCAATCTTGAGACGAATCACAAGATCTTCAAGCTTCATTTCTTTACGCTTGTGCTTTACATAATTCTTGAAATCATTCCACGAAGGAGGCAACTTCTCGATCATTGCAGCCACTTGAAAAGCTTCATTTACTACCATATCTTCAGCAATCAGATCATGGAGAATATGTTGAAGTTCCTGCACTTGTGTTCCAACAATTTTACTATCTACCATTTTATAGTCTAAAAACTTTGCGACCACAAATTTTTTCAAGCATGCATCTTCTGTCTTATATTTCTTCTCAAGTGCATTCCACAACTCTTTTGAACTTGTTATTGCACTATAGACATTATATAAGTCATCCTCTAAAGCACTCAAAATGTAACCTTTACATAGGAAGTCTGACTGTTTCCATGCTTCAACAATCATAAATTTTTCCCTGTCTGGCATATCATCAGCAGATACTGGAGTATCTTCACTTGTAAATTTCTGCAGACCAAGAGTGGTAAGCCAGAAAAATACTCGTTGCTGCCATCTTTTGAAATTCACACCTGTGAATTTACCCGGTTTCTCTGCTTGTGATACAAGAGTTCGGGTTGGAAGAAAATGATCTTAATCAGTAGAGTATAGATATCAAAAACTCTACTGTCAGCGAATCAATCCATAGCAGGAAAGTACACGAAGAAAAATGTGTTCTTTTAAGAAGAAGGAAGATCAGAAAATTCGTAAGTCAATATTCTAAAGACTGAATGGTATTTATAGGCAAGAATAATATATTTTGAAAGGTTGCAACCCTTTTAGAATTGACACAACCATTAATGAAAGGTTGCAAACTTTCAAATGGTATTGACTGTTCCTGAAAGTTGCAACCTTTCAGAACAGTGGCGGGAATTTTTTTAAATATAACGGAATTTAAAATGGGTCACGCGCGCGGATCCGAGTCGGGTCGGATTAACTAAAAAGTTGAAAACATTTCGGTTAATTTCTGTTATCAACTGATTAATTGAAATAATTTTTGGCCATTTAATTAATTAAATAAATAATTAAAATAAATTTTCCAAAAAATTATCTCTCGATCGATCATTTGCCAAAGCCAAAGCCGAAGCGAGCGGCGACGACAACGGCGCGAGGGGGGTCCCTCTTTCCAACCCTTTTAATAATTAATAGGAGCGTTTATTTATTTAAACTCTCCTATTTTCATTTCCATTACCGATGAGGGACTATTGCCTTTTTTATTAAAGCATTAGAGGACTTTTCAAGTTCCCAACCTTTCAAGTTCTAAACTTTTTCAAATTCCTCTCCTTCCCTCTATTTCCCATCAATTCTTGCTACACACCTAACAAAGTTAACGTAAGTATTTTGCTTGTAGATATGATATTTAAACTTTAGTCCGTTTCAAAAATTATATAAGGTTTATCTGATTATTCAGAGTCGAGTTTGACACTTAAAAGTCAAATGTCTAAAGTTAATAGTAAAACGGCAAAATTTTATAAAATTTGATTGTTCTTTGAATAACTTTCCTAAAAACGGTTATTTGTGCACTTCATCCAAAATTAACTAAGAGAAGTTTCTACCGATGTTAAAATAAATGAAAATTATATTATATGATTTGTATAGAAGTCATTACATCCTTCAAACAATTATCAACTAATTTATGTCTAAGTTGTCCTTTGTTTGCTGAAAATTCCCACATCGTTTAATCTAAAACAGGAAGTTGAAGTTCTAATGTAAATCAAAATGCCTAAAATTTTGTTAAATGTATCTTTGTTCAATAATTGTTTTTTAACGTGATTGTAATGATACATGCATATTGTTAACGTCTATAATAAGAAATTATAAGATTTCTCATTCATACCTTGGTGAGTTTAGTGTTGGTAAACTTGTACAACATAGTCATTTATAATAATATCACAGAAGAGCATGTAAAGCATCTGCGTAAAGATGTTTGTCATAAGTCTATTGAGTGAAAACTAAATTAAGGAAACTTTTATTTTTCAATGTCAATTGGATTTCGAAAACTTTCATCATCATAATATCTTACTCTTGATATACTTGAATTTCATCAACATAATACCTTACTCTTGATATACTTGAATTTCATTTACATATTTCGGTTTTTTAGACCTGTATATCTAAAGTTGTCCCAAAAGTAGATTGGAAAAGGCTCAAAAATACACCTGAACTATCAGAAATAGCTCAGTATACCCTTAAACTAAATTCTGGCTCAAAATATCCTTCTGTTAAAGTATTGGGTCACTTTTATCCTTATTTTTAACAGAGGTGTGTTAACTGCACCTGGACACCATGTGGACGCCACATAAGCAACAAATAACCTCACCTCCACATAGACTCATAAGACCTTAATAACGAATTTTTCCCTCATTTCTCTAATAGATAACAATTTTCACCCATTCTTATTTCTCTAAAACATAATATGATTCCCCTTTCTTTCTCTTATACGATTTTCCCTCTCTCTTACACGATTCCACCTAGGGTTTCACTACACTACTATGCCTTAGTAAAATGAGGTGTTTGTTTGAAGTAGTTGAATAGGAAGATCACTATGATTAATTAGGACACTTGGTCTATGCTGTTAAACCATTCACATTCAAATGATACTTTGTTTACAAATAAGCAAATTCACACCTATTTTGCAAGTATAATGGAAACAAACGATAAGCTTTCAAGTATAATAGAAAGAAACGATAAGCTCTCTGCTCTCTTTGCTCGTTGGCTTCACATCAACCGACAACATATTACACTATTATATATTAAGATAAGAAATCCCAGAGGGCTACGAATTTGGAAAGATACATATTTTAATTTAACAGAAAGCAGTACTGGAATAGCTCTTAACAACATTACTAGACAGTATTTGGATCAATGAGCTGTTTTTTGGACCAACACATCTAGGGGTTTTGAACTGGCTCACCGCGCCTCCTAATCCAACGAAATGATCCAATATCTTATGAAAGGTTCCCCTCTTCACAATCATCAGTTCAAGTGCTCCAATTGCATTCACTTTCCTGGAGCTCACGTAGCCTGCATCCAGGAACGATTTGTCCAGACAGTTGCAGCACTCTTGCAATATTTCATCAGTTGCTTCCCCACTCAGTTCCCAAAAGATAACGTAGTGTCCTGGATCAGCTGAGACGTTGACATGGCTGGTGAAGTCCATACTTCTAGTTTTTCGTCAACTGAGTGCTTGCCTGAAGCTTCCACGGCTAGTTGCAAATCTTTCTCAGTGTTCTTGTCTATGTTAATGCTCAGCAAAAGGTTCCTTCTGCAGACAAACTGGAGTTCTGGAGTGCCATTGTGGAATCCTTTTATCTTGACAACATCACCTAGTCTGTAACGATATAAACCTGCATATATAAACACATAACTCTCGTCAATTATACTTTCAGGACATATAGCTAAACTCGTATTTGACGCAATAGATAGACCGATAGGTAGGTAATTTGAATAAATCTGTTAAGTGTAGTAGATGTGGAACAACAAGACAGAATCTGTTAAGTGTAGTAGATGCAAGTATTGCAGAATAAATGAGCACAACAGAACATGGACAAAAAATATGTTAATTCCAAAATAAGGCATAAAAACAAATGATAAAATATTTTCTATATAAGCAGAACTTAGTATTTGATGTCAGGCAGGCATATGTAAGTAATCACATTTCCTGCAATATTGCCATAAAGAACGAATACTAAGTTGAGAGGAATCGACTCAGTCAGCTGAATTACATGAAGTCACTAAGATTAGTGCAGAACTCGTTAACCATGAAAAATAACTGAATAATAAGACTGTGTTCCTATAAATGATCAACAAGCATAGAATTTTCAAGAAAAGACGTGCAAGAAAATTGTACCTGCGAAATTGGTGAAGACAATTTCATACTCTTCACCAAGTTTAACTTCAGTCAGCCCAACTGAAGAATTTGCTTGCTCCACGCCAATGAGATTTTCCTCGAGTGGAAGGAATTCAAAATAGCCAATATTTGGTAACACTGCATAAGTAACCATCTCAGGGGGGAATTTCGGGTTAACATTTACTCCGACCCATCCTTCAGAAGAACCATAATCTGCACTCAATAGAGGTAATTCTCCTGCATAGTGCCTCAGTTTCTTCAAGTAAGGCTCCATCGAACCTGTCATGATACCATAAATGTACTTTGTATTCGGGAAGAGTTCAGGAATCAAGCCGTACCAATTGCTTAAACTTGAACATTTGCTATAAATTGTTTCAGCCAATTCTGGATCAGGCTTCAACAATTTTGATGAAACAACTTGAACTTCATCGCGGAAAATGAGACCAGACAGAAGGTGACAGTATAAGGATTGTTGAAAATCAGGACCAAATATCACTTGATCAGGACTACAAACTGGGGTAGACATTGCCTTCATTGTCTTCTTGAATTGTGCATTTCTATACACATTGGTAGTGGCTGTTCCAGCTGCCAAACCACCTTTAGTTTTAAACTGCTTGCTGCTGTAAATAAACTGCAAAGCCTTTCCATTCCCAATGGGAAATTCTCTGAAAGAAAAAAACATAGGCTATATGATGTATTTGTGACCAAAAAAAACTTCATGAACCAACAAGCAAATTACCTGTTCCTAAAGGCAAAAGAAGTCTTGAATGTCTGCATTGTGGAATTCATCAATTCATCATTGAAAGGTACAAACTTTGGCTTCCCTTGAGTAGTACCAGAACTGCAAATTAACCATTATATTTCCTCTTTAAACATACAACAATATACCGCTCACAAGTGGGGTCTGGAAAAAAAAAAGAGAAACTTTTTTGCTTACCTCAAGGAGATGGCTTGAATGGGCTTTCCCGTAAGAATAGGTGAAAGATCACCATCAGCAATTCTTTGAATGTAAGGATCCAAATCACTGTGACAGACTATGGGGACACAAGCCTTGAAAGTCTCAACATCAGTTCTGCCATTCAGACCCCATTGCTTCAAATACTCTGTTCCCCCATTTTCTTTCAGAATTTTCTCAAGTGTCTCTTCTTGAATCCTCCCAGCATCTTTTGTCATCACCTCAAAATCCTCAATCACTTCTTCTGCATCAAATATCTTCTCAATATTTTTCATCATCTTCACAATCAAGACTTCAACTTTAAGCAATAGCAGTCAAGTAAAAGCAGTCAAGAATCCTCAATTTGAGAGATGGGGTTGGGGGTTAAGAAGAATTTAAGCAACTCCATAGTTATTACTAACTTCATTGCAACTTACCTCATAAAAAGAATTGACAGAAATAAAGGAAACATGTTTGTAACAGATAATCATACTCATTATCTTCGTTTTATTCTTAAGTTACAAAGATGAATCTAGATATTGAAAGTACCGAGATAATTGTTATTTTTAATGCAGGCGTTTCATTTTTTTTCTTCAACCACTATAGACACGTCAATTATTTACATAAAGTTGGGACATAATTCTATGAAAAAATTGGGTTGTAACTACTAAATTTGATTGTGTTTGACTTTTGGAGACTAAAATCTTCTGATTTTTTTACTCATTTGGTTTGAAGAATATAAGAACTTCACAAATAAATCAGACTATGCATTGGTTTGAAAAATATAGAAACTTCACCAATTTGTTTAATACTTTATTTGAATGAATATTTTGACTTGAAGAGAACTAAATCCTCGTAGGAATATTAAGGCTAAATGATTTGAGAAAGATAAAATCTTCATGTTAGCTAGAAACAATGTTATAATTGAGATTTCTGGAGATCAAAACCTTTTTGGTTTACTATTTTGTCTGAATGTAGAACTGATATATAAATTTCATCAAAATTCAAGATTCATTTTAACGATTAGAAAAATATAAAAACTTTATTGTTAAATTAGAAACAAGTTGTATAAAGATTGAATCTTTATTGTTAGTATTCTAAATACTAAGTGGTATGTCTAGTTGTGACAGAAAGGAAAAACAAACACTAGTCACATAAAATTAGTGATTTTTGTGCCTGCAATGGGTGTTTCTATGGATTAAATCTCCAAAAGAAGGCTTCGTGTTGTCAATGTGTATTTTGATGATATACAAGTTCCAAGCATGGAAATAAAATATGTGAAAAATAATTTTAAATACTTGAAAAATATTTTTGAAAACATATTTAAAATGTGCGGGTTCTTTACTTGTGATAAAGACAATTTGGAGTATATTTGATACAGTGGTTGTTGAGTTTCTCTTTACTAGTATATGATATGAATAGTATAAAACCACAAAAATATATTACTCTTTCAAAGGAATTGTATTCTTTAATGAAATAGAGTCACTTAAAATATTTGATTTTTCATGAAAAGATATGTCTATTGTATAGAATGAACATTGGTAAAAATAATTTGTTATGCTTGTATTGTAAAACAAATATTTCGGTCATATTGTCTTTATTGGACCTAAAAGACTATGTTCACGAATTATTCTATAACACTAAAAAAATAGTGTTTAGCGACGAACACAATCCGTCACTATATGATGAAAATTCGTCACTAATCACGATTAGCGGCGAATTAGCAATGGAATATTGATTGTTGTTATTATGCTCATTAGTAAGCTCTTAGTGACGAAAAATGTGTTCCGTCACAAGTTTAGCAACGTCCTAGTGACGAATAACTTCCGTCGCCATATGTTGGCGACGGACTTAGTCGTCATTATATTTATATAATTTTATTGCTAATTTCATAATTCTATGACGAAAAATGATGTTTCATCTCAATTTTAGCGACATCAAAGTGACAAAACATTTTCGTTGCCACATGTTAGCGACGGACTGATTCGTCATTATATTTATATAGTTTTGTTGCTAATTTCATAATTCATTTCGTTATTTTGGATAAATTTGCAACAAAATTTCCGTCACAACATATTTTGTAACAACATATTAGGCCTTTTAATAATTCGTCGTTGATCCGTCGCCAACATTCTTTTTACAGCAACAACCAAATAGTCGCAAAATTTGTTGCTAAAAGTTGTTCTTATGCAATGCTGAAATATATTAAATTAAAATTACTAAATACTCTAAAATTAACAAACATTCATATAATATAATACCCATAGATGATTCATAATATATAAATAGAAAACTCTAAAACAACATATTTCTGGTTTAAAATATCCAAAGAAAACTATCAAGTACTCTTAAATGAACTTGTGTTCATCAAAATATTACTACGCGCAATTTCTAGTTTCCAAAAAGTATGACAATATCAAAAATTGAAGTTGTGGAGGTATCAACTTGAAATTGAGGTGTCAACCTCGTCCACGTTACTAGCAGGAGGCATGGGCGCCGCAGACGATGGATTGCCGAATGAAGTAATCGATATTTGTACCAGCTCAATAATAATAGAAACAAGATGACTAGTTAGTGCAGACTTTATTTTCTTTACAAACTCTTCCATATTTATTTTCGATGTTGATTGAGAAAATGGATGTGGTAATGATGATGACCCACAAAGTTTCTTTCAATAGTATTTTTTTGCTTCAGATCCAAGACCGTATATTCTTCTTTTCTTTTCTCCTCCCGCAGCTTGGTAATATGCTTCATATTGATCAATATCAGTTTCAAATAATGTTTTTCCCTTTAATATTTCTTCATATTTTCCTATAATAAGTAGAGAAAATGAGAAAATATTAATGATATGGGACAAACCAAATTTTGAAGGAAAATGGAGAAAATCCACAAACTCATGCTCAGTACAGAGTAGAGAGTGGAAGAGACACTAAGAATAAAGATGTCCCTTTCAGATAAGTTTGGTACAATTCCATATGATTCTTTAAAACATATCAGCTGCTCTTTACAAAGATAAAGTAGTATATGTGAGTGAAGGATGAGGCATCCCTTTTAAACTGAGCAAACTGATAGAAATAAAATACTTCACAAGTTGACTTCTCTACTTCTACGAGGAAAATGGAATTCATAGATGTGTACACCATTTGTCTAGAATTTGGCATACTCTCTAATAGAACTTATCAATACCATCAAATCAAATCATGTACTTGACAAAAAACGCACCACTATCTGGTGTACCAGTTGTTGTGTCTGTGGTAATAAACAGTGGGTAGCCAAGTAATTGGTAACAGCATCCACCCAAGAGAAGATCATGTCAAGATGAGCTATCTCTTATTACAAATGTGTCAAGTAGAAGTGCAATAGTTTTAAGCATGAGTTTGTGTTTTTAGCAACATATAATTATACCCACACCAGCAAAAGTAGTTCCCCAGAGTATAAGCATTATGAAACAATGGGGTTTGGACTCTTTGCTACACCCACATGGTCAATAATTATATGCTAATTGAGACTTGTGCCACATAGACAATGACAACTAACTATACAGGAAAATCCCCCTCCCCAACACCCCACCATAACACGTGCTCAGTTCATCAGTGATTGACTTTTGGAAGCTAGCTCGAGTCAAGTACCTTTCAATATGATATATCAAGCTTGTATAATGTATACTGGAGAGTACTTGATCGAGGTTACATTACACTGAAACAGTAACAACAAATTCTCACTAAAATAAGACTAGAATCAAAGTAAAACAACTATTGATTGGTCCATGTAGATATATGACTGTCACATGGGAATTCACAACCAAATATGTCTCTTTGTTCCAATCGTCGTGCTGCACTAGAGTCACATTAAAACAACACGAGAATCACATCAAAACAACACTAAAATTTCAGCAAAAAAGCCTCAAAACAGTGGCAGTAGTTTCTCTCTAAAACGACACTAGAATCGCATCGAAAAGTCTCAAAACATCATTAGAACTATACCAAACAGCAGTAACAAATACACTTTAAAACAAGAAAAAATTGCACCATAAACTCCAGTAGGAAAGAATCGAAACACCTCCAAGTCGCGAGAACGCTCACCAACAAATGATTTTTCATCATGTCCATGTGTATAAACATGTAGATGTAACTCACTTGGCTTGGGATCTTGGCCTTTTTCAATAGCCTATACAAAAGAAATCGTGTTATATATCATATAAGAGAAGATGTTAGTTATAGAGTTTGTAGAATATATATACTCAAAAGTTTCTTGTTATCTTCTCCGATAGAAATAGAGCCATCAGTGTGAGTCCTAATAGCAGCTTTACGGCCCCCATGACGATTTTGCGAATTAATTTCTAGTTTCCTAATAACTCTGCACTTCCCCAAAGCTCCATCCATCTTTCTCACACATCTTCTTGGTACATAACTTGGCCCAACTTCTCCTTTTTTTATTTTAGAAATGAAATTCCTATAGTTCAATGTTGCCTTAACCATCCAGTGTGTTTTGACTTCGTTTTAACTAATGGAAACATTCCAGAAAAATCTTTTTTGAAATAAGATTTGAAAGTAGTACATTAATGTCCTATCTATATACGTGAATACACTTGCAAAAATCACTTACGATGAAAACTTATACCCTAAATTCTTCAAAATAATCATTTCTTACATCATTTGAGACACCTTTCCAATTGATTCAATTGGGATCAACCTCACTTTTAAAAGATTTGGATATAAAACTAATGCATATTTGAGAAGGTTCTAGTCTGTATAAATTAGAAGAGGTTATTAGGAGGGCTATCATAAATCAAAATTCAAAGACAGCAAGTTGTTGGATTTTAAAAAGGTGTGAATGGAAAATGAAGAGTTGTGACTATTATGAAATGTTGCGAATTTTATGAAAAGTTGTGACTTTTATGGAAAGTTGTGTTTTTTATGAAAGGTGACGACCTTTCTGAAAGATTGTGACTTTTCCAAAGGTTTGTGACCTTTCCGGTAAGGCACAATAAGAACCTTTTCGCACTATCCTTTGTTGTCTATAAATTGAGGGATTTCCTCTTATTTTAAATATAATTTATGGACTTCTTCTTCAACTACTAAATCTAGTATTCTAAGTGAACTTTACTGTCGTTGAGTGGTTCGCTAACACCTGAGTTTTTGGTATCTATACACTGGTGAT
Source organism: Solanum lycopersicum (assembly GCF_036512215.1). NCBI lineage: Eukaryota > Viridiplantae > Streptophyta > Magnoliopsida > Solanales > Solanaceae > Solanum > Solanum lycopersicum. Next base: position 4,185,028 of record NC_090809.1, read on the forward strand.
TGAGATCACTTTACCCTGGGAGGTCATATTCCAAATCAAACCTCGGATACTAGAGGGGAGTAATTTCCTTAAGGGGACACTGTGAATTCAGTGGACTTGATCTTTTTCCTATTAAAAATTTTCCAGATTCTGGTACGTGTTTTACAAACTTTAGATTTGTGAATTAATTTCAGTTCTTCTATTCTTTTGTTTTTCACTGGTTCATTAAACTTGGTAACTTCGTGTTTCTGCAAAGTTTGTTGGAATCAGTAAGATTTTTTAGACACATATTAACAACAATTCTTCTTTATGAAAAATATTTCGTAAATTTTTTCTAAAAAAAACTGTTTTTGATTCTAGTTTCGCTAATAGTTTTAATTTTCTAGTTGTGAAAATGTTCTTAAACTTTGTTTTCTTACAAAGATGTTCAAAGTTTTGTTCTAAGTATGTTTGGAATACAAGATGAACAACAATCTTAAGGAAATTATTATGCTGTTAGTATTTTTTTGTATTCTACTGATTGAGAGAATCTGATCATTAAAGTAGAAGATAAATGCATTACTTCTCTATAATTCGTTGCTTTATTTTAACAAAGTCGAAGTGAGAATTTAACAAAAAAAATTTATGGTATTCCGTTTAAAGATTATCAGGTAACCTCCTTATTAAATTATCTAAGTAGGAAAATAGTTTCTAAGAGTAATCATCTTTGATTTTTTATTTTTTTATTATGTGTATCTTTGTAAAAGATTTGCAAACTATATGTTGTGGAATTAATTTTACTTCGCAGATATTGTTGTTTTTAAAATTCTTTAGTTTGCAAAAAATGAGAGATGCATATTTTTGTTTGATAAAATAGTATGTCAAATTGTTATAGTTGGAAAACTATTTGATAAGAAAAACATTTTTATGTGATAAAGAATATGTGTTATTCTGTTTGGAGAAAAAAAAAGATTTTTGTAGTTTTGTACTCCATGAGAAATGTTAGTGTGTCTGATTTTTGAAGACTAAAAACTTTTGTGGTTTTATACTCTAGATAAATTGGACTTTGCAATTGGTTTGAAGAATATGAAAACTTCACATAATAAGTTAGTGTTGTACTTTTGATTTTCTATAAACTTCAATGTAACATAGAAATAAATTGTACAATTTTGTTTTGTCCTTATTGCTAATATTTAAAATACTAAGTGGCAAGTCTATTTATGATAGAGAAAAAATACCAGTGACTTAGAATTTGTAATTTTGTGTCTCTATGGAATGAACTTTGACATTGTGTATACATTGTCAAAGAGAATTGCAACACTATAATTCTTTCGTAGAATAATGTTTTCAACATTAAAATATGTGGAAAAACTATTTTCAAATACTTGAAAAATATTTTTGAGATCACATTTGAAATGTGGGGGTTATTTGCTTATGATTAGACTTGGTGTCTAATTTAACTTTGGAACAAAAGATATGAAATTCAATGATACTTTTGTATTATGTTATACCCACAAAATTCTTGGAGTATATTTGGTATTGTGGTTGTTGAGTTTCTCTATTACTAGTATATAGTGTGACTAGTATGAAACATCCAAATTATATATATACTTGATCAAAATAATTATGTTCTTTTATGTAAAAAAAATCACTTAAAATGTTGTGATTTTTCATGAAAAGATATGTCTATTATAATAAAAGTATTTTCATAGACATGAATATTGATGAATAGTCATTTGTTATGTTTTTGTAAAAATAACAGTTGGACTATATTGTCTTTATTGAACCCGATGAAACTTTATTCATAGGTAGTTCTATAACAATCACATTGAAAGTTATGAAAATGTCCTTCTGAAAAGTATATTGACAATCTAAAGAATGTTTCTATCACACAAAGTTGTAAGAAATAGGAACAAAATATTAGTGAGGAAAAAGCTACCTCGCGAAGAGCTTTTCAAACTCAATGTTTTTATTTGTTCTTACTTGCTTGAGTCAATGTTTGTGACATGAACACTTGGGGCATGTCAATTACAAAAACCTTGTAAGAAAAACTGATCAACTTAGAAGTTTTGCCTAACTTTGAGTGCAATAAATAAAAATGTCAAGTTTTTTTTGGAATCTAAGTATGTTGAGCATTCTTATAAATCTGTTGAAAGAAATTCTAATAGCTTAGAATTGATTTACACTGACATTTATGATATGGAGTTAACACCATCTCATGGTGGGAAAAAGTATTTGTTACTTTTATTAAGAATTGCATTAGAAATGACTATTTCTATTTGCTAAATGGTAAGGATGAAGAAATAGAAATGTCTAGACAATGTAATATCGAAGTTGAAAATCAGTGTGAAAAAATATATAAGAAGTGATAAGAATGGAGAGTATAAATCTCATTGTGCAGAAATATGTTTGGAAAGTAAAATATCAAACTACTGCCATATTCACCTCAATCCAATGAAAAGACGAACGTTGATAGAAACGATGGATGCATTATTTATAAGTTCGGGTTTACACAAAACTTGTGTGGAGGAACTATCCTTACTGCAAAAGGGATCAACAAAAAGTTTTGTCCTTTTAGAAAGAAAACTTGAAATATTTCAAAGTGTAGGGTTATCTAGTCAAAGTCCAAGATCTTATTCATAAAAGAATTAAAATAGGACCTATGACTGTGGACTGTAAAATTAGACTTGAGTAGTCTAGAGAAGGGTCTAAAAGGCCTAGGAAATGAAAAGGATAATGTACTTAATAAAGAGATTCAGAATCTTAGTAAAATGTAAAAGGACATTTACTTCCTTCAAATATGATTTTGTAACATTTTCTGTGTCTTCTATAGACTAATCCTTTGGAAAGATAGTGTCAATAAACAATATTGAAAGTTAATTGATATTCTTCAAGAAAATAAACCTTTGGGTTCAAAATGAATCTTTAGAATGAAAAATAACAGTTGATGGAACTGTTGAAAAATATAAAGCAAGACTTTGTGTCAAAGGCTTTAGAAAAAAAATAAGATAAGTACCTTTTGATCTTGTCGATATATATACTCGTTAGTAATTAGATTTACATCCATTCGGATGCAAAAATTATTACTGTGGTATTGACCTCTAAATTCATCAAATGAATGTGAAAAAAACTTCCTTAAATGTAGAATTGGAGGAAGAAATTTACATGGAACAACCCGAGGATTTTGTGGTACCTGGTAAATAAAAGAAAGTATGTGAACTTGTTAAGTCACATTATTGAAGCACCAAAACAATGACATAATTCAATCATACCATGTCGTCAAATGGATTGAAGATTGATGGAAGTAATAAATGTGTTCACATTAATATCATAAGGTCATTGTTTGTTTGTATATTAATGATATGTTAATCATCAATAGAGACACTAATGACATAAATGCTACTAAACGTATGCTATAAAGCAAGTGGAATGAAAATTATTGGAGTTGCTAATGCGATCTTAGATATAAGAATTCGTAGAACTCCATAATGTTTAGCATTTTCACGGTTTTATTGCATTGAAAAGGTACTTAACTAGTTCAAATATTTGAATGTCAATATTGTCAAGTGTCCAATAAATCTGAGTTTTGCATATCGAAAGAGTGAAAACAAAAGTGACTCACAATTGGATTATGCTAGATTTTTGGGAAGCATGATGTATATCATATAGTGTGTGCGATCAGATATAGAATTTGCTATTTTAAACTGAGTCCGTTCACAAGTGATCCCAAATAAATTCATTAGATGACAATAAATAGAGTTTTGGAGTATTTAAAATAATACTTAAAACTATGTCTTGCATTATAACAATATCCAACATTATTGAAAAATATAGTGATGCAAATTGAATCATCGGAAGAATGAAGTAAAATTCACGAGTGGATATGTATTTACTATTGGTAGAGGACCAGTCTCTTAGAAATATTTCAAAAGAGACATGTATCGCTAGCTCTACAATGATCTTTGAGCTAGGTGCTCTAGATAAGGTCGGTGAATAAGTTAAAAGACTTCAGAATTTCTTGATAGATATTCTATTTTGGCCCAAACCATTGGCATTAGTATGCATACACTTTCACAGTCAAGATGCAATAGGTAGGGCATGGAGCATGACGTATAACGGAAAGTCTCGTCATATATGACATAGATATGATACTGTTAGAAAACTACTCTCTAGTGGAATTATTAGAATAGACTATATAAAGTCAAAGGATAATGTGTCAGATCCACTTACAAAAAGGCCTAACTAGAGAGAAAGTTAAAAGATCATCTAAGGGAATGAATTTACGGCATAGGACAAGTCATCATGGCGGTAACTCTATCTAGCAGACTAGAGATCCCAAGATCTAGATTCAAGGAGAAAAACAAAGTTGTGAACGACGGTTCGGCATTGTCAATAAAATCAATCTATTCTCATGATGAAGACAATGCTCAGGGAAAAGGATACAACATTAAGGCTTCTTAATGAGTTAACACGGTTAGAAATCACCTATGTGAGTGTGAAGTGTAAGCCGCTTCAAAGAAGATGATTGTCAAAAGCCCATATCTCTATACACTCATGAAACCAGGAGGTGTTTATGCCGTAAGAATCATAAATGGTAAAGGGTTAATTGTGTGACATATGGTTGTCTAGGTATACACCAAAGTTCGACGGTTCAAAGATATCACATCTACCGATTGACCGAGTATATCCGACATATGTTCACTACGGAAAGTCCAAGGGGAAACCTACTTATCCAGATGCAGCTAATTCTTGCTTGTAAAGTACACATACTTGTCCATTTCTTTGTCTTCGAGTCATTCCCCATTCATGCGGGGGATTGTTGGATTTTAAAAAGGTGTGAATGGAAAATGAAGAGTTGGGACTTTTATGAAGAGTTATGACTATTATGAAATGTTGCGACTTTTATGAAAAGTTGTGACTTTTATGAAAAGTTGCGACTTTTATGAAAAGTTGTGACTTTTATGGAAAGTTGTGACTTTTATGAAAGGTGACGACCTTTCTGAAAGATTGTGACTTTTCCAAAGGTTTGTGACCTTTCCGGTAAGGCACAATAAGAACCTTTTCGCACTATCCTTTGTTGTCTATAAATTGAGGGATTTCCTCTTATTTTGAATATAATTTATGGACTTCTTCTTCAACTACAAAATCTAGTATTCTAAGTGTTCTTTACTGTCGTTGAGTGGTTCGCTGACACCGGAGTTTTTGGTATCTATACACTGGTGATTAAAATCACTACCCTGGGAGGTCATATTCCAAATCAAACCACGGATACTAGAGGGAAATAATTTCCTTAAGGGGACACTGTGAATTCAGTGGACTTCATCTTTTTCCTATTAAAAAATTTCCAGATTCTGGTACGTGTTTTACAAACTTTAGATTTGTGAATTAATTTCAATTCTTCTATTCTTTTGTTCTTCACTGGTTCATTAAACTTGGTAACATCGTGTTTCTGCGAAGTTTGTTGGAATCAGTAAGATTTATTAGACACATATTAACAATAATTTTTCTTTATGAAAAATATTTCGTATATTTTTTTTAAAAAAAACTGTTTTTGATTCTAGTTTCGCTACTAGTTTTAATTTTCTAGTTGTGAAAATGTTCTTAAACTTTGTTTTCTTACAAAGATGTTCAAATTTTTGTTCAAAGTATGTTTGGAATACAAGATGAACAGCACAAGTGGCATCAACACAACAAGTAGTAATAAAATTAAAAGAATGGACTAACCCTGCATAAGTTAGAAAGACTGGGGTCCTTAGATGGCTTCTGTTGGATTCACCTTCAACAATTGTATTTGTATGACCTGTTGGAACATTGCTATAGGTAGAAAGACCTTGACCTATTAGTTATTGTCATTTGGTGTAGCTGGAGGTATCTCGGAGATGGTTGGGCTAATACTTTGAGTTGACGTTTCAATATTGGTCGGGGTACCACCTTGTTGAGGAGAAACTGTTGTGTGCTTGGAAATAGTTGACATGTTTACACGAATAGCAGGATTATTCTTACCTGAGGATTTTCCACGACCTCTGCCTCCAGCCATACCTATAAACAATAAAACCATTTTTGTTAGATAATGAAATTACATAGAACAATAATGGTGAAATATAAAAATTGTCTCTGTAATTAAGAGATTATTGATCAAGTAAAATAAATTAGTACTTTGATATACAAGAGTAACTATCTAAAATAAAAGTAACAACAGCGAAGGGATCATGAACTTCTATCAGAAGCTTTACACAAAGAATATGCTTCTGATAAGGCTCCAGAACATTGTTGTGGGTAGAAAGACCCTAACATGTTCGGTTACTCTCATTTGTTGTAGCTGGAGGTGTCTCAGAGATGGTTGAGCTAATACTTTGAGTTGACGTTACAATACTGGTCGGCGTACTACCTTTTTGAGGAGAAACTCTAGTGGGGTTGGGAATAGTTGATCTGCTTACACGAACAACAGGATTACTCCTACCTGAGGATTTTCCACGACCTCTACCTCCAGCCATATCTATAAATAAATATAACATTGTTGTTAGATAATTTGGAACAAAGATGAAATATGAAAACTGTCTGTAAGAGCTTGTTGATATGAAATTTATCATGTGCTTCTGATAAGTCTACAGAACCTGATGGTTACACAATTATTGTCAAGTAATGTCATTCAATTCAAAGAAATGATAAAAAATTTATGTTACAATAAGTCTCTCAAAGATTTAATTAGGAATTGAAATAAGAAACAAAACACAAGTAGTTTAAAGACAAGAGCTATTTCTTTTTAGATCCTAAACTGAAAATTAGTAACAAGCACAAACTGTGGACCAAAAGGTACTCTCATTCATATTCATCAAATAAGAACAAAACATGCATTTCGGCAAAACAAAAACAATTTCTAAAGTTTTTCACTAGGCAGACTTAGTCCCACAAAATTTATGACAAATAAAAGGTATTAAAGCATTAAATTTGATTTACAGTACAAACAAACACTTTTCAGTGTGTGAGAAACTAGAGCAAGAAAAGAATTTGGAGTCAATACTACATTTCATCAGCAACAAACAGAAGCACATTACATGAAAAAGTTTCCACTGAACATTAGTAATTGTATTATCAAATGAAAGCAGACAGAATTTCATACATCTAAAATGCTTAACTCATGAAACAATGAAAAATTAATGTTCACTAAATCAGAAGCTAAAATGCTCTTGAAGCCATTTCACTGAATCTAGAAAGAAGTTACTCTATTGTATACTTAATAGCTTAGTAGCTATTAAGTATAATAAATAAATAAGAGATGAGGAATGAAAGGATAACTATTAGCTACCAAATAAAATTTTAGCAGATAGAAACATGAATTCGATTCATAGAATGATCAGGGGATTTGAAAAACAAGCTACTAACGTACATCAACAAAAAAAAACATTCACCTTAATTAGTTAACTTCAAGATTATATGCTTATTTTGAATAGAAAAGCATCATTAACAGTAGCAAAACTGAATGTAAAGCATAGGCTTACAGATAATGAAACAAAGAACATAGATTCTACAACATAGCGAAGATTAGTCACCGAAAAAGGATTCAAACAAAGAGGAACAAATAAGCGTCAATACTAAATTCTAAACGATAAATGTCAACTTTCACATTAATATGAATCAAGGAAATCCATTTAGAACACATGTGTAGCAAATTCAAGTCATCAGTTCTCATCTACAAACAACAGTGTTACAACAACAAACTAGCGAGGCATATCATGAATAGTAGAAAACAAGAAGAAGATTACGGAGAAAACGTTACTTTTCTCCAGGCAGTGACTAGACAGTGAAAAGCTTAGAGACTTTTTGTCACTGTTATTTCGAGATATCGAGAATTCGTCAAGAAAAGTAGAAGCAAGCAAGGTTAAAGTCTAAAAAATTGAAAAATATTCAAAATAAGAAATTAGAGCGAAGTAGAAGCAAGCAACACTAACGAAAGAAAGTAAAATATTAAACACAATAGTTAACTCAATCCTTTCAACACTAAAATAAAAGACACAAGGAAAACACATACATTTCATCGAAATCGTGATAAAAGTTTATAGCTTTCACATAACACCTTTAGAAAAAAACGTAGCAAACAACTAGTGTTGAAGCCTCTACTAACAATTTCATACATAAGAAGAGACTAAGAACAATAGAAAATATCTTCTTTTGTTAATGATTGTAGAAGCTAATTTAAGCCATTGAAACACCTCATTCTCATCTCATATCTCATTGTGAATTTTAAAGTAGATAGAGCACACACTTTTTTCTTAAAACATCATTGAGATATGTATCCATCATTAAAATCTAATTGCTAAATCATGTCAATGCCTATTTATCTTTTTTAGACTCTCTTTTTCTATCAACTTTTAGCAAGTTATAGCTATAAGATTTACTAAGCTAGCTGCAATGCAAAAAAATAAAATAATAAATAAATACAAGAATCTTATAATGTGTATATCAATAACAAGTAACATTTTATTTTTGAAACACTATTTACAAGCTTTTGGTGGTGAAGAAGAAGAAGAAATTTCATTAGAAGTGAGTTTACCGGCGATTTTTCGCTGTGTTAGAGTGAGTTCAGTAGACAATGTGGTTGATCAATATGCCTAACATCATGTATCCACGAAAATTTACAAAAGACTAATGGAATTCCTTGATAACCCCATCCCGTTTCCCCAGCCATTTTTCACCAAATAGAAGTCAACACCCTCCTCTTCACCGCACTAGAAGCTCACCGAACATATGAAAAACAAAAATTACCAAAGGTAGAAGCTCACCTTTCACCTGAGGATGAAGGAGACGGGATAAATTTCACCGTGAACCTAAGACGGGAACAATTTCACCTCAGATGGTAGCAATCGAAACGAGAGGGAGACAGGAGCAATTGAAAAGAAAAGGAGACAGGAGCAATCGAATTATTACCTCTCATTGAGTTGTTGCGCTGCTCTTGGGGCGTTTCACTGAGATAATACCCTATTTTTTAGGGATTGTAATTTTTGTTTCCTTTTTGTTTTTCAATGGACTGATGACTTGGTAAAAATTATTGCAACGAACTTAGCGATGGATAAATAAATATAATTATTTACATTAATTTTTAGAGACGGATATTTCCGCCACTACGTAATTTAAATTCCATAAAAATATATTTAGATTCTAGCAACGTTTGTCCGTCCCTACTTCCATCACAATATATTATTAAATTTGTAATACCTACTTTGTTGCAAAATCTATAGCGAAATTTAAGGCGCCAAAGTTTCCCGCTATTATTTCACGACAAAAAACATATTTTGTCGCCAATCCGTTGCTATATTATAACTCAAAAGAATATTTGTAAATTTTGCAACGAAATGACTACTTCGTTGCTAATCCATTGTTATATAGTGACGAAATTGATTCCGTCGCTAAACATTATTCTTTGTAGTGTAACAAATTGAATGTTATGGAAAGGTCCTTCTGCAAAAGACATCTGGCAAGGTGTTGACTCTAAAACAATGTTTGTATTTGACAAAGTTATAACAATTAAAGAACAAAATATTTGTGGGAAATGTTACCTCATGGAAGATCTTTTCAAACCAAGTATTTTTGTTTGTTCTTACTTGCTTGAATTAAATTGTTTGTGACATGAACATTTGGGAAATTTCAATTACAAAACCTTGCAAAAACTAATCAACTTAGAAGTTTTGTCTAACTCCTAGTGCAATAAATCAAAATGTCAAGTATGTGTTATTGAATGGAACTTTAACCCTTAGAATTGATTTACACTTACATTTTTTATGTAAAGTCAAGATCATCTCGTGGTGGAAAAAATGTTTCATAAATTTTATTGATAATTGCACTAGATATTGTTATGTCTATTTGCTTAATAATAAGGATGAAGCAAGAGAAACATAAGCAATATAAAACTGAAGTTGAAAATTAATTAGATAAAAAAATTGTCATGATTAGAAGTGGTAGGTGTTGAAAATATAAATCTTCTTTTGCAGAAATATATTTGCAGAATGAAATCATTCATGAATACACATACTCACCTTAATATAATGAAATTATTGAGAGAGAAAAAATATGAACTTTAAAGGAAATATTGAATATCCTACTAACGAGTTCAGGTTTACCACAAAATTTATGGGGGATGCTATATCATTATAGCAAAAGAGAATAACAAAAAGTTTGTATGTTTAGAAAGAGAGAAACAAAAAAGAGTAACAAATAAAAAATTTTATTTGTTAAGAAAGGGAGCAACAACAAGTTGTGTTTGTTCAGGCTTTATTATATCCTGATAGAGAATTGCTTGTTGCCCTTAAAGTATATACAATCAATAACACCCTTGAAAGATAGTGATCTAACCATTTCCAATACAGTCTATTTCATATGAGAAATGAAAATGAGGGAACTATTTTCAAACAAGTCAAAATAGGACCTATGACTGTGAATTGTATGTTCATTGAATATGCTACAATGAGTAAAGCATATTAATTTATGTTTCATAAGCCCGAAACGTCAGATTGTCAAATAAAGGGTCTAAACGTCCTTGGAAAAAATCAAAAGAGAATGCACTTAATAAAGAGATTCAGAGGCATAGTAAATGTCAATGGACAAATTATTTCCTCCGAATTAGATTTTGTAATATTTCTTCTTGAAACTGAGTTCATACAGTCAAACAAGATTTGTCTTGTGTGGAATCATTCTTTTTGGAAATAGGTTGTCAATTGGTAGAATAAATTCAATTTTGAGCAACCAACTTGAGAGTTGGTTTCTTTCTCCAAGAAATAAACATTTGGGTTCAAAGTGGACCTACAAAAGGAAAAGAAAGTTGATGAAATGTAAACTATTGACAAATATAAAGAAAGACTTGTTTTCATATGTTTGGACAATAAAAAATTCTTGATTATTTTGATACAAAATTGCCACTAACTAGGATTACATCAATCCAAATGTTAGTTGCGCTAGTTGCAGTATATGGCCTTCAAATTCTTCAAAGTGAATGTGAAAATAATTTTTTTTAAAAAATAAAAAATTGGAGGAAAAATTTACATGGAACAACCTGAGGGATTTGTAGTTCGTGGTAAAGAAAAAGTCTGTAAACTTGTTAAGTCACTTTGTGCATGCGCCCAAATAATGACATGCGAATATTGACCAAACTATGTTGGTAAAAGAATTCAAATTAATGAATGTGATTAATGTTTTTACATTAAAGACAGTTCGAATCAAAAGGTCATTATTTATTTCTATGTTAATGACATGTTGATCAACAAAAGAGGTATTTCTGACATAAATGCTACTAAGCATGTGCTAGAAAGTAACTTCGATATGAAAGATATTGAAATTAGTGATGTGATTAAAAAAGTACTTGACAAGTTCAAGTACTTGGATTTTAATATTGTCAAGACTCCAATAGTGTGAGCAATCTACTTCAAAAGAATGAAGGCAAAAGTGACTCACAATTGGATTATGCTAGAGTATTGAAAAGTATGATATATATCATGAAGTGTACGCGATCAGATATCTGTAGCATTATTAGTAAACTGAGTCGGTTCACAAGTAATTTCAATCAAACTCATTGGATGACAATGAAAAGAGTTTTGAAGAATTTAAAACATACTTAATACTATTGTTTTGCATTATAACTAATATTTAACAATATTGAAAGAAAATAGTGATGCAAATTGAATCACCAGGTCAAATAAAGTAAAATTTACGAATGAATATGTATTTACTCTTGATGAAGGAGTAGACTCTTGAAAATCTTTCAAACAAAAATGTATGGCTCACTCTACTATGAAATCTGAGTTTATCACTTTACATAAAGCGGGTGAAGAAATTGAATGACTCCAAAGTTTCTTGAAAGATGTTTTCCCCAAACCTTTAGCTCATGTATGCATACACTGTGAGTGTTAATTTGCAATAGGTAAGGCATGGAAGATGAAAGTAAGGGTGGAAGATGAAGCAGAATTTCAAATGAAATTGAAATTAAAGTAACAAAATTAAAATAAGTCAAATAGTAAGAGAGAGAAATTTTTAAAAAAATGAAAAAAATATATATTTCAAATTAAATTAACAAGTGTCACACAATGATCGGTGTGTGATAACACTTGTGATTTAAAATTTGAAATTGATCGAGAAATGATGTAATAATATATGTTCGAAATGTTAGGTTGTGGAGCCTGATTGATATATATTACTGTTAGGTTGTGGAGCCTGCACTATTTATTCTCCATTTATTTTGTAATACCCCACCGCCGTGGAAGTTTACTCACGGGGTGTTACCACGAAATATTGGTTTCTCTCTTTCTCTCTCTAGATCTCTCATCTCTTTCTCTTGAAAAGTTTTTGTGTTCTTCATTCATCAAGTGTGTGCGTGAATTCGATTCTAACACGAAATTGTTTAGGGAGATAATAGGACACATGCATAGTTAAGATGTTTTTTTAAAAATTCGAAAAAACTTCAGGTGTTACTTTATGTCTTTTCTCTATAATATATTGAATTTAAAATGTATTATAACCATTGTTTATTTTTTCTCATATTAACGGTATTAAAATCTGTTATTGTATTAAAAATTATTTTAGTTATAAATTTGACACGTGCATTGAAACATACCTATAATATGTATTATATATTGAATTCAAATGTATTACAATTGTTACTTTTTTTCTCCTATTAATGGTGTTAAAATAATATATTTTTGTATTAAAACTATTTAAGTTATATATTTACAATGTGCATTGGAAAATAAATATAATATGTGTAATATATTGAATTCAAAATGTATTATAGGTATAATCTATATTTATTTATTTTATTAATGATATTTATATATTTTTAAAAATAAATGTTAATATTCCAAACACCCTTAAGCATTAAAATAATTTAAATTTAAAAAAAAAAAGAGAGAGAGAGAGAGAGAAAGACAGAGAGAATGGCTGAAGAAGGGACAAGAATGAAAAAGAGAAAAAAGAAAGAGAAACAAAATGACTTTAAAAAAAAAAAGGAGAAAAAAAATGACGGAAGAAAAGACAAAAATAAAAGAGAAAAAATAATGGAAGAAAATGTATTAATGGAAGAAAGAATATAAAGAAATAATGTATTTTGTTATGTCTAGTAATAAAATTAATGCCATTAATTAATATATTATATTATATTATTTATGTAAAATGACCCCTAAATAAACTGTATACGATATTGGCAATTTTTTGCGGGAAACTTACCTATATATACTATAATAAAAAAAATATTTACCATTTATAGCAACAATATTTTTTTTCACTTGATCACTTTTAATTCATTTATAATACAAGTTTAATACATATTATAAAGACCAATTTATTATTCACATATAATACAAATTTTAATGATGAATAATTCATTTATCATACATTTTAATACAATTATAATACAATGTGACAATTTTTAACCAAACAAACATGATATATTTTTAAAAAAAAACTATTATAATGCATATATATTTCATATATAATTCAATTTTAATACATATTACGAATTTATTACAATTTTGCTATAAATGGTAATAAATAAAAAGTATTACTAAAATCAGTAATTATTTTTTAAAATGTATTAATTTATGTAATTTTTCCATTTTTGGCCCTCCGGAATGGTGTTGGGCTTCATTGACAAGCAACAAAAGAGAACTTTAGTATCAAGCCCATTAATATTTATTTTGTGTATTGTGTAAAGATAACCCATTTGCTTGTACTTAGTTTAGCATTATCTCGAATGAATAAATATTTCTATTATATTTATTAATTTTCTCTATAATTTAAATTAATTATATTTTGTATCACTAAATTAGTAGTTCCATAAAAGATTTCAAGTTAAATACACCTAGATATATGTTTTTTACACCTAGATACATGTATTCTGCTCCTAGATACACTGTAATAGGGAGAGAGACGAGCAAAAATAGGAGGAAGGCGAGCGAGATTTGTCTATATATCATAGATACATGTGAATCATACTTGATACGTACACACTAAATACATGTATCTGGTGTAATTTGCATGTATCTGGAATACCAAATACGTAGAAAGTGGTGAGGAGATTTGTCTATGTATCTCACATACATGCAAATCCACTAAGAATATCTAGAGTAAATTACACCTAATTTTGACCTTTGGACGCATTTGGACAGACTAAACTCTAATAATGTTCATAATATTGCAAACTAACGTAAATTTAAGTAATTAACTTTTAATTAATAGAATTTATGTAAATTACTCCAATTCGTCCTATTGTAGAGATGTATTATGTGTATATACTTTGGGTAGAGCTGTCATTTTCACAATAAATAAAGTCTCTCCTTTCAATTAGTGTATGATTTCAACCCTTAACGCATTCAAGTTAACGTAAGTATTTTGCTTGTAGATTAGATATATAAAATTTAGTTCGTTTCAAAAATTATATAAGGTTTATCTGATTATTCAGAGTCGAATTTGAAACTTAAAAGTCATATGCCTAAAGTTAGTAGTAAAACGGCAAAACTTTATAAAAGTTGATTGTTCTTTGAAATAGCTTTTCTAAAAATGGTAATTTGTGCGTTTCATCCAAAATTAACTTAAGAGATGTTTCAAGCGATGTTAAATTAAATGAAAATTATATTCTATGCTTTTTTTAGAAGTCATTACATCGTTGGAACAATTATCAATTAATTTATGTCTAATTTGTCATTTTTTTTTTGGCAGAAAATTCCCACATCTATTAATCTAAAACAGGAAATTGAAGTTTTAATGTATATCAAAATGCCAAATACATGTTAAATGTACCTTAATTCAATATTTGTTTTTTTAATGTGATTGTAATGATACATACATATTATTAACGTCTATATTAGGAAAATTATAAAAAAAAAATCATTCTTATCTTGGTGAGTTTAGTAGTATTATACTTATACGATATAGTCATTTATAATAATATCACAAAAGAACACGTAAAGCATCTGCGTAAAAGTATTTATCATAAATCTATTGAGTGAAAACTAAATTAAGAAAATTTTATTTTTTAATGTCAATTGAATTTCGAAAACTTCCATCACTTGATCTTGATATACCTGAATTTCATATGCATATTTCTTTTTTTAAAATTCGTATATCTAAAGTTATCTCAAAAATAAATAGATTTATTGATATTTATGTACTGTGGTTATAGCTTAAATACGGCCTCAAAAATTTAAAAATTGATATATATGTACTGTGGTTATAGCTTCGATATGGCCTCAAAAATTTAAAAAAATTATACAACATAGTTTTGTATGTTGTATTATTTTATAATATACAGTTGTCATACTGATATTTTTACATGTTACTATACTGAAGATAAATATAAAAAATTATTGACAGTCTGTAGCTAGTCTTAATTGGTCCAATTAATACTATGCATTTTACCTGGATGTTTGACTTTTTTAATTAACAATGATTGAATAATGACATGTGTACTGTGTGCAAAATTTTATGGTATAGTTTTTTCAACTAACCTATGTTCATTCAAACTCAATTAGTTACAAAATTTATCATAAGTCGAGCAAAAAATTCTTATAATAAAAGTGTTAGAACCAATAAAAACAAATGTGTGAGGCTATAATACATTTTTTTTCACACATAAATAGTACTATTATTTGTATAATTCATGTGGATCTATAGACATATTAATTATACTAATATTTTAAGAAGTGATAAATTATACTATTAAAATATTGGAATATTCTTTATTTGACCAAAGGTTTATTCATTTTTAAATAATAAATAATTTCTTCAATTCCAATTTATGACACTTTTTGTGTATAGTCATTTTTTGAAAAAAAAATGAAATTTTTATATATTTAATATTAATTAACTATCACTATGAATTTTACCTTTAATAAAATGCTATACAATTATATATATTTTTTAAATTATAATATTTTAAAAAATAATCTTTATATTTGAATTTTTTCTCGCCTCCAAAAGCAAAATTCAGAATTGAGATGGTTCAGGCCTAAAGAGGATTGAGCCGAAGCAGTTGTCCCATCAAACACCCTTACTTCCCACTCATCTATATTGCTCCAATTAGTTCTCTTTCTCCCAATATACCGTAAATATCTGGACCAAAACCTAGGGTAGAGATAGTTTAGGCCTAAAATGGGTTGATCCGAAGCAGTCATCCCATTAAACACCCTTACTTTCCACCAATTCATATTGCTCCAAATAGTTGTCTCTTTCTCCTAATTGGATAAAAATCTAGACCAAAATCTAGGATCGAGATGGTTTGAATCTAAAGTGGGCAGCCGTCCCATTTAACACCTTACTTCCCACCAATTCATATTGCTCTAAATAGTTGTCTCTTTCTCCTAATTGGATAAAAATCTAGACCAAAATCTAGGATCGAGATGGTTCGAATCTAAAGTGGGCAGGCATCCCATTTAACACCCTTACTTCCCACCAATTCATATTGCTCTAAATAGTTGTCTCTTTCTCCTAATTGGATAAAAATCTAGACCAAAATCTAGGATCGAGATGGTTCGAATCTAAAGTGGGCAGGCATCCCATTTAACACCCTTACTTCCCACCAATTCATATTGCTCTAAATAGTTGTCTCTTTCTCCTAATTGGATAAAAATCTAGATTAAAATCTAGGATCGAGATGGTTCGAATCTAAAGTAGGCAGGCATCCCATTTAATACCCTTAGTTTCCACCCATACGTATTGCTCCAAATAGTTATCTCTTTCTCCTAATTGGATAAAAATCTAGACCAAAACCTAGGATCGAGACCGTTCGAATCTAAAGTGGACAGCCGTCCCATCTAACATCCTTAGCTCCCACCCATACATATTGCTCCAAATAGATGTCTCTTTCTCCCAATTGGGTAAAAATTAGACAAAATATTGTTGATCATATCAAGGGGCCACAAGACTAACAAGTGAGTAGTGACAATAAGTTTGTCCTATTAAGATTAGATAAACTCTAAAATGCCCCATCATTACAAGTCAACAACTTATCTTATAACACTTATTTTTTTGTTGTAGGTTGAAAGTGGGTGGAGGTTTGAGTATTTATTATACATAAAAATAATATGCATTTCCAAAAAGTTAAGTGGGTGCAGCACTAAATTAGTGGATGCAAAGTATCGCTACACTACTATGCCTTAGTGATAATAAATAGGTTTGAAATGAGGTGTTTGTTCGAAGTAGTTGAATAGGAATCACTATGATTAATTACAAAACTTCGTTTTGTTGCCCACTTGGTCTTATTCATTTTCAAATGATACTAACTTTGTTTTCGAATAAGCAAATACGCACCTATTATTGCAAGTATAATAGAAAGAAACGATAAGCTCTCTGCTCTATTTGCTCGTTGGCTTCACGTCAACCGACCACGACCACATGTTACACTATTATATATTAAGATAAGAATGGCCAGCAGGGTTACAAATATGGAAAGATACATATATAAATTTAACAGAAAGCAGTACTGGAATAGCTCTTAACAACATTACTAGACAGTATTTGGATCAATGAGCTGTTTTTTGGACCAACACATCTAGGGGTTTTGAACTGGCTCACCGCGCCTCCTAATCCAACGAAATGATCCAATATCTTATGAAAGGTTCCCCTCTTCACAATCCTCAGTTCAAGTGCTCCAATTGCATTCACTTTCCTGGAGCTCACGTAGCCTGCATCGAGGAACGATTTGTCCAGACAGTTGCAGCACTCTTGCAATATTTCATCAGTTGCTTCCCCACTCAGTTCCCAGAAGATGACGTAGTGTCCTGGATCAGCTGAGACGTTGACATGGCTGGTGAAGTCCATCACTTCTAGTTTTTCGTCAACTAAGTGCTTGCCTGCAGCTTCCACGGCTAGTTGCAAATCTTTCTCAGTGTTCTTGTCTATGTTAATGCTCAGCAAAAGGTTTCTTCTGCAGACAAACTGGAGTTCTGGAGTGCCATTGTGGAATCCTTTTATCTTGACAACATCACCTAGTCTGTAACGATATAAACCTGCATATATAAACACATAACTCTCGTCAATTATACTGTCAGGACATGTAGCTAAACTCGTATTTGAAGCAATAGATACACCGATAGGTAGTTATTTTGAATAAATCTGTTAAGTGTAGTAGATGTGGAACAACTAGACAGAACGCAAAAGATTCCAGCATTCTATATACGATTACTTAACAACAAAAGGGTAATGAATATCAAGCACATGCAAGTATTGCAGAATAAACGAGCACAACAGAACATGGACAAAAAATATGTTAATTCCAAAATAAGGCTTAAAAAACAAACGATAAATCTTTGTATTTAAGCAGAATTTAGTATTTAATGCCAGGCAGGCATATGTAAGTAATCATGTTTCCTGCAATATTGCCATAAAGAACGAATAGTAAGGACGATGCTGAACTCCACAAGTCTAAGCTGAGAGGAATCGACTCATTCAGCTGAATTACATGGAAGTCACTAAGATTGGTGCAGAACTCGTTAACCGTGAAGAGTAACTGAATAATAAGACTATGTTCCTATAAATGATCGACGATAGCAGGTTTACCATGTTATGCTCACTCCATAGTTCATATATGGAGAGAGACGACAATTCGTTGAGCATAGAATTTTCAAGAAAAGTGTACCTGCGAAATTGGTGAAGACAATTTCATACTCTTCACCAAGTTTAACTTCAGTCAGGCCGACTGGAGAATTTGCTTGCTCCACGCCTACGAGATTTTCCTCGAGTGGGAGGAATTCAAAATAGCCAATATTTGGTAACACTGCATAAGTAACCATCTCAGGAGGGAATTTTGGATTAACATTTACTCCGACCCATCCTTCAGAAGAACCATAATCTGCACTCAATAGAGGTAATTCTCCTGCATAGTGCCTTAGTTTCTTCAAGTAAGGCTCCATCGAACCTGTCATGATACCATAAATGTACTTTGTATTCGGGAAGAGTTCAGGAATCAAGCCGTACCAATTGCTTAAACTTGAGCATTTGCTATAAATTGTTTCAGCCAATTCTGGATCAGGCTTCAACAATTTTGACATGGCTAATCTTATGGATGGTACAGTGACTCGGCTCGATAAGACTCCCTCCCTTATGTCAACAACAAGTTCTTCCCATACTTGTTCGAAAGTTCGAAAAGCATGGACAATGCTATGTGCAAACGTAGATGAAACAACTTGAACTTCATCGCGGAAAATTAGACCAGACAGAAGGTGACAGTATAAGGATTGTTGAAAATCAGGACCAAATATCACTTCATCAGGACTACAAACTGGGGTAGACATTGCATTCATTGTCTTCTTGAATTGTGCATTTCTATACACATTGGTAGTGGCTGTTCCAGCTGCCAAACCACCTTTAGTTTTAAACTGCTTGCTGCTGTAAATAAACTGCAAAGCCTTTCCATTCCCAATGGGAAATTCTCTGAAAGAAAAAAAAAACAGAACTATTACATTCAGCCAAGTGTAGGCCTAAAAACAGAACTATATTTGTTTGTAGTACACACTTAAGAATTGACATTTAAAAATTACTTGCAGAAAGAACCAACAGTTCCTATTCTTTTCTAAGGAGTTAAACTAGGTAAAGGTCCCTACATCTATCACCATTTCAACACTTTATAACTTTCCATGGCTGCTCCAATTATTAGGGAACTATTTACCTTTATCCCTAGGCTATATGATGTATTTATGACCAAAAAAAAACAAATTCATGAAACAACAAGCAAATTAAATGAGAAACAAGACAGAGAACAAAATGACAAATTACCTGTTCCTAAAGGCAAAAGAAGTCTTGAATATCTGCATGGTGGAATCCATCAATTCATCATTGAAAGGTACAAACTTTGGCTTCCCTTGAGTAGTACCAGAACTGCAAATCAACCATTATATTTCCTCTTTAAACATACAACAATATACTCTCACAAGTGGAGTCTAGGTAGAATACAACATATCATGACAGAATACTATCGGAAGCATGACAAAAAATTCTGAATAAAGGAACAATAACTACATTAAGAAAGTGCGATAATCGAAGTGGTTGAGATAGTAGATGGTAACAGAAATCGACAGATAAAGAACATCAACTGAAAAAAAAGGGACTTTTTTCTTCCTTACCTCAAGGAGATGGTTTCAATGGGCTTTCCAGTAAGAATAGGTGAAAGATCACCATCAGCAATTCTTTGAATGTAAGGCTCCAAATCATTGTGACCGACAATAGGGACACAAGCCTTAAAAGTCTCAACATCAGTTCTGCCATTCAGACCCCATTGCTTCAAATACTCTGTTCCCCCATTTTCTTTCAGAATTTTCTCAAGTGTCTCTTCTTGAATCCTCCCAGCATCTTTAGTCAACACCTCAAAATCCTCAATCACTTCTTCTGCATCAAATTTCTTCTCAATATTTTCCACCATCATCTTCATAATCCCTCCTAATAACAACAAAAGACTTCAACTTTAACCAATACCAGTCAAGTAAAAACAGTTTTTTTTTGTGACTAATCAAGAAACCTCAGCTTACCAGTAAGAAATTAATTCAATTTGAGTGATGTGATTGGGGTGTTAAGAAGAATATAAAGAATCTAAACTATGTGTCATACAAGCATAGGCTGTTCTTGATTGTTCACTTTATGCAATTAGAACAGAGTTCACAAAATGTCAAAGATGAAAACAAACAGTTGCAAAGGAATCTTTTATTCATAGCTTATCAGACATACAAACAAACACTATAGAAAGAAAAAGAAAAGAAGAAAACAAAACATTCCATAGAACCTTTTACTACAGCCATACAAGACATACATACAAAGACAAGAAAATGTATAAATAAATTATCTAAAAGCAAGTTGAACTATAGTATTCTGTAGTATTAACTGACTTCAATGCAGCTTAATCATAAAAGGGTACATACAAGGACAACAAAAAAGTCCATTTGCAATCAATAAAACTAAAATCTTTAACAGCTAATATCCACTCCTTAAAAAAAAGAGAAAAGGAAAGAGTCATCACCTAAGATACACAGAGTCAACATAAAGAAAACTTTCAACCAAAAAAACATAAACAAAACTAAAACAAATTACAAAAAGATAACCAAACAGAGAACTCAAGAATCACACAAAATCTAAAAAGTCCTAAAACATAAAACATATCCAAAAAGGGAAAAAGATTGACAAAAAGACTAAAAGGGTATCTAAAACTCAAGTAACTTAAACATAAAAATCAAAACTTTTTTTCAAATAATTCAATCAAAAAACACAAAACACAAAACCCCATATGAGTATTTTTGTATACCTTTCTTATAAATGGCTTAGAAATGAAGAAGGAGATCTCAAACAGATAAAAAAAAATGGATCTTTTTTTTATGGGGTTTCTTGAAAATTAATTCTACAACTTCAAAATGAAAAACTTGGGTGTTATCAAAACACAAAACCTTTAAACAAATATATATACATTTAACAATTATACATATAATATATATTTGTTTATATATTTTTTTTTTCTCTAGAAATGGACAAAAAGAGAAAGGATGAGTTTGTGTTTTGATGAGGAAAGATTCTTTTAGAGAAGACAAGAATATATAGCAAGTGAAGTGTAAACAATCACCGTCCAGCGTGGCATATTTTTTTATACCGAAAATACCCTTAAGAATTTACTGTAATTGCAATAAAACAATAGGATTATGGAAAATGATATCTGTCCTTTTCTGGAAATTAAATTAATGAAAATTCAAAAAGTGCGTTGGAGATTATTTTGAGGAAATCGGCCGTTTATAGGCAAAACAGAATTAAAGTGGTGGGGATTATCCCTAAATGAAAAGATGTTTAGCTTTAAGGCATATCTTTTAGTATCTTTAGAGGGTTATTAAAGGGGCAATTATTCGTGTTCGGTTAATCAAAATGTTTATAAAATATTTTATCTTTTAAGGAAAAGAAAAAATATACGAAATTTATAGGTGTTATCTGCTTGTGTTTTATTGTGAAAAAATGAAAAAATAAGAGATTATTTATGAAAAATGAAGTTATACTTGATCTTAAAATTAATTAAATATTGTTTTTTAAATTTTTATGATTAATTGAAATGAATAAAGTAAAAATTATCATATGTATATACATAATAAACTAGTTAATTCATATTATTATGAGAGGTTGTGAAAATAATATCTCGTCGAAATGTAAGATAAGACTGCATATAATATTTTTTTATCACTTGTTGAAACGAAAGATAAAGCATATTTAATAAAATTTTGTTTTTTATTTTTACATGATAACTTTTTATGTTATTATACGTTTGTATAATATTTTTTATATGTTTATATTCTGTACATTATTTTATATGGTATTTTGCAGAATTAGAAAGAAAAAAAAAGGGAGTAAAAAGATATTTTTGCAAAGATTAGAAAAAAGTTTTAAGAAAGCTTCATATCATCCCATAAATAAAAAAGTATAATATTTGACTGAAATTTTTGAATAATAGATATTTTAAATAATTTCTCCTTATAAAAATAATTTAATATATTAAAAGTACATTGATGCTTGTTATTTTCTGAAATTTGCCTTTAAAAACACTTTTCAAGTGAATTGGCCAAATACTAATTGTGTATTTTTATAAACATTTTTATTAAAAATTATTTATTTTTTTAAAAAAAAATACTTCTAGAAATAACTATGTCATCTGTTCAACAATAGTTGTCCACTGTTGACTTGACACGCTCCTTGAGAAACAATAAATAATATAGATAATATTACTATATTATCTTTTAACTCTATTAAGTTCAATATTTTGAAAAATGTTTTAGATGATAAATAATATTTAATAACAAAGACACAAAAAAATAAATTATCTCCTAACTTTTAAAATTGAATAAATATTATTGAATAATTATTTTTACTATAATAGACAAGTATTGTTGGACCGCCCTTCTTGTTTTAACATCACCCACTTTTGTGTATCTTTTTGTTACCGAAAACACCCCTAGGAGTTCACTATAATTGGCTAATTGCAATAAAAACAATAGTGATAATGGAAAGTGGGATCTGTCCTTTTCTGGAATTAAAGTGCTAACAGCTATAAAAGTGAGTTTTAGATTATTTTTGTGGAAATAACAGAATTAAGTGGGGATTATCCAAATCACTCAAACACTCAAAGAATAAAAAGATATTTAAGGCATGTTTTTTTTATTTATTTTTGGTTGTTAAGGGTGTAAGTTTTCATATTTAGTTGATCAAGATTTTTTTTAAAAAACTCCCTTAAAAATAAAAGAACAATTTTTTTTTGCAGAAATAAAGAGAGAAAAAATTTTGTTAGTGATAATCATAGCCATTATCTTTGTCTTATCCTTAAAAGAGATGAATTTAGAAATTGGAAGTATCGAAATAATTGAGATAAATTAAAAAGTTAAAAGTATCAGAGTAATTGTAATTTTTAATATAGACGTGTCAAAATATTTTCTTCAACTAATATAGACACGTTAAAATTATTTACACAAAGTTTGAGACATAACTCTATGAAAATAAAAGGGAAAAAAATGGGTTGTAACTACTAAAAATGCCAAGAAGTTACAATTGGAAGTTAGTTTAATACAACACATTATGTTACTGAATAAATAATTGATAATGTGTAAAATTGAAAATTGTCAAAGTATTCTATATAAAATATATCAATACAAATTTGAATGATTTAGAGCAACATTTACCAAAATTTTAGAGTAAAATGTTTTAAAAATTATAATCCACTTGTACATAGACATGTCCTCTTAAACTTGTCTTTTAATGATAATCCTATATCTTAAGATTCAAGGTATATAGATGGATTATGAAATAATGCTTCACAAAATTTTAGATCAGAATATTAATATTTTTATTATTACGGTCATAGTTATCCTAATTTTCTTTTAATTTTATTAGTACTTATTGATTTCTCTGCTTTGGTTATTGTAGTAGTATGTTTTTGTTAGTTGATATTATTATGTACTAATATTCTATTTCTTTTTTATACTGTTTTCATATATTTTATTTGAGTCGAGAATCTATCAAAAAACATATCTTGATCTTCAAAAAACAGGAATAAAATTTCATGCATTTATATTTTGATAAATATTATTTGCGAGATTACGCGGAATAGAAAGGTATTGGTGATTCTCTTCAAATTGTGGACCATTATGCAATATTCATAAATGCATGATCACAACTTACACTGAATAACTGGCCAATATTTGTTCTGCATATCTTGATTTTGTTCATCATAATTTTATTTTTATTTTTATTTTTTTGCCAGATTTCATGATTTTTCTTGGTCAAAATAGTGTAACTAAAATTATTTCGTCATCATATTATTATTTTCTTGAAATTTTCAAATAACATCATTCTTATACCATCCTTAACAGACGTGGAGGGTCAAGTAATCGATATTTCTTTTACTAATTAGTTTGTATCGATTTATGAAAGCATACAAAATTTAAAATGGACGGAGAAAGTAAAAATTGAGATAAGATGATGGCTAAAAATAAAGAAACGTTCAAAGAAATAGACGAAGTGACGTAAATAAAAATGACATGTTTACTTTTTATATACTTTTAACTTCACGAGAACTTCATTAGTTTATTATTATTACTAGTAATAATTATAACAGATCATATTTTGTGATTAGTGAAGAAAATTACTATTGTAATTGTACTTTTACTTTATCTGAACTTTGCTTAATAATTGACTAACCCAGTTTTCCTATCAAATCATTACGATCTTTAATCGTGTTCAATTTTTTTTCAGTTATTTCTGTCGTTTTATATCAGTTGTCATGTTTTGTTTTTGAGAGTTAAATTTTGTGGATTATAAAACCTTTAATCGTGTTCAATTTTTCCTCAGTTATTTCTGTCGTTTTATATTAGTTGTCATGTTTTGTTTTTGAGAGTTAAATTTTGTGAATTATAATTGGAGTGATTTTTTGAAATATGTATTTTATCAAATTAATAAGATAAAAATTGCAACTTGTGGTCTTTATTGTATAATTTTTAAAATATTAATTTGATTTAATTTAATTTTAAAAATAAAACAAATCAACTATTAGAAAGAAAAAAACATGACAATTAATATTCAATAAAGAAGTGAATTGCTTCCTCCAAACCTTTCTCTTTTCAGTTCAACTAGTATCCATTGTCCCTTGAAAATAATTCTTTACATAAAGCTTATATTATAGGTAAGTTTCAATTATTTTTGCTTTCGAATAGTCAAATTGTAGAGGATAACTAACTCTATATTTACTCTTATCTTCTTTTTTTTTAGTAATTAGTATTATGATTTATTTTTATTAAAATTAGGAAAGATCAAATATTATGATAATTTCTAGTTTTCTTTCTTTTTGAAACAAGCATGTTATTACTGAATTAAGATCCGATCAAGCACAATTA
Organism: Solanum lycopersicum; assembly: GCF_036512215.1. NCBI lineage: Eukaryota > Viridiplantae > Streptophyta > Magnoliopsida > Solanales > Solanaceae > Solanum > Solanum lycopersicum. Next base: position 4,210,362 of record NC_090809.1, read on the forward strand.
GGTCAAGTAATGTTCAATGATCTTATAGATTCATGTCATGTGTACTATACAATAATTTATGGTTGAGATCCATTCAGATTATATACTCATTTTAATAATAAAAACAACAAAGTTACCAACTATTTTTACTTGTATATCAATATTATAATGATTCATGTCTTGTTTTACTTGTGTGCACACATCTTCATTTAATTAATTTTGTACTAAAAACAAACACATTGAAAGTAGTGATTGTCAAATATACATCATCTATTTTGTTCTTTTTTATATTAAATTACTTTAAATATTTTCATTTTTATATTACGAAAAATCAAAAAGTATTACTCCCTTCGTTCTTATTTATATTTTCATTTATATCCATCAAACTTAAAGTAATAATAAATTTCAAAAAATAATGATGCAATTTTAAATTTTATTTACATATGAAATAAATTGTTAGTAGATATAAATATAGGGTATGGTTTTAAGCAAAATATAAGATTGTGAGTCAATTTTTGTATTAAAAAAATTCCAAATCATGATATGGAATTCTCAAATCATGATTATTATTTTTTTGGAGAAGATGAGATTTCATCTCATGAGATGGAATCAACGTTTGGACATGCAATTTCACACTAATTCCATCTCATGATTCCATATCATGAGATGAAATACCATATTCTCCAAAAATCAAGATATGAAATTATATGGGAATTCATTACCATATTGAGATTTTTGTAAATACAAAAATTGATCCACAAGTTTATGATTTGTTAAAATAACTCTCACGAACTTTTGGAGCTTTAAAAAATAGATTCAAAATATTGAAATAAGGCATGAACCATTATGATATTGACAGAAGTGAAAATTGTCATAACTTGAACAATGTTACATAATTATTTGCGAAAAGAAGTAATGAAATATTTATGGTCTATGATTAAGAAAATATAGTTGCAGATGACACTGACAAAAAAAATAGCTCAAAGCAACAACGTTGGTTCGTCTTCTCGATCTCATGATTGAGAAATGCAAGTTTAACGTGAGGAGATTGTCATTATTATGTGGGAGGATTATGTAAAAGACTGGTTCACTACAATTTGTGTTCAATTCTTTTATTGAATTAAAGTTTGATAAACTTACTTAAGTGGAAAACAAACAACTTTGTAATAATTTTACTATGTGATTTTATAATTTTTTGTTTATTCAGTAAGATTGAATAAACAATTAGAATTATTTTAATAGTTTTACAACTTATATTTATGAAAAAATATTTAATATAAAAACTTCATATAGCATATCCAAATAAAACTTCAATTTCATCTTATGATTTCATATCACGGTACCATATTATAATCTCATATCACGATATCATATTGCATGATCAAATATGCCCTTTAGAATGCAGAAACTCCATGTTGGAGTATTTTTCCACTTATATGGATTTAGATAGTGCAGATATAAATAAATTAACCGATCGTATCAATAAATTTAAATATTCTATAAAATTAATCAAAGTGTTTTAGACACCACAATTATTCAAAAAGGATTTTGGTGTGCATGATGAATTAATAGTTAGGCAACATGTCATTCTAACTTTTTAAGAGTTTTCACAACAACTAGCCACACAACACATAAATGTGAAAGTTTATCTATCACTAACAAAAAAAGAGATCACTCATAATAAGCTATAACTAAACTATTCAAATACACAACAAAAAAAGAAGGAAAATGACATATCCACTAATAATTATTAAGTGTGAATATATGAGTAAAGCTCATTGTGTCACTTGAAGACTGTTTTGTACTACTTTTTTTCCATATATATCAAATAAAAAATTAGTTTATCTTCATTGTCTTCTTTTTTAATTCCAAAAAACTGTCCATTAACTGAAAAAAGGGAGGGCAGAGACTGATCATTAATCATTTGGTCTGTGCTACAATTTAACATATTCTTTTTCGTTTTAAAATAAATGTTGTTTAATAAAAAATTATATTTATATTTTAAAAAAAATTTAAATACTATTAATAAAAATAAAGTATAAATGTATGATTTGAAGAAAAAAGCTTTAATTTTTTCTTAAATTTTTTAAGTAATAATTTTTTTTATAAAACTTATTTTGAGACAGTGGAAGTACTAAAGTTAGGTCATTGTTGGCGCAATATCCACATGTGATGTATATTGAAAAGAAAAATATTAGATTTTTTTTTCCTTAAAAATTTAAAGTGACTTAAAATACTTTTGAAAATTATAAAAGTATTAAAGTTAAATCATTATTGGCGCAATTTTCACACATGATGCATATTGAAAAATTAAAGTTTGTACTGAAGGGACATTTGAATTGGGTCGGAGAAGATATAATTTTAGAAAATTTTTATAAATAACTTTTATCATTTATTCTTATAGAAAAATTAGTTAGATTTTACTAAATACTTTGATCTCAAATGTAATAGAATATATGTATTTATGCACTTACAATATCTCATTGAAAATATTCTTAAAAATATATTTGATTATAACTATATAGATAATTTTATAATTTCTCTATGTTACGTAACTTTTTTCAAAATATTGCTTTAAAAGACTAATATGTGGACCAAGATCCCTATTCCAAAATTAACTCACAAATTACTATTCCTTTTTTATCCTGGTGAATTATTAGTTTTAAAAATATAATTTTGATCAATTAAAAAAATTAAGTAAATAATTTATGTTCATTGATTAAATTAATTAATCAAAATAAATTAATTCATATTCATTAAATTAAAAATTTGAGTTTTAAAAAAATTAAATAAGGATACAAAGATAAAGTTACATTATTTCTTAATGCAAGTGCAAAGTAAAAGTGTGATGTATAAAATGAGACAGAAGGAGTTATATTTGGTGGGTATAGAGGCTACGATAGGTGAGAGTTAAAATGAGATGTATTGAGAGACGAAAATGATACAGTTAGTATGAACAATCACATTTGAATAATTTTCTACTTTCGTTAGAAAAAATCATTTTTTTCATTTTTAAGAAATTTATTATCTTAAAAAGAAAATATCTTTTTATTGTATAATTTTTTATTATTTCAACTATTCAATGATTAACCCTAATTCATGTCCCACTTCATTACAAGAGTCAAGACAATGATTTTTGCACAATCTACAACCATTCTTCTCTACTTTAGCTAAATTTGTTTTTCAGTTCCTTTCATTTTCAAATAAAATTGTCACCATCAATAGTTTAATTTAATTTTAAAAACTAAAAAAAAAAAAAACTGAAGAGTTATAATTCATTTTATTTTATATTATTGCAGTCCACTGTTAGTACACTTAAGTGGAAAGTTTTGACTTTTCAGTATTATTTGGGGTGCAATAAAGTTTGAGATATCGCAAGAGGTTATTTTTTTTAAATATTGTTTTGATAAAAATTATTTTTTATATTTGAAATTTTGGAATATTAAATCTCATTAGGTTTTTGTATTTTTTTTCAATAAAAAATGTTTATTATTTATTTGACATACACGTTATATTAAGAAATAATAAATTATAAATGTAATTTACTACACTATCTTTTAAATATATTAAATTTAATCTTTTGAAAAATGTAAGATTAAATATTATCTAATATTCCTTCTGTCTCTTTTTATTGGTTCAATTTTTTATCTTTTACTTTTTTGTTTTTTCTTGATTCTTTTGATAAATTAAGAAAAGACAATTTTTGTTTACCTATCATATCCTCAATTTATATAGAGTAGAGCCGTCAATATGGGCTAGGCTCGTTGGGTCGGCCTAGCCTAACCCGAAATTTAGTAGGGCTGGCTAAGATTTTTGGAGCCCATTTAAAAAAAGAGTTTTTTAGCCCGGCCTGAATAAGCCTGTTGATTTGAGGGGTTTGAGAAATATCGGTAGGACCGACCCGTGGGCTAATAAAATTTAATTAAAAAATATAATAAAATTAAAGTGAGTCTAAACTTAAAACAATTAGGTTAATATTTCTATTTGGATATTCATACTTAAAAAACTTAATAAATTTTTTAATGAGAAACTTTCACACATAGCCACTTAAAAATAATTAATTTACTCTCCATAGCTATAATTTGATAATTACAATTTGTAGCTACATGTTATTTAGAGGAGAGAGGCGAGGGAGACTAGGAGAGAGAGGAGAGAGACGAGAGAGGGGGAAAAGAGTTGGAGAAAGGTTAATTGTATATGTATATTGGTTAGATGATTGTATTATACATATGTAACTGTATATATGGCAATAGAGACTGCGAGAGGGAGGAGAGAGGCGAGCGAGACTAGGAGAGAGATGAGAGAGGAGAGAGGCGAGCAAGATGGCGAGCGAGAGAGGGCGGAGAGTGGGAGAGAGGTGAATTATATATTTATATAGACTAAAAAATGTATATTATACATATTTATTCGTATATCGTGGCGAATTATACATATACAAACATGACTAATTATACAAATTCGAACTCAATCCACGTAATTAATATATAATATTAGTCGCAAGTGGTAATTATAGAAAACTATAACTATGATGAGTAATTAAATAGTATAAGTTTGCTTATCCGCGTAATTTTTCCTTTTTTAAAATGATAACTTAACTTAAGAAATATTTTATAAAGACAATTTTATTTGTGAATTTGATTAAAAAGTAGTAACATTAACATCATGTGATATTGTTTTGTCTATATTTATGATAATATTTTTAAATTATAATTTATAATTTAAATTAATAATAAAAAAATATATAATTTTTTAAAAAGTGGGTGGCCCGGTCAGCCTGTAGCCCACGTACTTGTGGGTTAGGCCGACCATTTTCCAGCCCACAACAAAAATGGGCTAGCCTGGCCTGACCCGTAAAATGTCAAAGTCTGTATGAGTTAGCTCGGATGAGATAGGCTAACTCATATTGACAGTTCTAATATAGAGAGTCAATGTTTCTGAAAAAGATAAGAACCTCTTAAATAAGTAAATTAATTTTAGAATTCTATCAACTAATAGAAATGAAATGGTAAACTCACTATATCAAAAATTTTTTTAAAAATAAGTGTGTTAAATTAAAAATGAACAAATAAATAGAAACAAAGAAGTAACAATGATAAGACACGAAAAGGTAAATTGTTGGAGGAGAATATAATTATTTTATACTATATATATATATATATATATATATATATTTTAAAAAATTGAATTAAAAATTTGACTCCGCTAGTAACGGCTTAGTTACTTATGATTGATATGAGAACAAATCCACTACTCTTTTTTGCTAAATAATAATTATCTAATATTGATTTGATATATAGCTTAAATATCGATAATTGTTAGATAATATTATTATTTTACTCATTAAATAATTTAATTTAATATTTTAGAAAATATATTAGATATTTTCAAATATAAAATAAACATAAAATAATTAATTATTTCTTGAATTTTCAAACAGAACAAGTAATGAATATTAGATATTTATTTTGTAAATTTTAATTGATTAAACATAATAAAATTTAAAAAATAGTATTTTCTTTCGTACCGACGACCACTTTAGCTGCGCCGTTTTTTAATAGAAAGTAGAAATTAATGAAAACTTGAAAGTGATTGCATAATGTCGGCGTTAATTATAATAGAATTTAATTTTATTTTTTAATTCGTAGAAAAATAATACATAAATTAACTTAATTACAATACAGTTAAATTTTTATATAACAATCAAATTCTTTTAGAACTTATTTATATGTTACGCTAGATTTTAGAGTTTCTATAAAAACATTTTGCTAAATTAATCAAAACTAAAAATTTTCAGACAACAGTACAGTTATCGAAAAGTTCGATTGTAGCTGTTTTATTTATGTGGAATTATAGAAAGTGAGAGTAATGAAAGAGCAATTAAAAAGTTATATAATCCTTTCGTTGTTCCATATTTTGTAAAATAATTTAAATAATCATTAATAAATTAATTACTTTAACTACAAAAATTATTTTTTATAACCCTTTGTTTATATGAATTAGTTTCTTGAAAAAAAAAATCTTATATCTTCAAAATTAGGAGTAAAATGAGGTCAGCTCAGTTTTAGTTTTACAAGTTTAAATTATATTTCAAGACTTCTAATTGCTCGATTTTTTTTTTTTCAATTCAATGTCTGACATTTAAATTGGGTAAAGTTTCAATGAAACTCAAATTTAAAATTCCTAGCTAAAATAAAAATAATTTCATCCATTATATAATAATCTTCGATATGACATTGTCGAGATAACTATAATGGACTGAGAGTTAGTCTACCAAATTTTGAATGAATTCCACGTGACTAATATTTTCAAAATAATAATAACAACGAGGCAAAAGTTAATTTCATTTATATTTGTATTTTTTTTCTATGTGTGGTCCAAATAATAATTTCAAGACCACATAGTTAGGTACTTAGGTCCATTTTGTAGTATCAATGATCCATTAACTGATATTTGTTCATAATATTTATGTTTGTATTTTTATGCTAATCCACATCTAAATTGATTTTGGTAAATGATGTACTCTACTAATTAATTTATGATATCATATGATACTTATATTTTCTTTTTGTCATTTAAATATTTATGTATCAGTATTTATTTGGATAGTTCATTTAGTATGCACATTTATCTCGTTCATTATCTATTATTATAAATATAAATATTGATTGAGTGAAATATATACTTTAATATTATAGAATTTATTTTCCATTAGCCGTTTTTTTTATTTATAATTTTAGTAGGCAAGTCGACATGAAATATTGGATAAAGACTTGAAAGTGATTGCCAAAGGTCGGTGCTACATTTGTTGTTGATTCAAAAACATAGGGCATGTTTAGTGGGTTTGGCTCGTTTTTAAAGTTTATTAATCTGACTTATTGATTATTAATTTATAGAGATGTTAAATTATTATTGAATTTATTAAGATATTTTTTTATTGTTATTGATTGCTATTGGTTTGATTATCGATTTAACCATTAAGATATAATCTTTAAAAAATCATTAAAAACACATAAATTAAATGAACCGTGCATATGGATTGATAGTTTGCATCTTAATCAAAAGCAAACATGATAGTTGTATAGCACATTGTAGAATAATCCTGAAACGGTCAGATCAAATACAAGTATGAAACTAAACCCTAAGTCAAAAACTTTACGTACAGAAAGAATATAAATATAATTTATTAATTTACTATCAGATTAACCCGTTGAAAAAAATTCTCAAACTTTTAAGACTCGATGATAAAAAAAAATTGAATTGTTACTGAAACCAATAAATCAATACCTTTCTTTCAGTTCGGGTTATTAATATTGATACGATTTTGAACAATCCTTCTCAAAAGAATGAATGTTTTTCATTTGGTCATCAGTTAGAATTACACATAATAGTAAAAATGTAGCAACTAATAAGATTTAGTTATGTTATCATCTATTTGAATAAATAATAATAAATTGACTCATAATATTACGATCCGATCTCTCTATAATAGTCATCCTTTATAATAATATTTCATTATTACAGTCTAATTTCTCTTTTTTAAAAAAAATTGATTTATCATGTTACATTTTAGGGATAATTTCATAGAACTCTCCAGTGGTTTACGATATTACGTCTACCTCCCTTATTTCTATTTACTTGTAACTATTCTTTAAATCTATTTAAAATAAATATAAATTAATTTAGATTTGACAATTTAACCTTTATAAATGAAAATTTAGATCTCATTTTCAACGATCCATCTCTATTCGTTGGATCATGTTTTTTCTTTGCTTGTGAAAATGTTGAACTGGAACAAAATCTTATCGTTCTTATCGAATTTCTCTCTCTTGGGGAGTTCATTTTTATCTTCTATTTGAAGAAACTGTTGCGGAAAAATGATGGGATATTGGCGGGAAAAAATCTACTTGAATTGGTGAAGGTGAAATGGACATAAAGAGTTAATATTTGGTGAAAATGGTGGGGTCAGTTTGAATGAAGATTTTAGTCGTTGTTGGATAAAAAAACACGTATTTGTGCTGATTATTTTTAAAGTATTTGTTAAATGTGTTTTTTATATAATATTTATTAATATGAAGAAATTAATATAAAGAAGGGTAAAATTGTCAAATTTAAATTAATTTATATTTATTTTAAATAGATGTAAAGAATGGTTACAAGTAAATGAAAATAAGGAAGGTAGACGTAATATTGTAAACCACAGGAGAGGTGATGTTATTAAGCGAAACCTGGAGGGAAGTCTTTGAAATTATTCCAACATTATATTATAAGATTTGTTATAACAATATTTTATTATAGCAATCCAAAACTAATTCTATTTAGACAAACATTATCATTACCAAAAGTTTGACTATAGCTATTTTATTAAAGTATCATTCTTAACATTAAACATCCTTCAAGTATTTAAAAGTAAATAGTTTTCGTTCTTCAACTTAGTTTATTATAAAACTAACATATCCAAAAAAAAAATAAAGACATTCCTTCCTAATTATTATTCTTAGATACGCCAAAAATGCTATCATGGATTTTTTCGATTATCGAATTTAGCATTATGCAATTTTTTTTAAATTGACAGCTTTTTCATTTATTTTTCATGTAGTTTGATATTAAAAATATTATTAGTTGAAATATGTTTCTTCTCAACCCAATATGCTAGAAACGACGTTTGTTGGAGACTTCCGCTTCTAATTAATAATGTAGAATGAAACTCTAATGCGAAAGATAAGGTTGTGATGCTCTGAAGTGAAACTATAAAAAATATGTGTTACCAATGAGATTTGAACCTTGATACAACAACATTAAAAGAGTCTTAAGAACTCATCCTAGAACCATTGGACCAACTATATGATTTATTCATTGAGTGCTCTATGTTAATTTTATACAAATACCTATTGATTTTTCTACATAGATATATATATTTCGTAACGAAGTCGATGGGTGCTCGAGCACCCGGCGGACACCATGTGGGTCCGCCCCTGGACCCAAAAATTTATTGATCTAAGATACAGTTTGACTATGAAAAAGGTAAAGATAATTAAGCTTCAACTTCTTTCCGTTACTAAAGGAGAAAATAACACTACTAAAAAAACAGAGCGATGGATATTAGCGACGAACAGTATTCCATCATAATATAACGACGAATTTCCGACGAAATAACCATTTTGTTGCAAAATTAACAAATAATATTTTGATTTATAATATAGCGACAGATTTACAACGGAATATATAACTCGTCGCTAAATATTAGCGCAAAAATTTGGCACCTAATTTTCCCTACGGATTTAGTAACAAAGTAGTGGTGAGAAATTTAATTAATATTGAGCGACAGAGTTAGTGACGGAAAAAAGGTTGCTAAACTATCAAATATATTTTTTATAAAAATTATATTATATAGTGACGAAAATATCCATCAATATTTCTATATATATATATATATATATATATATATATATATATATGCGAAGGATTTTAGAATCCGTCACTAATTCCGTTGCAAACTCCAATTTCAGATTTTCATTACTCTCAAATGATCCATCCATCATAATTTATCACACTCCAAGAATCAATCTCATCCGCTTATTCGAATTTATCAATGGTCCTGATTTAAGACTCTTGCTTTTCCATCTTATACAAAAGACTCCAAATTCCTAATTTTTTTTATTCTCCTCCTCTCCTCTCCAAGTCTGCTACCCAAACAGAAATGTATCGCTCGCTCTATTATGAAATCCGAGTTTATCACTCTAGATAAGGCTGTGAAGAAGTTAAATGACTCCAAATTTTTGAAAGATTTTTTGCCCTAACTATTAGCTCTAGTGCGCATATATTGTGAGAGTTAATTCACTCTAGATAAGGTTGGTGAAGAAATAAAATGACTCCAAATTTTCTTGAAAGATTTTTGGCCCTAACCATTAGCTCTAGTATGCATATATTGTGAGAGTTAATTTGCAATAGGTAGGGTGCAGAGCATAATGTACAACGAAAAATCTTGTCATATGTGATGTTGACATAATATCGTTATAGAACTACTCTCTAGTGAAATTATAATTATTAACTATGTTAAGTCAAAGGATAATGTGTCAGATCCACCTATTAAAGATCTAACTAGAGAGGGAGATTATAGATTATCAAAGGGAATGAGACTATGGCCGATGAGAAGTCATTGTGACGGTAACTCTACCTAGAAAATTGGAGATCCCAAGATCTAGGTCCAGGGAGATCAAACAAAGTCATTAATGACGTTTAATTATTGTTGAATGCCTTGAATCGGACCCGCTACAAACAGAAAGGACGGGGGTCTCGCTGCCCGGTCAGCGAGTCGGGGGGTCCAGGGGGCGACGCGCCCCCTGGCCTGGGGGTCCGGGGGGGGGGGGGGCGGAGACGCCCCCGGCCCGACGGTATACAATGTTGTTGTATTGGGCCCTTAATTTTCTGTTGATTCTGTATGTTGGGCCCAAGCCTTTTAGGGCGTAGCTTAGCACTATATATATAGACGCTATGGGAAACCCTATTCTGTAATTCTGTTCTTGCCTCTCCATAATAAAACTGTCCCCCTCTTCCCGTGGACGTAGCCAATTTATTGGTGAACCACGTAAATCTGTTGTCTTGTTTTTCGCGTTTATATTTTCTCGTATTATCTCAAATTCCGCACAACAATTATTGTTAAAAAAAATTATGGTTTATTCTTATGATAAGACAATGTTAAGTAACAAGGATAAATGCATTAGGATTTTTTAATGATTTCTAAGTTTGATACTGGGTATATCAAGTGGTGTATCTATGAGATAACACATTTAGAAATCACCTATGTAAGTTTGAAGTGTAAGTCACTTAAGGGGAATCCGGTAAGGCCAGTTCTCTACGCAATTATAAATCAAGACGTGTTCATGACTGAAACAAACAAAACAATGAGAACAAAAAACAGTTCAAGGATTGATTGTGTGACTTAGGTTGTCTAGGTATACACCAAAGCTTGACGGTTCAAATATATCAAATATACCGATTAACTGAGTATATCCGATATACGTTCACTATGAAAAGTTCAAAGGGAAACCCACTTATCCAGATGTAATCAATCCTTATTTACGAATCAAACAATTTGTCATGCATACATTTTAACAATAGTCATTCCCTATTCATGTTAGGATTGTTGGGTTTTAAAGGTGTGAATAGGAAATGAAAGATTGTGATTCTCCTGAAGGGTCGTGACTTTGTCGAATTGTGACCTTTACGAAAAGTTGTGTCTTTTTTATAGGGTTGTGACTGTTTGAAAGTTTGTGCCTTTTCCAGAGGGTTGTGATCTTTCTGAAAGGTTGTCTTATTTCCAAAAGAGTTTTGAGCTTTACCCTTTGTTGGCTATAAATAGAGAGGTTTTCTTTCATTTTTCTGCATTGAATTCTTATCCCTCCTCTTTCATACATTTCTTACAAAATAAAATCGATTGATCGTGTCTGTGTGTGTGATTCATTGATGTCATTTTGTGTTTGTTGAAATTATTGAAATTTGAAGTACCGTAGCTACTTCTTTAATGGTTAATTAGTTTTATTTTGGGAGGAATTAATTTGCAACCTTATGTACTTGAGGAGATTAAATTTTTAAAGACACACAGTAAATTCTATGAACTCGGATAATTCTTTGTATTTTTATTTTCACTTTAAATAACATTTGTCCTCGAACTTGCCCAAATTCTACTACGCAAGTCGCAACTGAAAAGTTCTTAATGGTAATCCTAATCGGTGTCCCACAAGTCATTTTCTTAGAGTTCTCGATTAATATTATTTTAAATTAATATTATAAACTTATCAATGTCAAATTGAAATTATAATCAGACACTAATCATGCATAAATATTTAATATTGTTAATTAGAAGAAAGCGTAGAACAAGAAAATTTATTTATTAATTCTTAGACAGTGATTTAGCACTAATTATTGCAGTTTGATGTTAACTACTTATGCATTATTGAAGATGTGGATCCAAAAGTTATTTTTTGATTTGATTGTTATTGTAATAGCATGAAAATATATATATATATATATATATATAAATGTTCATTATCAAATACATTATTGTCATTGACATATTTTTTATGTTCTAGAAGTTTTTGACCTATACTACTTAAAAATTCCAAAAATCCTAAGCGCGAAATAAAAAATAAAATAAGTTTTTACTAATGTGATACAAAAATCAATATCCCACAAATCTTTTGGACTTTCATAAAAAGAGGAATGTCAAAATGTGAATTTCATATAGTGTAAAATAACATGGTATATTTAAAACATACAAAATATAGTAAATTTAACGTGATAATCTTTTTCTTCAAACTTTTATCTAATATTAAAAATTTATAGGCCAATTAATACATACAAATTACTCATTCAAATTGATATGATTTTTTCCCCTCATAATCGATTTCTTCTTTCTGAATAAACCCTTTTGCAACAAATCTAATTTTATAAGTTTACTATAAATACTTTGTAGGTCAACTTGCATAGACAATAATATAAATATTTTTTTTAGGTCAATTTGCATAGACACACTATAAATATTTTATAGGATTTGGGACATTATTTCTGATATTTTTTTAAAGTTATTCTCTCTAGGAAATATCAAAAGCTTAAAAGAATTGGTTTCTTTTGAGTGGGTGTGGCAATCTATTTATATTGTCTTTTCGTTCAATTATTCAATAGAAAAAAAATGTGTCATTTTATTTTTTATTGTTTTAGTTAGGTTTGTGGGACTAGTGTTATTAATTATGAGATTCAGTATTTATATTAGAACATTATTTTTATGTCATTGAAGTTCTATAGTTAACTACTTCTTCAAGTTTTAGTTTTATTTGATGGCTGCAGTATTAAAGTGATTTTTATCCTTGTTTTGCTTGAGAAAGAAATCTAAAAGTAAGAAAGAAAAAAAAATAGCAAAGGATTTAGGCTTTTAATTTAAAAAAAATTACCTAAATAAATAATTTATTTTGTCATATTCTTCAAAATTTCTTATCATTTAAAAAAGTTATGAAAATTCCTACTCTGTCATATTTTTGGATAGACTAGTTTATGCGGCGTATCGATCGAATACATCAGTTTAGCAATTATTAAATTCTCAGATACATCACTTTACGCGATGTATCGATCGGTATATCACTTTACGTGATGTATCAGAATGTATGTGATGCATCAAGATGTTAAGTGATGTATTCGAAGTCGAGACGCAATGTATAGGAACATATAGGGATATACCCAAAATTGGAACGCGATGTATCGGGATGTATCCAGATTTCACCAAATTTAGGGAATTTTTGCAATTTAAAAAAAAATAGAAATATAATGTAATTAACTCTTCACACTATGAGATTTTTATAAAATTATCTTAAATCTTATTTAATAACTCAAGCAAAAAATTAAAAAATTGACTTTGAAATTTGAGTGATTGAGCTTAAAACCATACTATAAGGACTGGAAAAGCTTAGAGTGAAATTCATTAATTTGGTAGATGTTAAATTAGATTTCTGGAATTATTATATACTACATCATTATAATATTTTAAAGTGAGTTAAAACATATACTCAATTGCATAACACAATTCTCGTTGTCTTTTCAAATTTATAACAAATTCCAAACGAAATTCATTTTTATTCAAATAGTGCATAATTATGTATATATGATATAAAACTATATCACAGATATATGTGTATGTATACACTATTATATCATAATTATATATTGATATACAATTTACATGCAATATACGTATATATAAATAATTTAATGGAAAAATTGTATATAATGGCAAACTAATAAATCAAATTAAATGTTATAACCACACTTTGATTTAATTGTGCCCCGTAGCAAACTGTTTGCCAGTTACCTCTCTCCGTCAAATTCTCGCTCGCCACTCTTCTCTCTCACTCCATCTCTCGCTCGCTTCCTCTCACTTTTATACAAATACAAGTGTACAAAATGTGTTTCTGTTTGTATAAAGCGAGAAAAAATTGTATATATACATACCTTTTCATTCCCCTCTCTCCCCTCTTCCAGATCTCGCTCGCCTTCATCGCTTATACAAACAGAAACGAATTGTATAAATTGTGTTTCTATTTGTATAAAGCAAGAGAAAATTGTATATAGTACTTGCAAATACATATATCTTCGTCTTATACACTTATAATTATACAATAAATACTCCGCTGTGCAATTTCTTTTGTCTTTGTCTCTTTCTCGTTTTATACAAATTCAAATTGTATATAATTTTTCTCTTTCTCATTTTATACAATTCACTTCAATTGTATATGTATAGCGAATTATACATATATATATATGTTTTGCTATGGAGCGCAATTATGCAAACTTTGTTATAAAATACAAATATAAATTTTATAATTGCTATATGTGAAAGTTGCTCTAATTTAATTGGATGATCAGCCACCTTCTTCAAATTACTATGTCAAATTCAAATGCAACTATGGTGAAAAAATCCTTCCTCGCTCCCATGATAATTAGTTCGTCTACATTTCATTTAAAGACGATCACTGCCTCGAGAAGTCGTTCCATTAAAAAAACGACAAGCTAGCTAGGGGAATTATTACCGATATAAATTCAGATTAATCGAACGATAACAAAATTGGAATTTGAAATTCTTAATTGAAAGTTATGCTCTAATATCAAAGAAAAATGGGCCACTCAAAGAATACTATCTCTAGGATTAAAGCCCAAAAGGTTTTGGTTGACCCATCTTTTGCCTCTAAGCCCACCTTGGGAGAAGGTAGAGTAATTTTGATTTGCAAACAATGACCAATTATTATATAAATGATAATTAGGTTTTTTTATGTATTATAAAAATTAACCGAATGATCATTTTATCTAGTTTTAGGTTCAAGTTCTTGATTGCTATGATTATACAAGTGCATGGTTTATTAAATTCAATTCTTGAAATGTCTCAAGTTGAAATAAAAAGTTTCAAAAAATAAAAAGACGATCCAATTGTACACTATGCTGAAATGTATATTTAATTATTTTACTTTGTTTCACTTGAACGTTCAACACTCGTATTAATGTTTGACTAATTCCAATTCACATCGCATAAGATTGATATTTTTTCAAAAAAAATATTCCCAATTTAATTATGAAAAAAGTAGTCCTTGTACGTACATACCCAATTTGATCTAAAGGTCGATTGTTGGGTATTTTATCCTGATTTTCTTATTATAAATGAATTTTTCTTTTATGAAAAGGGAAATACAAAAAAGTCTCCATATTTGGCGAGTTCTTTTTTTGTAGGAAAAAATTTATGATTCATAGAGTAGGTTCATTTTCTCTTAACTTGATAGTTCTGTGGGTTTTCAAAAGTGTTAAGTGGAGGGAGAACTTCTTTTTACTACGAATGAATTGTATGACAGCGTGAGGTTACTACTCTCGATATTTTGTACTTTCATATATTTAATTGTTTATCTCCTCTTGTAGATATATGTCAGTTAACCGAACATTATATTCTCGTTGGTCTTATTACTCGTGATCTTTCAAAGTGTGCATAACTAACCTTTCCATAATACCTGATTTATTCTTGAGTTCTAACAAGGACAAGTTAGGTATATATAGAACTACCTTTAGAGGTTATGTCTCCCTACTTCATATTTCCACTTAGTAGATTCAGAGAATAAATAGATCTAGGAATCATGCTTAATCCCTACACTATAATAGTAAAGATCTAATGTGACATGCCTAAAACATATTAGGCTTAATGACCCTGTAAAATTGAAAAGAATTATTTTGTGACTTAAATAACTGATATTATTACGGAGTCCAGAGCATAAAGGGTAAAAAATATTAATAAAAATTTTAAAACGGTATATAAAATTTTATATTAATCAAAACGGCAAAATCGCTGGAACAATAACAATTTCCTCCGTTGATTTTCATAGAGCAGCAATTTTCTTAAAATTTTTTTTATTATTCAAGAAAAAAAAATTAAAAAAATCACGTTTTGCAAAATTACTTTTCCGACGGAAGAAATAGTTGTTGTTCCAGCGATTTTATCATTTTAGTTAATTTTAAAATTTTATATACCATTTTATAATTTTTGTTAATATTTTATACCCTTTAGACTCCAAACTCTATCTATTATTAAGTGTATGAGATTATGTACAATTAATAGTAGTATAGTACATTTTGGGAAGAAATGCAACATAAATATATCCTGAATTCAATTTTCTTAGCTAACAACTGGTCAAGCAAATAGCTCTGCCGGTCTACATTTCGTAAACATATAATACATAAATATATTTTTTTAAATTAATCTTAGTTGATATTTTATAATTCCACTTTAGATTTATATGAAATAAACTAATTTAAATTTGAATAAATAGATACATGTATTCTACGTGGTGTTTTAGATTACAATGTTCGTCCTGTGGTAATATATCACTTAGGATATATATATTTATTTATTTAACTTTACACAAATTTAAATATTTATTTGTGCACACACTAAATTAAAAGACATAAATATCAGCTAAGATCAAAATTTAAAAGCATATTTATATGTTGTACCTTTATAAAAAAAAAGTACTATTAAACTTTCCGTAACTTTTATACAATTCTAGCAAATAAGTAAATCAAACTAATTTATAAATATCGGACAAATAGGACATAATATATTCACTCTAACAAATAATACAATTTAAGTGTAAAGATATTTGAAGTATGTCAAAATATATTATTTTGCTGTTAGTTTTACTATTAATAATCGTTATGCAAAATAAAAGTTTATTTGACGATAGCATAAAAAAGGTGTCAAACAAGTAATAATTCGACTACCATAATCTTTGTTGTTTATTTAACTATTATAATGGAGAGATTTTGTTTGTGATAATATATTCAATAAGGGGTATGTTTGTGAATCTTTTAGTTGAACTACGAGGAACATAAACATGAATTGTGGTGAGATGATTGAGATTTTTTTATTTGTAATATATATTTAGATTAGATTTTGTTTGCGATAATATATTCAATAAGGAAATATGTTTGTGGATCTTTTAGTTGAACCAGAAGGTTCTACCAACTTGAATTGTGGTGAGATAATTGAGATTTCTTCATTCTTATATACATTTAGGTTTATGCTTTTAGAAACGAAAGAAATTTAACTTTCATCTTCAGGATAGAATTCTATTAAACACAGTTTCAAATTTAATCAAACTTTACTAAAAATATTGAATGTCATATATTATTTTTTAAACGAAAGGCCTAAAATATCCTTGAAGTATTAGAAATGGTACAAAACTACCATCCATCCACCTATTGGCTCCAAAATACTATTCTCAACCATCTATTGGCTCCAAAATACCATTGTCATCCATTTTTTGATTTAAAATTGACCATTTATTTAATGGTTTTAAATTTAAACTACTTATTTTTTAAAATATGTGGCGCTCAACTATTTGTTATAATTTAACTTATAAATATTATTTATAAACAAATCCACTACCCATTAAACCCCATCAATTAATAAATTCGCCCCATTATTAATGCAACAACAAGAAAGCTATTGTCAATGAGTGTTTCTAAAAATTTGAGGCGAAAATGTCTATAGAAGTATATTATTATATATACATTCAAGTCCTCATTCAAATATATTAGTATAATCAAAGTGTCTAAATAAAAATTATCGATAAACGTAAAAACCTGACTATGTTTATCTTAATTATTTCTTTGTCTCAATTATGTGATGTTACTTAATAGATAAATTTTTTTTAAAACAACATATTAATGTTTTAATATTTAAAACAAATCATAAATATTTATAAAATTATATTTTAAAAAGGTGCATGAATTATTCGGGATGTACTACTTCTTTACATTTAATCATAAGAGAATCCTAGTGAAAGTGACCTCCAAAATAAGTGGCTCAACCAAAATTTAATTGGGGCTTGAATTCGAACTCGAATAATTTTGGATGTCATTTTCAAGAATCTGTAATTTCGTCGTATTTTAGTAGTGTTAAAGGTGATTTTTATATCAGAATTGATTTATTAATTGGGTGGGTAGTGAGTTTATTTATAAATGATATTAATAAATTAAATTATAACCAATAGTTGAACTCCAAGTATTTTAAAAATATTTAAATAGTTTAAATTTAAAATTGTTAAATAAGTAGTCAGTTTTAAACTCAAAGGTGGATGACAACGATATTTTGTAGCCAATACAATAGATGAATGAAGAATATTTTTATATCATTTTCAATACTTTAAAAATATTTTACGCCTTTTTCCTTTTTTTTAAAAGAGGGTTCTTTTAACGTGTTCCAAATGTAGAAGAAAAGACAAGTGTAATTGATCAATAAAATAGTCTTATTAAATAAAATTCATTATTTAAATGTACTATATTTTAGGATTTTTCTCCTTTGTATTCACGTAAATAATTAATTATCCCTTGCAGTCTTGTCGTGATATTTGAAGCTTCATTATGTCAAAATATAAAAAGATTTTTTTTGTTTTTTAGTAAATCATATATTATATAATACACCCATTTTGCTACCTGATTTTTATAAGTAGAATAATTTCACAATGGTTATTTCATTTTTTATTTTATTATATAAATATTTTAAATTCAATTATAACAAAAAGCCGCTCAACTTAATTTAAATATTACAATAATAACTAAATTATTTCTTATATGAAAAAACATTTTATTTTTACTAGGTACACTAGAAATGTCTCCTCTTAATTTTAAGTAAAATTGAGTGATTTTTTTATTACAAATAATCGTATAATGATTTTCATAATATTTGATTAAAAGTTGACCTTTTTGTTATAAAAAATTATCTACAAATAAAATAAAAAGTTGATCAAAATTGTCACTTTCATTAACAATACGTTTTTTTTATGTGATTTGTTACTCTTACTCGTATTTAATTAAAAATATATTTTAATTTTTAATTACTCTTTCTTAATTATGCTACGGTGATTACGATTGAATACTTGAATTTGACCTTGTCATGTACCACACCGTCTTATACGGATATTCAAAATTCTTAATTGTTATGATATAAATCATTTCTAAATAGTGATTATGATATTAATACTAAATCATTAGGTACTAATCACGATTCTTGAATATGGACATTTATCTTGTTTCCGATAAGATGAGATTTCAAATTTGCGTTTTTCCTATAATAATTATGTGTAGCTAATTGATAATAATAAAATTACTTATGAAAAGAGAAAGACATAAAATTTAACGTATATAAAAGAATTATTGGCCTTGCATGCTTATGTATTTGACATTATATATGGAAAAAGGTCATCACAAATAAATATTCATCCACAATCATAAAATGTCGATATATTTAGCTTTTACGTTCAATGTTCATATACTAAATTAATGAGCTTTTTGACCAAAAATATTTATTTTATTTTATGTGTGCCACCTCTAAATCGGTGCAACTTGCGAGTTATATTTTTGAATTTGAATATAATATAATAGAGTAAGATTAAAAAATATAAAAAGTCAAGCAATGTTGGTTCATGAACTAGTTATGAAGATAATATTGATGAATTAATTGTCTAATATGAATTATTATGTGATAAATAATAGATAGAATGTCATTTATCTATTCATTTTGTGCATTTTGGTATTAAAAACTCTTAGCCACATATTACTAGTATATATGTGTTTGGAGTATTATTTTAATTACCTTATCTTAACTCTCTTGCATAATCAACTAAATGACATTTTTATATGATTTAAATGATATTATTATAATTTAAAGTCAAATAATTCTTTGATTGACTACAAACAAAGAGACTCCCGAGAGCCAAAAGTATTAAAGGAATGACCATAGAAATGGACGCATCATGACATCGTAAGATGCCTTGCCCGAATGAATTAGTTGGTACTAGAAATGTTAGAACAAGTAAACGAAAGGAATAATAAGGAATGAAAAGGACAGAGACACTTCCCAACTAGGAAGCAAACTTTCCACTGATGGTATACTTAGTGTAAGTGAGCTCTAAGATCACATCTTTGGAATAAAAATTTCATCTCTTGCCACGACTAGTCTCTTTGTAGTAGTAATAGCGGGAGGGGGGAAACTCTTTTGAAACAAGAAACGATTTGGTCTCAATAAAAGAGCCTATGAAAAGAAAAGAAAATGGAATTGAAAGTTCCTTACTTTAGACTTTGAGTTGACAGAACTCTTGGCCTTACGAGACGCGGGCAACTTTGCTATTCAAAGGGATAGAAGTAAGAAAATGTTGGAAGAGATGGCGTTGAGCCTGTTCTGGGTTCTATTAATTAATAATTATATTGTGCCAGGTCACTGAACTTAGAGTAGGAAATTCCAGTGAAAGCTTTATCCTAAGAAGACTGAAGAAGAGCAAGAACATCAGACATTCCTATTTCGAAAAGGCTAGCTGCTGATTTCACTCAATCTCTCCTCGACTACTCGCTGCCTTAGCTTTAAGTCTGAACCTTCATTCCGAAAGTTCCTTCGTTTTGTTTCAATAGAATCTAGATTAATATGTGAATAAAAGTTATAATTTACCTTAAATTATGATTTTCTACTTTATATTTTATATTTAGAAGAAATTGAGAAATTATCATCAATTGAGAAATTTTATTCAGAAATTATGTTAGTCAACATATTTAATAAAACAACTCTTATAATTATTTAAATTATGTAAATAAAACTAAAATGTTCTATATTTTCGAATCTTAATAATTGAGAATAAACTATATCCTAGTCATAATCGTTTCAAGACTTATTAAATTTTAAAATTAAAATATACATGGATTCCCAACTTTTTAAACCCTCTTTATTCTTTTTTTTTAATTTAAAAAAATTACTTTATTTTTATTTTGTAATGACCCTTTAGGTCTTAGAGGGTTAAGTTAATTAGAAATCACTACTTTTTCTTTTGGTCCCAAAGTGGTCCCAAACACAATCACTCTAATTCACTCTAGCAATGCCGCTTGTTCAACAACACATGAACAAATATTTTCTTTTTATTTCTCGTAAAAAATAACAAATAGTAATAAAAATCAAATGCAAGATAACAAATACCATCAAGTTTAAAATTAAATCGTTGATAAGTAAAGATAACACTCTATTATCTATTAATGTTTTGCTTTAATCTACGAACTTCACAATCTTCTCTTTAAAGTCGTATCATGGTTAATTAAGTTAGAATTCTGCATCTTTCTCTAAAATATTTCAGATTTATCTGTACCTCTTATCGTATACGATATTAAACTTTTCATACTTTTTTATTTAGATATCTATACATATTTTTTGCCAATTTAAATTATTTCAATCATATTTTTCTCATCTTATTCACAATAAAAATTATCTTTACCATAATCGATTAATATCATAGGAAATATTATTCGAACAAAAATAATTTTATTTATTCCATCACACCCAAAAGAAGAAACCAAATTTTTTTCATTAATTAATCCATTAATTAAAGCCCAACATACTTTCAAGCAAACGCCGTCGTATAAAAGAGCAGGTTTTGGCCTTCATTTGTCCGCCGCATTTACCATCGATCTCTCGCCGTCGCTGCCACCGTTAACCACCGTTGCTGCTGGCTGAGGAGTTGAATCACCGAAACGGTCAGTGGGAAATGTGTGTATTTCCATAAGTCTTTTTTTGTCATTCCGATCTATAAAGTATCGGCTGGTGAATTTTTTTTTTCGGCGAAGGAGTTTGCTGTTAGGTCTAGGTGTTCCTTTTTAGTCTTTTTTATGGCTTCGGAGGATGTGAAGGCGGCGAGAGATTCGGCTGTGGAGAAAATTGTGAACCTGGCGGAAGAGGCTAAGCTAGCTAGAGAAGAAATTAAGCCTACAAGCCATGCTGTCCTCAGTATTTGCAAGTCACTTGTCGCCGGAGGTGTTGCCGGAGGCGTGTAAGTTTTTTTATTTATATACTATCACTAACTGTATATGTTTTCTCATGACTATAATCGAAAAGATATGCCGGGTATTATACTTTTTTTTGTCCACCATGTTAAGAGTTATGTCTATATTTGAATAATTGGATCTATTTGTTGCTGATTACATGCATGAAAATGAAAATTTGCTAGTTGTATGCTCGAGGTTGATTCGGAGTTGTTATTTTTATTTGGAGTTATGGTTACTTTTGTCTGCTCGGGATTGATGCAGAGTTGTTGTTTGTGTTTGTTAGAAATACCAGCTCAAATTGTTATCTTTGAATGGATATGTTAAATTTTATTGATGAAATTTGTATCCTTTTACAAGTAGATACTTGGAACGAGTAGAAAGATGTGTTCTTGATGAGTTGTCATAACTACTACCAGTATCTTTGTCATCTTTGGGGTCAGTTTGCAGAAAAACTACCATATAATTGTTTTTCAAAAAATAAACAGATGTTCTGGTTCAAACTTTAATTGAACTGATAAAAGAAGTACAAAATACTTTTTTGACAGTCTCAGTATATCAGATGTTATTATGATTCTATGTTTAATTATATAAGCTTGTTTTTATCTGATGGATCCAA
This sequence comes from Solanum lycopersicum, assembly GCF_036512215.1. NCBI lineage: Eukaryota > Viridiplantae > Streptophyta > Magnoliopsida > Solanales > Solanaceae > Solanum > Solanum lycopersicum. Next base: position 4,232,842 of record NC_090809.1, read on the forward strand.
GGTTATAAATTTTATCCTGTTTAATAAAAGGTAATGGTCTATGGGAAACATGCATCTCTTAAGGTTTTCGGTATATGCTTTAGTGAAGTGATACTGATACTGCCTGCTCTAGTTTTGACACCGACTATTGTTTTGATATGCTTGAATAATCTTTTTATTTTTGTAAACTTTGAGTTGACTTCACACTTACTGCTACTCTCCCTCTTGCAGGTCACGAACTGCTGTGGCTCCACTGGAACGGCTGAAGATATTGCTACAGGTGAAGTATAATCTCATAGCTTCTTTCTTTTCTCACTGTGAATATTTTTACCAAAAGACAGCAATATAAGCTTTCTTCCTGTCTGCCATACTGGGTATTAAAGCTGGAGCACTAAACCTTTTTTTTTTTGTTTGTAACTCTGTATTTTTTCCTATTATAATTTTTTTTTTAGATTTCAAACTTTCTACCTCCCTCTTTTTTTATCCTGTATCCCCCACAAGAAGCTCAGTGCTTAGATGGAGGTTCCATCTAAATTGTTTATTCTCTACTTGTAACTTGATTATGTTTAATGTGCAGGTTCAAAATCCACATAACATAAAATACAATGGCACCATTCAAGGCTTGAAATATATCTGGAGAACTGAAGGGTTCAAAGGACTGTTTAAGGGCAACGGCACCAATTGTGCCCGGATCGTCCCAAACTCTGCAGTCAAGTTCTTCAGCTATGAACAAGCTTCCAAGTAATGATCTTATCATAGCATAGACTTTACATAAACAGTGGGAGGATAATAGAAAGCACCTTTACGTTTCTTGTGGCCACCTCATTTTTATAGATATTTCGCTGTTTATATTTTAACATTCACCTTTTATGTGGTGGTAGATCTTGTTCAATTTACTTGATTTTTAGTTTGGTGGCATTGTGCTTTTTTGGAGGGCCCCTCCCCATACTCAACCAAGAAAAAGAACAAAATAAAAAGTAGGCCAGAAAGGGAAAGACAGTACTTGTTCTTAAAGATTTCATGATCCTAAAGGAAATGAACTCAGTGTGGGTTCCCTACCTTTTGGTATACTGGGGATTTCCTGACTCCAAAACATCGATAAAATATTATGTTATCAAAATACTAAATGAAAGGAACAAATTTAGCCGTCGGTGAGAGGAATGTTGGAGACATCAGGATGACACAACTATGTCTTACATGCAAACGTGGCGTAATTTATGAACCTCATTGTGGCCATGGACAAGTAATGTAATGACCTAATCTGTAGGGGTGGCAATTGGGACAGGGTAAAGGCTTAACGGGGCAGGGAAGGGCAATGCTTAAATAGCGCAGGGCAGGTCAAAGCTTAAATTTTCAATAATTTAAATAGGGAAGGGCATGGACAGGTTGTGTATTGGGTAATAGCAGGCAGGTCCTTTATTAATTTCATTCGCTTTCACATTCTGAAAATCACCTCCATAGTCTGACATTTATGGCTACAACATAAACTATTATTATATTATTACTAGTTCTTATTCCTCTTTTTCCGATCCTACTTTTTCATACTTACCCTTCATTCTTCAACCCCCCCTCCCAAACACACACACACACCTTGCCTCTTTCACTGGTACTTTTGCGCACACACAGAAAAGTAGTAAATAATGGTTCTTTGATGGATAAATATTAGACTCTTTGCTACATTCTTTGATGGATATTCTTGCAGTACAGTTTAGTGGTAGTCTCCCAATTCCTTTGTTTTCTGAAACCAAAAATCATATGAAGATTTCACCATTTAACTGTAGCTAAGTCTTGCATTGTTGTTGTAGATGTGGTGGGGTGGAACAGGGTAATATATTTGAAAAATGCTAAGTGGGATGGGTCAAAATGTTAATAGGTCAAGACATGCCATGCCCTGCTCCACTCTTTTTACACCCCTACTAAGTATAATAGGGGAAAAACTATGTTAAGGGTAGGTGAAGTCGAGGTCTTGAGAAGGGCCCCATAAAGTACTTTCTGAAGATGGCTATTGTTGATGTCTCAAGTCGGTTAAAAATTGTTGAATTTCCAACTTGTTTGTCATGTTACAGTTATAGCATTCTGTTCCCGCTAACTGATTTCTTCTTTGAAATTGGAACAGGGGTATATTATATTTGTACCGGCAACAAACTGGAAATGGTATGTCTCTTCCTTTCAAGTTATGTACTGGTCATAGAGATTACCCATTCGAAGAGAATATAGGGATCTTTTATGGGGGTTTCACTGTGTTTGTTTACGTTTCACCATCCTTGCATTTTAATGAGACTGATATTTCATTGATGAGTCCAGTAATGGTAGGAAACCTAACTACTCATTTGTAGAAAACTGTTAGGAATAGTTCTTCTTGTCTTTTTGGATGTTATTACACATTGCTGCGTTGTAGCTTGTGCTTTGTATGTCATATACCTATATGAAGTTCCTTTCTCCTTTGCCTTCAATCCTAGTTTAGACTCATTTTCTGCTAATGTTTGCTTCCCTAGTTGGAAATGCAAAGCTTTGTTTAGACTTGGTTTATGTGTATTTCCCTTGCTGTTCACGTTATGCGTGTTTGCTATTTGGATGGTAAAAACCCAATCTGCGAACATGGAGATGCGAGTTTGGGCTGTGGGCAGTCATTTAGTGGAAAATGAGTCTCCTTACCAAGTTCAAGCATAATAAAGCCTCATATTGTGGGGCCAAGTTTCAGTGATTGCTGTAATCTCACCAGTTTCTTCTTCCCTTTTGTAGTTAATCCCCTTCTCAGCAGAACTCTTTTTCTTTCTAGTTGCGTTTCTGTTATAATAGTGGAAGAACTTCTCTATATATGGGAATAATTGCTGGGTCAGTTCACGACGTGTCCACAAGATGAGTGTAGTAAAAATGGTCATGTTTAGATGAGTGTGTTGTCATAGAAGATTGGATGAAGTTAGAAATAATCAAGTTCAAGGTAGGCTTTAAGTAACATTTATTGGGGGATGAAATAAGAGAAGAAGTTGAAGGACATTTGTCGTGAATAGACCTCTAAATGCAACAATTGATAGATGTTGCACAAGGTGTGAAAAAAGGGGGAGAAGGTATTACATGGAGGGAAGTCGTCTCAAAAGACTTGCAATCTTGCAGATCCAAATATGCAAATTTAATTAAGAATAAAATGAAAGGAAGTAAAAGATCCATAGGGCTATAACCAAATGGATGCGTAGATTCCCAAGGCTATAATCAAACAGATGCGTAGTTTCACATCTAAAACTGAGTTCCCTAAGTAGGAGGATCGGCTGATCACAAAAGCCCCCAAGGCATTTCAATCCCCCAACTCTTATGTGTGCATTAAATTGCTGGACTCATCTGCACATTCTATACTCTCTTAGACAAACTATCATCTGATAAAGGTTCTTTCTAAGAGGTCTGCATTTAGTTGATGAAGCAATTGCATAATTTTGCTTGTTTTGTACTTATATGCGAAACTATTACATTCTAGTTTAACAAGAAAATGGAAATTCATTATTCGACTCTTTCATCTTCCTTTATGACAGAGGACGCTCAGCTCACTCCACTATTACGTCTCGGAGCTGGTGCTTGTGCTGGCATAATTGCCATGTCTGCAACTTACCCAATGGATATGGTGCGAGGAAGACTGACTGTGCAGGTAATTCTGTGAATCCTTTTGAATAAATGTTATGAGTTTTGATTTATTCCTCTAGGTATTATTCTGTGAAGGTGCCTTCTAAATCCTCTTCTCTGCAGACTGAGAACTCTCCTTATCAATACAGAGGAATGTTTCATGCACTGTCAACTGTGCTTCGCGAGGAGGGTCCACGAGCTTTGTACAAAGGATGGACTCCTTCTGTCATAGGAGTTGTAAGTTCTCATTCCCTGGCTGAAAGGAGCTGGTTACCAGTACTTGTGATTATTTAATAACCATGCTCACAAGATTTAATTGTAAATCATAATAGAGATCTCCACTTCCCAGTTTTTCTATGAAGAAAAAGATTCGTGAATTAATTTGGCAATCATATTCTTGAAATGCATTATTATCTTCATTTGAGAAGTTGTCCATGAAGAAATAAAAGTTCCATTCTCTTTTCAAGGTGAATAACATTAACCAACAGTCAGTTAACTAATTAGTATTATAGCCCAATTTTTCTATGTAAAAGGTTACAGACCAATCCCCTTATCCCTAAATCTTGGATGAAAAGAAAAGGAAGGAACCTATCCAGAAAAAAAAGGAAAAGAGAAAAAAACATAACACTAGTGGAAGTTCTTATTGTTCTTGCAAATGCTTATCATTTTATTTGGTGTTTGCAGATTCCATATGTGGGGCTTAATTTTGCTGTATATGAATCTTTAAAAGACTGGTTGGTCAAAACAAAACCATTTGGTCTTGTTGATAATTCTGAGCTTGGGGTTGTTACAAGGCTGGCATGTGGAGCTGCTGCAGGAACAGTTGGACAAACGGTTGCCTACCCTCTTGATGTTATTCGTAGAAGGATGCAGATGGTGGGATGGAGTCATGCTGCATCTATTGTTACTGGTGATGGGAGGAGCAAGGCTCCTCTCGAATATACTGGAATGATTGATGCTTTCAGGAAAACTGTGAAGTATGAGGGTGTCAGAGCCTTGTACAAGGGTTTAGTGCCCAATTCAGTGAAGGTTAGTCTTGTTTTTCAATATTATTACCTTCCAGCTAAGTTTCTCGGGACACTTCACCTGTGTCAACATGACATGGGTGTGGGGTCCGTACTGAATTTGGGTACTTTAACCAAAGTTAATGTCAGTCCTTTTCCTTTCATCTCCTTCTAGGATTCTTCTCTTGATAAATATTTCTCGTTGGAATACCTTACCTGTATCTGAATCTTATATTTAGAGTATGAAGGTTTTGACCTCTAGATACACACCCGTATCGCGTACCCACACCTGAGTCCGAGCAATTTAGCTTCATGTTCACGTACAGCCTTTTATCCTTCCTGTTTTTGTTATTCGAACCAAGTCCCATGATATATGTTTTATAAGTTGCTTAAGTTCTTGGAGTTGTGAGCACCTCTTCACTTACTATACTGTAGTGTTGCGATTGAGTGTTTACTTGCTTAAATGAAATTTACTGTTTCTGAGTAGACATTAATCTTGCTTCTGATAAGACATGCTTTATCATTGTTATCTTGTGTATTCTATGCACTTCTACACTAGCATGTTTTTCCCATTTTCATTGATGGAGACATTGTTAATTATGGGTTCCCAAATACTAACTTGTGTAATTATGTGCATCATCAGCTATCAGCATTTTTACTTTGATAATCTAGCCAAATCAGACTAGGGCATTCTTTTGTTGAGACGTATTTGCACTAGCAAATTAAATTCCACTGATATCCTGGAGGATATCTGATACCTTGTAGAACATTGAGTTCTATGCATAAAAGATGGTTATTATTCATTTTTGTTAAATTTCATATATGTTATGAAGCAGCCATTATTTTCTGCTTAGTTGGATAGTTCAAACAAGTTTAGTGTTTCTTATGTTCAGTGAGAAGTATCAAGCATCACATAGAGATGGAATATTGATATGCTTCAGTTAATTAGTATAATTTGAGAACTGCTCTTCTCTAATAATTTGTTGCCACTGAACACTGATCCCAGACAAATAAAATTAAGGGGCTAGCCCGAGCTTGAAATCATTCTCTGTCAATGTAGAGGGGTGTGCCTATGATCCGTGAGTTCCAAATCGTGCGTCACTAACCCTTGGTAATTCTCAGTTATAAAAAAAATCGTTCCTTGCCAGTGCGAGCTAGGGTTGGACTGAACATATACCGAATGCAACCTTCTCCGAATGTTTCTGTAAAGAGGCTGCTCTATTCTGTGACCTATCGAGTTACTGGGATTTTATTTCCTTTTGTTCTTCTGTTTTCTTGATTTCATCCTGACAGTGCTGTGTTGTTCAGGTTGTTCCTTCAATATCTATTGCTTTCGTGGCGTATGAGCAAGTGAAGGACCTACTGGGAGTTGAGATCAGAATTTCTGACTAATGAAAGAGAAGCTCCAGTATTTTTCTCATTCTTATGATAATTTTGTAGGCAAGGATACAAAGGGTTATAAATAACATGGTGGTTACATAGTCTAGACGGCGAAATTTAGAGTCCTGTTCCTAGCCTGTGTTTAGAACTTCCTACTGTATGTGGTTGTTGCTTATTTAGTCGTGTTGTCAATAAAAAAATTATCAGAAATAGTGTAACGAATAATTCGGGTGCCTTTGTTAGTAAGAGAATACAAATATTTCATGTGTTTTCAACAGCTTATTGTTAGCTATACGATCAGTTCCTCGAAATTATACAAGTACACTCCTATTTGTATCTTTTCAGTATGTGGTTTGTGCATTGTGTTTTAAAGATACAAAATATGGTCCTTCCCTAGTGTGGGTGTTCTTGTTGTGGGTGATGTCTGTCTTAACCAAAAGTCTCGGGTTTTGAGTCGTAACAAATTTGAATTAATGTCAAGTGAAAAAAACTAGGAAAATGGGGAATGACAATGTAAAAGCAAGAATAATTATACATTGACATAGATGACTTTTGATCTATGTTGACAAACTAAAGAGTGAATAACATCACTAGATTTGTCTATACATTGTTTAGTTGTAATTATATAAGACTACAAAACTTTTTTTTTTATTTATCTACTTCTTTTTCTATGAAATGCTGAATATTTTTTTTTATCAAAATTATTTAGTAGAATACAAATGCCTCTTTCTTCATTGTGATGTATCCATAAACGGAAAAAAGACCTTTCTTTCTTTCTTTTTGCTTGGTTTGCCCTAAAGATGTTATTCTTCACATTCTTCTGCAGTGTCTGAATGAAAAGAGAGAAGCTTAATTACTTTTAAAACAACAAATTATTTCGTTGGTGAACGATAACAAGTATCTGAAGAAGGCGTAAAAACATGAAAAATTTACCTGCAATCCTTAATCTTGGTTTGAAACCTGGGAAATTCATGTTGATCAGTAGCTTTGTATTTATTGATTCCTCCGCGTTTCTTGGAACTAACTTTAGAAATAATATTGTGTTCTTGATGATCTTTATCATTATCGATCTCAAATTCTTCTAGTTTTCGTTCTTCAGATGATAACGAAAAAAATGATAAAACAAGAACAAGATTCAGCTCTGCTAGAAATAATTCTCTTGGTTTCTCATCACCTTTCTCTTCTTCTCTATCCATTACTTGTTCTTCAAGCTTCGTCGATGTACTCGTAAATTCAGCCATTTTTTTTCCACTGAAAAATAATGTCAAGTAGAAAAAAATATAGAGATTTTTTATCATAAGAAAATGCCTTGTTGCTATGTAAATAGTAACTGGGATTTGGAAAACATAACAAGAATAAAGGACAATTATATATTGGTCTAGTATGTGGTGTCTAACTCTTTTTTAGTCATCCATCATTTTATGCAACAATAACCACAATTTCATGTATTTTAGGCACATGTTTGGCTAATAGATTTGCTTGGTTTCATTTTTTTGTTCCTTTCTTTCAACCCATAATTTATTTTTTTTTTAAAAAAATATTTTCCTTTGCACTAAGAGTATTTAATATTCTGTACTCACAGTATTGCATCAAAAAAAGATAAATATTGATTAATTTGGCTGACAGAACTTGGTAAAATGAAATGATGTTTAATCTGACACATCTCCTAAGAAATAATAATATTCTATTATTACGAGTTATTTTGTATCCAAATGTTGGAGAATGAATTGAATTGTTTAATAGTTAATAATAAAGGGAAAATAGGTATAAAATAATAAATTATTTTTTGATATTTATTAAGTAAAAATAGACATTACTAGTGAATAAACACGTATTATCATGTGACATATAGTCAGATTACATTAGGTAAAACATTTAATTAAAAAAAATGGAAAAAGAGTCTGATATACCCTTCAACTTTGTCATTTAGAGCTGATATATCCCTCGTTATAAAAGTGACTCATATATGCCCTTAGCGTTATACAAACGGCTCACATATATCCCTGCCGTTACAAAATGACTCACATATACCCTTCATTTAACGGAAATTAAAAAATTAGTTTTAAATTTATATTTGTTACTTCTAATTTTTTTTTAAAAAATTATTTAGGGGTATATATGATTCTTTTATCAAAGTTCAACGTATATTTTAATTTTTTTCATACATAAATTATTTTTTGACTTCTTTTATTATAATTATTTGAGTTTCTTATTCTTATTTTGTTTTTTCTTTCATTCCTTAGTTTAAAGAAAAAAAATTTAAACTATTTTTTTGTGTGTATTGTAATTTAATTTCGTATTCGAAGAAAAAATTTGGTCATCTATAATAAGTTTACAAGAATATTAGTAAAACATAAATAAATTTGATTATCAAAATAATAATTATAAATTAGTCATTAAAACAAAAAAAAAGTCAAAAAATATATGTTTGACAAGGATTAAATTTACTAATATGAGATTATATTTTTTAGAAAAAAATAATAAAGTTTTAGATTAAAATTATTATTTTTTTCATTTCCATTAGAGGAAAAGGGTATATGTGGACCATTTGTTTACAAGTAGGGGTATATATGAGCCACTTTTATAACGAGGGGTATATCAGATCTAAAAGACAAAGTTGAGGGGTATATCAAACCCTTTTCCAAAAAAAAATTGAAAGTAGGTGTAATAGTTTGCTTAAATAATGTTACTTGTACAACATTAATTATTATAAAGAAAGCTCAGAATATTATAATAATAAGAAGAAGACAAGATGTATAAGATAGAGGAGACAACTTTACTTATTTAAGTGTGTCTTTCAAATGGTGAGTGATTTTTTATTTATAGTGTTGAGATATCACTCCAAAAGTCATCTAATTAATAGATACATAGTTATTTTGGATGTTCTTATCACCTTGGAAGCACCTATACATGAATCCAATTAATAGTGAATAAATCTAACGGATAATCCACATATACTATACAATGAATTTATAACACTCCCCCTTGGATATCCATAGATTATGTGCCTCGTTATAATCTTACTAGGAAAAACCCAGTGGGAAAAACCTAGTGAAGGAAAAAGAGTACACATATACACTTTGAATGTTGCCTCGTTAAAAACCTTACCAGGAAAATCCAACTTGGGACAAAACCATAGTTAAGGAAAAAAGTACAACGCGTATTTCACCCCCCTGAGGAAAACTCACTTGATATCTTGGAGACGACGCATTCCAATTTTGTATCTCAACTTCTCAAATGTTGATGTTGGCAATGCCTTAGTAAATAAATCAGCAAGATAATCACTTGAACGGATTTGTTGAACTTCTATCTCACCATTTTGTTGAAGATCATGCGTGAAACAGAACTTTGGTGAAATATGCTTTGTCCGGTCTCCTTTGTTGTATCCTCCTTTCAATTGAGCTATACATGCAACATTATCTTCGTACATTGTGACTGGTATATTCTTCTCCAAAGAAAAATCACATATTTTCTAAATATGATGGTTCATTGATCTCAACTAGACGCCCTCTCGACTTGATTCATGGATGACTATTATTTCTACATGATTTGAAAAAGTGGCTACCAACGTTTGCTTCATTGATCGCCAAGATATTGCCGTGCCTCCACATGTAAACAATAGTCTGTTTGTGATCGAGCTTTATGCGGATTAGATAAATACCCTACATCTGCGTAACCAATCAGTTCTGACTTGGATTCATTGGAATAGAATAAATCCATGTCCATGGTCCCCCAAAGATATCGAAGTACGTGTTTAACACCATTCCAATGTCTTCTTGTTGGGGAGGAACTGAATCTTGCCAGTAGACTACTGCAAAATATATATCTGGTCGAGTATTGTTAGCAAGGTACATTAGTGCCCCGACTGCACTAAGGTAAGGAGTTTGCTCACCAAGAAACTCTTCATCCTTCTCTTGAGGTCGAAATGGATCTGTATTGATGTCAAGCGATCTTACCATCATTGGAGTACTCAATGGATGTGAGTTATCCATGTAAAAACGCTTTAGTATCTTTTCTGTGTATGTTGATTGATGAACAAGTATTCCATTTGACAAATTCTCAATCTGTAGGCCAAGATAAAATTTTGTCTTGCCAAGATCTTTCATTTCAAATTTCTCTTTTCAGACACTCAACAACTTTTAAAATCTTTTTACAAGTGCCAATGATGTTCAAATCATCAACATACACAACAATTATAACAAATTCAGACTCCGATCAGTTAATGAAAATGCAGAGACAAATCGGATCATTTTTGTACTCTTTCTTCAACAAATATTCACTTAGACGATTGTACCACATCCTTCCTGATTGTTTCAATCCATACAGAGATTTCTAAAGCTTTATTGAACAAGTTTCTCTTGATCTTTGTATGCTTCAGGCACTTTGAATGCTTCAGGAACTTTCATTAAAATGTCGTGGTCCAATGAGCCATATAGATAGGCTGTAACAATGTCCATTAGACGTATTTCAAGTTTTTCATGAACTGCAAAATCTATGAGATATCTAAAGGTGATTGCATCTACCATAGAAGAATATGTCTCCATATAATCAATAGTCTTTGAGAAAAATATTGAGTAACAAGTCAGACTTGATATCTCACGACTTCACCTTTCTCTTTTTTTTTTTCGTACAAAAATCCATTTGTACCCCACTGGCTTGATACCTTCAGGTGTTTGATTGGTTCGAAAACTTTACGCTTTTCTAGTAAAGTCAATTCTGCTTGAATTGCATCCTTCCATTTTGGCCAATCATTTCTCTGTCTATATTTGTGAACAGATTTTGACTCCAAATCTTCATCTTGTTGCATTATGTCAATAGCAACATTATAGGCAAATATGTTGTCAATCACAACATTATTTCGATTTCACAACTTTTTCGTCGAGACATGATTCTTTGAAATTTAATTATTTTTAGAAGTTTGAACCTCCTCGGATATTTCATCATGTGTTATGACTTGGGTCTCATCTTGAGAAATTTCTTTCAACTCATGTTCATCTTGATCATTTATTCCTTTCTCTTTCGAGGATTTTTATCCTTGGAACCAATTGGTCTACCACGTTTTAAATGTGGTCTAGACTCATTTGCCTTAGCAATTTGTCCCGCTGGGACATCAACTCGAACTGGAGCATTAGCAGCTGAAATATGCGATTTTGTAATCCTTGAAAGATTAGTAAAAATATCTTCCAGCTAATTCGCAATATTTTGTAAATGAATTATTCTTTGAACTTCTTGCTCACATTGATTTGTTTGAGGATCCAGATGAGATAGAGATGATAAATTCCAATCTATCTCTTTTCCCAACTGCTTATGTTCTCCCTCTAATGTTGGGCATACTAATTCATCAAAATGAAAATCAACAAATCTTGTCTTAAATAAATCTCCAGTCATAGGCTCCAAAAATTTTATGATTGAAGGAGATTCATACCCAACATATATGAATCCGAAACTAAAACGGTACAAAATTTTAACATAAATTCCAAAACGGTATATAAAATTTTATATTAACCTAAACGGTAAAATCGCTGCAGGCGCAGCGACTTACCTCACCTGAAAAAGTAAAATCGCTGCTGAGGCAGCGATTTTGAAAAAATTATTATTTTTTAATAAAAAACTGAAATCGCTGCTTTGGCAGCGATTTCATATTATTTTTTAATTATAATTTTTTTTTAAAAAATAAGGTATATCGCTGCCAGTGGAGCGATTTACCAAAAAAAAATTATTTTTTTATAATATAAATCGCTGCCACTATTTATAAAAAAAAAATTTAATAATATAAATCGCTGCCAGTGCAGCGATTTATAAAAAACTCATTAATTTTACTTTTTTTTTTCTAATGTAAATTACTATATCTCAATTAAAAACTCATTAATTTTACTTTTTTTTTCTAATGTAAATTACTATATCTCAATAAACAACTCATTAATTTGCTTTTATTACAATCTTCTTAGTCACATCATCACATCCTATAACATAAATCGCTGCCCTTGCAGCGATTTATGTTATAAATTTTTATTTTTTTTATAAATCGCTGCACTGGCAGCGATTTATATTATTAAAAAAAATTATTTTTTTTTATAAATCGCTGCAGTGGCAGCGATTTATATTATAAAAAAAATATTAGTTTTTGGTAAATCGCTGCACTGGCAGCGATATACCTTTTTTTTTTTAAAAAAAAATTATAATTAAAAAATAATATGAAATCGCTGCCAAAGCAGCGATTTGGAAGAAGCAAAATTTTGAAATCGCTGCTTAGGCAGTGATTTCAGTTTTTTATTAAAAAAAAATAATTTTTGCAAAATCGCTACCTCAGCAGCGATTTTACTTTTTCAGGTGAGGTAAGTCGCTGCGCCTGCAGCGATTTTACCGTTTTGGTTAATATAAAATTTTATTTACCGTTTTAGAATTTTTGTTAAAATTTCGTAACGTTTTAGTTTCGGACTCCAACATATATCCCCAACCTTCTTTAAGCCCCCATCTTTGTGCGTTGTAGTGGAGCAATTGGGACATACACTGCACATTCAAAAATTCTAAGATGTGAAGTGTTTGGCTCTTGACCAAAAGTCAATTGTAATGGAGAGAATTTATGATAATTTGTTGCCTTATGCGCACAAGTGCTACTGCATGTAAAATAACATGCCCCCACATAGACACAGACAACTTTGTTCTTATTAGCAATGACCTAGCTATTAATTTCAGACGTTTAATCAATGATTCTGCTAGACCGTTCTGAGTATGAACATGCGCAACTGGATGTTCAACTGTTATACTAGTAGATATACAATAATCATTAAATGCCTGAGATGTAAACTCCCAAGCATTATCTAGACGGATTGTCTTTATAGTATAGTTTGAAAATTGTGCTTTCAATCTTATTATTTGAGCCAACATCTCACAAAAGACATGTTGCGAGTTGATAATAAACACACATGTGACTATCTTGTAGAAGCATCTATCAAGACCATATAATATTTTAAGGGTCCACAACATGTTAAATTGGTCCACATATATCACCCTGTATACGTTCCAGAAACACATGGGATTCAATTACAACCTTAACCGTTGATGGTTTAATGATCAACTTTCCTTGAGAACAAGAATCACAAGAGAATTCCTTTGATTGAAGGTTATTTGAGCTCTTTAAGGTGTGCCCTTGTGAATTCTCAATGATTTTGCACATCATATTAAATTTGGGATGACCCAACCGATCATATCAAATGATAAATCATTAAAATTAGTAAACCTTTTGTTTACTACGGCATGTGATTCAACTGTACCTATACTTGTATAGTACAACCCATAAGAAAATGCAGATAATTTTTCATGTACAATTTTCTTCTTTACATTAATTGTAGTAATGTAAAGGTATTCAACCTTTCCTTCATTAGCCATTTTGGCGAAAAGCTTTGAAACTTAATAAGTTTCTTTGAGACTTACTACAATATAATGTATTATCAATGTCCAATATTGTCCCTCCAGATAGTAATAAGGTCGATCTTCCAGATCCCTCAGTTAATTTTGTACTACCTGATATTGTGTTGACATATGCCATTTTCATAACCAAATTAGAAAAATATTTTTTTCTTTTAATATTGTATGCGTTGTAGCATTATCAAGAAGGCATACATCTCCATTACTCATCTTGAATCCAACTGACAACTGTGAATTTCTATTAGTTTTCATTAAAATAAAAATACATTAAAAGAAGTATGAAACAAAACTAACAACGTAAATTTAAATACTTCAACATGAAGAACATGATAACTAAAAAGCACATAAGTAAAATATTAACAGACTTCATTCCCCAACTAAAAGATTAAACATCAGTTTCGATCTCCAAAGAAGTCATCAACTTCCATATGAGTAATGTCACCAAGGCCATCAAAAACATCATCCTTTAAAGCCAAATTTGCTTCAATATTCTTATCATATTTTTGAGATGTTCCCGGCTTATCATCATCTTTAAGAGTCATATGTGACTCAGTTGGAAGATGAACCACCACTTTTATTTCCTTTCTTTTTAAAGGAATTTTGGTAGAGCTTAACAAAATGCTCATGTGTGCGACATTCATTCTTCCAATGGCCTTTCATGCCACAACGATGACAATTACTTTTTGAGGGGTTATTTTGAGAACTATTGTTGTTCTCCCTTTTATTATGACCACCACCTCGACGATTGATGTATCACCTGTTTTCTTTGTCACGCCCCATGTATTATTATAGCCTCGATGATCATCTCTTTTTACTTCAGATTGATCACGTGCTTCCACCATATTTGCTTTCGGTAGTGGAGCAGTTCCAGTGGGACGAGCTTCATGATTCTTCATCAAAAACATTATGTTGCTCAGCCACCAGGAGACATGAGATCAGTTTAGAGTATTTCTGAAAACTCTTTTCACGATATTGCTGCTGCAATATCACATTTGAGGCATGAAAAGTAGTAAGTGTCTTTTTCAACATATCCTCATCTTTTATAATCTCCCCACATAATTTCGATTGGGAGGTTATTCTGAATACAACAGAGTAATATTACATTACGGTCTTAAAATCTTGAAATCGTAAATGCATCCACTCATAACGAGCTCTTGGTAACACTGTTGCCTTTAGGTGGTCATATCTCCCCTTCAAATCATTCCACAATTCAAGTGGATCTTTTTCCGTCAGATGTTCAATATTCATGCCCTCATCAAGATGATAACAAAGGAAAATCATAGCCTTTGCCTTATCTTGTCTCGATGGTTCATTTCCCTGAATAATGGTGGCATGAAGACCTTTAGCATCTAAGTGAATCTCAACATCGAGTACCCATGAAAGACAATTCTTTTCAGAAATATCTAATGCCACAAACTCAAGTTTGGATAAATTCGACATAATGAAATTATGAGAGAATATGTGAATTAAATAAAAATATTTATATAATACCTTTGCAAGTAGCAACTTCGTGTTGATAACGTATTATAAAGAAAGCTCAGAATATTATAATAATAAGAAGAAGACAAAAATTATAAGTTAGAGGAGGGAACTTTTCTTATTCAAGTGTGTCTTTCAAATGGTGAGTGATTATCTATTTATAGTGTTGAGATACCACTCCAAAAGTCATCTAATTAATAGATACATAGTTATTTTGGAAGTTCTTATTATCTTGGAAGCACCTATAAATGAATCCAATTAATAGCATATAAATCTAATAAATAATCCACATATACTATACAATGGATTTATAATAGTTTAAATAAATGTTACTTGTACAACATAGATAATGAATAATTTAAAAGAATCTTCAATTTAAGTTGGATACTGGTAGCGAAGTAAAATATATTCATAAAAATTTGAGGGTCCGTTTGGTCATGCGATATGATATCATGATATGAAATTATGAAATGAGATTGAAGTTTTGTTTGGACATGCGATATGAAATTTTGATGTTGTGTATTTTCTCATAAACATAAAAATCTCATAAGTTGTAAAACTATTAAAATAATTCCAATTGTTTATTCAATCTTATCAAAGAAATAAAAATATATAAAATCGCATAATAAATTATTACAAAGCTTTTTATTTTCTCCATTTAATTAATTATTTCATCTTACTTTAATTTACTAAAAAAATTGAAAACAAATTGTAGTGTACTACTCTTTAATTTAATATAATTTCTCCCACATAGTAATACGTACAATTTCCTCACGTTGAACATAAATTGTAGTGTAACTAAATACTATTAACTTACACATAAAATATAAATGTTCACTTATTAAGACCATAAAATAAATTTATTAATGTGTTTGAAATTTTGACGTAAACCAAGGCCAAAATCGAGTATTATGTTGAATTTTGGAATGTACACTCGTCATATTTTTTTGTTGCATAAATGTTGGTGTCATCTTGCTAATTGCCCCGACAACTATTTTAACATACCGGTTAATTGTTTCAAGTGAATGTTGAAAAGTTTCACTTGTCGAGCGTTGAAATAAATATAAAACGGTAGAAGTAATAAATACAAAACAATTGGAGTAAAAGAAAATTTATTACTCAACAATCTGTTGGTATGAGTTAAAGTGACTATATGTTGGTGAAAATAATAAATTTTATATCGGTGATTTTTTTTAAAAAAAAGTAATGATGTGATTATAAATTTTATTTACATATGAAATAAATGGTTAGTAGATATAAATGTGGGATTGCATTCAACAATATATAAAATCGTGAATCAATTTTTGTTTTAAAATATCTCAAATCACGAGATGGAATAGCGTAAAATCACATATCCAAATGCTGATTCCATCTTACAATACCATATCGTGATATGATATTGCATGACTAAACGCCTACTAAAAATAAATGAGATGATGATAAGAATATAAAGGATATTTATCTTCGATTCAAACTTTTAAACAAATAACATAAAAATTAAAAGGTTACCACTTTACTTACTATATGTAAGAGGCTACCGGCTAGAAACACACAACTGTTGGTCAGCGCTTCTAGCCATTAACAAATCATTTACGAGGAATTTAGTTAATTATTATATAAATCTACTTTTTATTATGCTTGTATTGTTTGTACATTTCACTTTGAACATTGTATGGTTTAATAAAAATATTAGCTTTAATTCTTATTATGTCGTTGTATTGATAATGTATATGGTTGTAGTACTTTTTTAAACTTCATTGATGGACTTTGGTAATACATTGAATAATTGAGCCATTTTTGATGTTCAATGAGCTTTTTTTCTATAATATAAAACATAGAAACACTTTTAAAAAGTGAAAAAAAAATCCATTTAGTACTATTATATTGTCTCAAGTAATATTCAATGAGCTTTTAGATTAGTATCATATGGATTATAAGTAATGTATGATTGAGATTCATTTCAAATTTTACATTTACCAGAAAAGTTCAAAATAATAAAATAAAGCGGGACTTTAAATTAAGGGTGACAATAAGGTTTGAAAACTAAATAGTAGTGATCAAGTTATTTTAATTGAGTGGAAATGACAATTATGTCATTAACGATTTATTAGGAATGCGTGGAGCTTCCCTTAAGTTTTTAAATTGATACTTTGTTCCATTGCATTAAATAAAGGGTAAAGGGCAAAAGATTAACATTTAAATTGTAGATACACAAATTTTATTGGATTTAATTCATATAAAATTTGGATTAAATTCATGTTTATTTGGATTGAATGATTAAATTGGCTTTATAAATAAATAAGTTCATTTTAATTAAATTCAAGTTCAAGGTCCATTTCGCCTTAAAGCCCAAACTCATGCCACGTGTCACACTGACTAGATATCCAAGACAAGCAAGGTGACACCAAGTATCTAAATGAGGTGATAGTCTCAATCAAATGCAAGATTGCAATCACATTTCGCCAAGTGTCTAATTGACATCCTTTGACCAATCATACGTATTGATTTATATATATGTAAACAACTTACACTTCAATTAGTTAGTTACACTTCAATTAGTTAGTTATATAACAACTTACATTTCCATTAGTTAGTTGTAGATAGTTAGTTAATTGAGTTAGTAATGTGTATATATGTAGATATGTAGACTCATCTGTAAACTAATTTTACATTCATGGTTTTACACCATTCTCTATCAATATACATGTAAGAAGAAGTGCGATCCTCTTCTTCTTCACCTCTTCTTCTGGTTCTTCTTCTGTTTCTTCTTCAAGCTCCATCAATGGAGATATAGACAGACAGTTCATGGTTCTTTTATTCAACATGGTATCAGAGCGGGTGTAGATCACTGTTCTTCTTGTCAATTAAAGTTTCAAATCATATCTGAAGAAAATCGAGTTCATCTTACTATCGATTTCTGCGCTTATCTCTGAAGGTCTTGTTCTGTTTTTTGTCTTCTGTAATTGTTTCCTGTGAATCGATTTCATTATGGTTGAGATTACTTCTGGCCAAGTTTCCACATCAGGAACAGGAGGGAACACAATCGATATTAGTAACCCTCACTACATACATCCATCTGACAATCCAAGTCTGATCTTAGTTCCAGCATCTTTTGAAGGAATTGGTTATCGATCATGGCGACGAGCTGTAATGAGATCATTGTCTGTGAATAATAAATTAGGATTCATTACTGGAGAATTCAAACGCCCTTCTTCAACATCTCCACAATATTGCCAATGGGAGAGATGTGATAACATGGTAATATCTTGGATCCTTAATTCTCTTAGCAAAGATATTGCAGACAGTGTTGAATATGTTTCTGATGCAGTAGAGTTATGGAAAGAGTTAGAAGATCGATATGATCAAACAAATGGTGCCAAATTGTTTCAAATCCAAAGGGATATCAATGATCTAAGTCAAGGAGTTCTTGATATCACTGTGTACTACACTAGGATGAAGAAACTCTGGGAAGAGCTAAGTAATCTGAGCATCAAGAACCAATGCAGTTGTGCTTGTAGCTGTGGAGGTAAAGAGATCATGCATAAGGCTGAACAAGATCGAAGGTTGATTCAATTTTTAATGGGGCTTAATGAGGTCTATACTGTTATTAGAGGTAGTATTCTGATGATGAATCCACTACCATCCATGGCTCAAGCCTTTGCATTACTTGTACAAGAAGAGAAACAAAGGGAGTTTAAACCACAAGGTCAGATGTTTGCTGAAGGAAGTTCAATGAATTCATCCGTACGTGTTGGTTCATCTAATTCATCATGTGGAAGATCAAATTCTACTAATGCTGGTTCATCAACAGGAGGAAGAGTTTTTAGAACAAACTATGCACCAAACAATTATCCTGCAAACAATAGGCCAAGGCCTTTCTGTGAACACTGCAAAAGATCAGGGCATATCATTGATAAATGTTACAAATTACATGGTTATCCTAATCAAAATAACTCTTCTAATGGACAAGGTGTTAATCATCAAAGATACAATAATGTTCAGAATCAAAGGGTATATACTAGAGGTAAAGGAGTAGCAGCTAATGTTTTTGCAGATTCTTCAATGGGAAAAACTGATGCTCATACAGCATGTAGTGCTAATCTCACCAATGAACAATATGGACAACTTATTAACTTGTTACAGCACCTTCAATTAGAGCAACCTGAAAATGCTGATTCTGAGGAACAAGCAACTTGTGGAGCTGCAAACTTTGCAGGTATGATAGCTTGCAACTCATCCATTGATTTTGATAAACTGTCGTGTGGTTGTCTCAAATCAAGGACTGATTTATGGATACTAGATTCAGGAGCTACACATCACATGACCTTTAATATCAGCCATCTCTCACATATTACTGATCTACCATATCCTCTTTTAGTTAAATTACCAAATGGATACAAAGTTAAAGTAACCAAAGTTGGAGATGTTAGAATCAATGACATAATCACATTGTTCAGAGTTCTTTTTATCCCTTCCTTTAAGTACAATTTGATTTCGATTAGTTCCTTGTCTCTACATCTCAATTGTACTGCCTTATTCTCTAACTCATCTTGTACCTTGCAGGGCCCTTCAATGAAGAGGCCTCTGGAGATTGGTAAAGAACAAGATGGATTGTACTTCCTTTGCTCAGATTGTTTAAAAAAGGATAGTCACTCAACTTCACAGGTCTCATCTTCAATGGCTTGTTCTTCTCATAACAATAAGATAGGCTCTCAATGTAAATGTTTTTCTCATTCTTGTAGTACCATCTGTCATTCTTGCAAGCCTTCATTCAATTCTCAAAATGCTGAATCAGCTGTAAAGGACACAATTCCTAGTAACACAAATAATGTACCGGCTGGTTCTATACCTTCTTTATCTCATGGTTCTTGTAGTGATTTGTTGTGGCATTATAGACTTGGGCATGTGCCTTTTATAAAAATGAAAGGGATTACATCCATTCCTGTGAACTTTTCATCTAAACAGTCTTTTACTTGCAACATTTGCCCTATGGCCAGGCAGACTAGACTATCTTTTCCACCTAAGACTCATAATACATCAAAGGTTTTTGAGCTTCTGCATGTCGACTTATGGGGTCCTTATCATGTATCCACTCATGACAATTTTAAATACTTCATTACATTGGTTGATGACTTTAGTAGAACTACTTGAACACATTTGTTGAGTTGTAAGAGTAATGCCTTACACATTGTAAAATCCTTTGTCAACATGGTAGAAAATCAAGACAAGTGTTCAAACAATAAGATCAGATAATGGTCTTGAGTTTGTGAATCAAGAATCTGTCCTTTATTTTCAATCCAAAGGAATATTACATCAGAGATCTTGTCCTTATACACCACAACAAAATGGGGTGGTAGAGAGAAAACATAAGTATCTTTTAGAAACAGCTAGAGCTCTTCTTTTCCAATCCAAATTACCTACCAAGTATTGGGGGGAATGCATACTTACTGCCACATATATAATCAATAGACTTCCTTCTACCTACCTTCACAACAAATGTCCTTTTACTATATTGTATAATCAAGAGCCTCAATATTCTCATATGAGAAGCTTTGGGTGTCTTTGTTTTCCTACTACACACAAACATCAGAGAACAAAATTTGAACCTAGAGCTACACCTCATGTATTCCTAGGATAACCTTTTGGAGTTAAAGGTTACAAAATGTTGAGTTTGAGCAGCAATAAAGTACATATCTCTAGAGATGTTGTGTTCCATGAAACAGTATTTCCTTTTTCTAAAATCACTAATCTTTCTACCAGTAATCCTTCTTCAAGTTCTACATTTGATAGTGTTTTTCTTGATAATAATGATATTAATCTCACCTCTCTAGAACCTGAACAATGTGATCCCATTGAGACTACTTCCCTTTCACCAAATCTCACACCCTCAGAATATGATCTTTCCATCAGAAAATCTACTAGAATTCATAAACCCCCAGTTTATCTTAAAGACTACATGACTTCTCTACATGCATCTTTTTCACATCACCATCATATAGCCTCTACATCCTTGTATCCTGATAGTCAGTCACTTATATTGAGTGTGTCACATGATTGTGAACCATCATCATTTAATGAGGCTGCAATGAACCCTGCTTGGCAAGATGCAATGACACAAGAGTTGACTTCACTACATGACAATGATCCTTGGGAACTTATGCCTCTTCCTGCTGGTAAAAAGGCTGTTGGATGTAGATGGGTTTATAAGATAAAACATAAAGCTGATGGGAGTATAGAGAGGTATAAAGCAAGGCTAGTTGTGAAGGGTTACACTCAGCACTATGGAGTAGATTATACAGAGACCTTCTCTCCAGTCATCAAGATGACAACTGTGAGAGTTTTGATAGCTACTGCTGTAAAGAGACACTGGAATGTATACCAGTTGGATGTCAACAATGCCTTTCTTCATGGAGAATTGCATGAAGAAGTATACATGGATGTTCCACAGGGCTTGAATGTTGATACAAAAGGCATGGTTTGTAAGCTCAATAAGTCCCTATATGGTTTAAAACAGGCCAGCAGACAATGGTATGCTAAATTGTCTGATGCTTTGAAGTATAGGGGATACAGTAATTCCTTAAATGACTATTCTTTGTTCTATAGAAAACAAGGTCCTTCCACTGTGTTTATAGCTGTATATGTAGATGATATTCTACTTACTGGAAATGATGCTGAAGAGATTGATCAGTTAAAGAACTATCTTCATAACCAATTCAAAATCAAGGATTTAGGAAAGCTGCACTATTTCTTGGGTTTGGAGATACTATATACTGAGGCTGGAATGCTTATTTCTCAGAGAAAATTTGTGCTTTATCTTCTCAAAGAGTATAATTGCATAGAATACTCTAGTCTAGCTTCTCCTCTTGATTGTACAATCAAGCTCAAAGCCAGTGAAGGGAAACTTCTGGAAAATCCTAAGTCATATAGAAAGTTGATTGGAAAGTTAAATTTTCTCTCCAATACAAGATTAGATATTGCATATGGAGTACAACATCTAAGTCAGTTTATGCAGGAACCTAGAGAGCCTCATTTGCAGGCTGAATATCATCTACTTAGATATCTAAAGAAAGATCCAACTTTGGGTTTGCTCATGTCTTTTACTAATGACTACAAGGTACAAGCCTTTTGTGACTCAGACTGGGCATCATGTCCTGATTCAAGAAGATCAGTTACTGGTTACATTGTATTGTTGGGAACAAGTCCTGTCAGCTGGAAATCAAAGAAACAAGAGACTATATCTCTTTCTTCAGCTGAGGCTGAATACAGATCCATTAGAAAAGTAGTAGGGGAATTGGTATGGTTAAGCAGATTGTTTGAGGAGCTAACTGTGCCATGTACTAATCCATTTCCTGTTTTCTGTGATAGCCAGTCGGCATTACAAATTGCCAAGAATCCTGCGTTCCATGAGAGAACGAAGCATATTGAAGTCGATTGTCATTTTGTGCGAGCTAAAATTTAAGAAGGGTTGATTTCACTACATCATATTGGAACTGGTGAATAGCTTGCTGATATCCTAACCAAAGCACTCACTGGAGTGAAGCATTCAGCAATTCTCAGCAAGTTGGATCTGCTTGCTGCACCTCCAACTTGAGGGGGGGTATTGATTTATATATATGTAAACAACTTACACTTCAATTAGTTAGTTACACTTCAATTAGTTAGTTACATAACAACTTACATTTCCATTAGTTAGTTGTAGATAGTTAGTTAATTGAGTTAGTAATGTGTATATATGTAGATATGCAGACTCATCTGTAGACTAATTTTACATTCATGGTTTTACACCATTCTCTATCAATATACATGTAAGAAGAAGTGCGATCCTCTTCTTCTTCACCTCTTCTTCTGGTTCTTCTTCTGTTTCTTCTTCAATGCTCCATCAATGGAGATATAGACACACAGTTCATGGTTCTTTTATTCAACAATACGAAACTTTGTCCACTCCCTACAACTATAAATAGGGGATATACATGACATTCTAAGAGGACCAAGAAAAACTCCTCAACGAGCATTCTATAATTGGAGAAAGCTACAACATCAACTACATAGCTCTACAAAGGAGTGATCAACAAAGTTTATTTCGGAGATCGACTTGCAACGATGAAGTGCTTCCCGACGTTCCCAAAGATCAAATATATCTCAAGGAGGTCTACATAAGCTACAACATCAACTACTTAGCTCTTCCAACATGCATTATTTGTTGCAACATATGACTTACTTTCGTAACAACTGACTTATCTATTGCAATAAAATAGTCGTATATTATAACAGTTGACTTATTTGTGGCAATAGAATTATCATATGTTAGCATTATATGTTTTATATGTTGTAACAGAACGGTTGTAATATATAAAGTATCTGTTACAACATGTAAGACATCAATTGCAACATATAAGACATTTGTTACAACATATAAGATATTTGTTGCAACATAATAACCACATGTTGCAACAATTACTGTAACAGTTACTTTATTTTGGCTTAAGTCATCTGCAGCCACTCAAAGTTGTCCGCATAATTCATTTAGACATCTCAACTAATTCTTATGCCAATTGAACACTTTATTTGTTCAAAAGTCATTCCTATTAGACACAAAATGCTGACATGACAAAAAACGTGTAATTCACTTTCCTTGAGCGCGTTAATTTATTAAAAATAATATTTTTCTTTTTTTTCTTAATTTATACCCCCAAGTTAATTTTTAAAAAAATTAATTAACAAAAAAGAAGAAGCACAATTGTCTTCTTCCCTCTTTCTATCATATTATTCTTTCACCATTTTTATTTCTTTTTTTTACACAGCAGACCACACTCCCGCCACCTCTCTTTCTCTCACCTTCACTGTTCTTTCCTATTTTCCTCTTTTTTCTTATATTGATTTTCGTCTCAAATATCTCGAAGAAGTTTCATTTACAATGATAAAAAAAAATATGAATAGATTTTTTTGGGCAAAAGTCTGTTAATTTTTTTTCAATTCTAATAAATAATTTCTAATGTATAAAAGATGAAGACAATGAGTGAAAATTTTTAATGCTATCGAAATGAAAGAGAATGCATATTTAGCTTGAATAGACAACAATAGTGTGTCATTGTAGCTCCATGGAAGAGAAGAAAGAGATGGAGCGACACCAACTTCATGGAAAATCAGAAATGGGTATTTCTGAAGAGGAGGAGGAAAGTGGGAGAGTGGATGCTTTAATTAAAAATAGATTTTTTTAAAAAATTTTTAAAATACTTTATGAATTAATTATATAGAGGTTTAAAAAAATTAAATGTAATGCCACGTGTCATCATATTATTGGTAAAATTAATATGAATTCGCGTTTGAGATACATGCGTTTTTATTTTTCAATTGATTGTCAGTTTGTGTCAAATAGGTATAAATTTTTTAAGGTTTAAGTGCTCAATAGGTACATTCCTTAGTTGAGATGTTTAAGTGAAATATGAGGACAACTTTAAGTGGCTATGGATGACTTAAGCCCTTTATTTTCAATAGATATTTTCAATGACTTTAAAATTTAAAATCAAAGCAAAATATTTTATTAAATATATTTAAAAAGAGAAAAGAATTTCATAAAATGATAAACATAGACGACAACACTAACGACGGCAAGGACGATAAAGAAGAAGAAGTAATACATGAAGGAATAGATAAAGAAAGAAAAAAAGTAAGAAAGAAAAAGAATAGGAAGGAAGAGATCATGAAAGAGAAAAGAAGAAGAATAGAGATTGGAAATGTAATGAAGAGGAAATGTTGAAAGTTTGAAATTTAAAAAAGAGGAAAAAGTTTTCAAAATATTCGAAATATTAATCTAAATCGAAAAATTCTAATTGCTCTAATCAATTTCACTTTCATTTTATCCTCTTTGACTAAGTCAATGTTACCAAAAACAAAATCATGACTTATTAGACATTTTTTATTCAATTTTCTTAAATAAAGCTAACGTTATCCATTAAAATAATTAGATTATTTTAGATTTATACTAAAATAGGGCTCTATTTGAAAAAATAGCGCTCTCCGGGGAGTTTTTTTTTTTTTTTAATTCAATGAGTAAATTACTATTGTCAATGTCTTAATTAAAAAGAAATTGATAGTGACAATGATATTTTTTTAGTGAAAACGTTGATAGTGACAATTTACTCAATTAAAAAAGAAATCCTCCCAGAGAATGCCATTTTCAAATAGAGAGATATTTGGCATAAATGTTCAATAACCGAATGTCCGAATTATTTTAATGAATATTTTTAGCTTTACTTTTACTATTTTTGTCTTTTCTATTAGGTGTAAGATTTGAAATGAATCACAATCATACATTATATTATGATCCACATGGCATTAATCTAAGAGGCCATTGAACATTAATTGAGGAAATAGTACTTGATCGAATCTTTTTCCACTTAGAGATCTTCCCCCTTACCTTAGTTAGACTGACATGAAGCTTACCTGAGGAATTAGGAAGATGAAACAAAGAAAAGAAGTAATTCTATGTTTATATTATGGAAAAAAACTACTAACTTTTTAAAGCGTTTAAAAATAACTTCTTGTGCTTTTCATATACATTTATTATCTTCGAATGTTTGGTCAAACATCTCATATTTTATAATAATTTTTTTTTTGAAAAAAAAACACTTTTAAACTTTAATAAATTTGATCAGATAGACGATAGGCCTGCACAATTTCTTAAGATTTATTTTCTTATTAAAAATAAAGTCTTTAAAATTTTATTTGATTTTCGCAACTCTCGATCGATCAAAAAGTACTAATAAGCAATGTACTATTTGTTTTTGTACACATATTAATTTGTTCTCTAACAATTTGAGGGTAGTTTAATTTAGGAACAAATTATCAAGAAATTAATAGCATAAAAATTATAATGTATGTATGCATTATTTTTTAATGAATATTTAGCTTAATACATAACATGTTGGTATACAAATACAAATTTCAAATTATAAATACACGTTCAAGTACTTACAAAAGAGCCCATATAACTTAGATAATCTACTGGTCGTAACTCCATAGATACATCATTAGCAAAGTATAACGTAACTTGAGGACATTATTAGTGAACCTATTCAAGTCACAAAAAAATCGATTAGGTACTTAATTATTTGAATTAAATATTCATTATCGAAATACAAAACATTAACCATGAAGAAATTGAATGGCATGAAGTCATTCTTGATATGATTAAATTGGTAAAAGAATAAATATAGTTAGTTATCTATAAATAGATAAGTTAAAAGAACAGTTAAGAGAATCAGTAAATCCTTGTACATGTAGTAGGTAGTCTTTAATGCATTAGAAGAAGTACAACTATGTTGTACAGAAAACACACACAAAATGCACATATACAACACTAAAAACGCATAAAATGCACGTATACGACACAGAAAACGCACAAGATGCACGTGCAACACATAATTGATGATTAGTAGGTAAGAAAAATACTCAATGAGATTCAAATTCGAAGGAAATATGAATTAAAAAATTGATGACTCTAGTAGTAGTGGTACGTATAATCCAAGTGTGCCTAGCTCGGTCTCTACCCTCCAATTCGTTGATTATAGTGACATGATTTGCTGGTAATAGACTCTCCAGTTGCAGTACTTCCACAACACCATAAAATTAATTTTCAAAAGATGCATTTTAAACGCTAAAAAAGTGCTTATGACAAAAAAAAATCACAATGAACCCTAGTTACAACGACTAAATATTACTATACTTGTACAACAAATATTAATATAAATTATAAAACTTCACCAAAAGAATAGTACTCCTCATACGTCTTGAATACTTCAAAAGAATACTTCATTAAACTTCAACATAGATGATCAAAAGAAAATTAATTATAGAACTAATTAATCCATGACAAACATACATGCATACTAACTAATTATCTTACCACATTAGAAGCACAAAATTAGCTACAAGAGGGCGTAGAAACAACATCCAGATTATGATCTTTGCTTTAATTTTTTCATAACGAATTACAACATCATATATCAATTTTGTTATGTTGAGACTAATAATTTTTTCAGAACTTTGTTATTTTGAGATTAATAATTTCTTCAGAACTTTGCTATTTTAACTTTAGTATATTGAGACTAACTTTGTTTTGTTGTGACTAATAAATTTATAATCCAATCAATTTTGAATAATCATTTTTATTTTTATGTTGTAATCATCAGTTATGCCTAAGTCCCCCCATTTCTTTCAAATTTATATAATATCGTAAATGGTTTGAGAAAAATTATAAGAAAGACTGCTCACCCAAAAATAATTGGGGCTGAAGAGCTAGCGCTCAGTGAAGTCCTTAAGATTGTGTCCAAATGCAATATGTCAGATACGAAATAGTTAGTTATACGACTCTCATTCACGTAATTGAAGGTATAACCATATTGCTTTGTCCTTGTACATTCACACACCAAGGTTTGAAAAAAAAATGATAGTTGTAATCGTTGAGTTGCCAATGGCATAGGAGTTCAGCTTAACCTACAAGAACATAATAATGACAAAAACAATCGAATGATTTATTTATTTATTATCGCAAGTCCACTTTTTTTAGGACAATTGCTGCTAGAATTACGTGAAATCCACGAGACTTCACCCTTAGTATCTATCAACAAATTGTAATAACATAAAAATTATAATGTATGTATGCATTATTTTTTAATGAATATTTAGCTTAATACATAGCATGTTGGTATACAATGACAAATTTCAAATTATAAATACATGTTCAAGTAATTACAAAAGAGCCCATATAACTTAGATAATCTACTGGTCGTAACTCCATAGATACATCATTAGCAAAGTATAACGTAACTTGAGGACATTGTTAGTGAACCTATTCAAGTCACAAAGAAATCGATTAGGTACTTAATTATTTGAATTAAATATTCATTATCGAAATACAAAACATTAACCATGAAGAAATTGAATGGCATGAAGTCATTCTTGATATGATTAAATTGGTAAAAGAATAAATATAGTTAGTTATCTATAAATAGATAAGTTAAAAGAAAAGTTAAGAGAATCAGTAAATCTTTGGACATGTAGTACGTAGTCTTTAATGCATTAGAAGAAGTACAACTATGCTGTACAGAAAAAACACACAAAATGCACATATACAACACTAAAAATGCATAAAATGCACGTATACGACACAGAAAACGCACAAGATGCACGTGCAACACATAATTGATGATTAGTAGGTAAGAAAAATACTCAATGAGATTCAAATTCGAAGGAACTATGAATTAAAAAATTGATGACTCTTTTTGTAGTGGTACGTAGAATCCAAGTGTGCCTAGCTCGGTCTCTACCCTCCAATTCGTTGATTATAGTGACATGATTTGCTGGTAATAGACTCTCCAGTTGCAGTACTTCCACAACACCATAAAATTAATTTTCAAAAGATGCATTATAAATGCTAAAAAAGTGCTTATGACAAAAAAAAATCACTATAAACCCTAGTTACAACGACTAAGTATTACTATACTTGTACAACAAATATTAATATAAATTACAAAACTTCACCAAAAGAATAGTACTCCTCATACGTCTTGAATACTTCAAAAGAATACTTCATTAAACTTCAACATAGATGATCAAAAGAAAATTAATTATAGAACTAATTAATCCATGACAAACATACATGCATACTAACTAATTATCTTACCACATTAGAAACACAAAATTAGCTACAAGAGGCCGTAGAAACAACATCCAGATTATGGTCTTTGCTTTAATTTTTTCATAACGAATTACAACATCATATATCAATTTTGTTATGTTGAGACTAATAATTTTTTCAGAACTTTGTTATTTTGAGATTAATAATTTCTTTAGAACTTTGCTATTTTAACTTTAGTATATTGAGACTAACTTTGTTTTGTTGTGACTAATAAATTTATAATTCAATCAATTTTGAATAATCATTTTTATTTTTATGTTGTAATCATCAGTTATGACTTAGTCCCCCCATTTCTTTCAAATTTATATAATATCGTCAATGGTTTGAGAAAAATTATAAGAAAGACTGCTCACCCAAAAATAATTGGGGCTGAAGAGCTAGCGCTCAGTGAAGTCCTTAAGATTTTGTGTCCAAATGCAATATGTCAGATACGAAATAGTTAGTTATACGACTCTCATTCACGTAATTGAAGGTATAACCATATTGCTTTGTCCTTGTACATTCACACACCAAGGTTTGAAAAAAAAATGATAGTTGTAATCGTTGAGTTGCCAATGTCATAGGAGTTTAGCTTAACCTACAAGAACATAATAATGACTTTTAGAGAATTTTAAAAAAAATAATCGAATGATTTATTTATTTATTATCGCAAGTCCACTTTTTTTAGGACAATTGTTGCAAGAATTACGTGAAATCCACGAAACTTCACCCTTAGTATCTATCAACAAATTGTATTCTCTTGGTGGCGATTCCCACTTCTACTTTCAAGTAATATATCATACAATTACAAAAAGGATAAAAACAATAGTGAAATACAATGACCAATAAGTAATAACATTGGTTGTAAAGCATTGAAAAACGAAACAAAAAGTAATAGCAATCAGTGTATAATATAAAAAATAAAAAAATTCTCTCAAAGTAAAGTTAAATTATCAAAATATTCTTATTTACTCCTCATAACTTGTTCAGCCTCAAAACTGCATAGGCTATTTTCTTCCTTCGCCTGAAAATTCAATGTTGCTGCAATATACAAATGAAATTAAAATCACATGATTATTACATTTTAAGTCATTGATCTTCCAAATAAAATAAATAATCCGATATCGAGAAATGTAGATGGTTGAACTACAAGAGTCATTTGTTCGCCTCCAAAATCCCTTATAAACTAATAGATGTAAACAAATAACTTGCGGAGCGAAAGAGATGAGGATAACAGGAGATTCTCCTAGTAGCAGCCTCGACTAATTGATTCTTCCAAAGAACTTTACCAAAGCAATTCTTCACAATCACACAAATGCGAACACTCATCTTTATGCACAAATAAAATTCGAAAAAATATTGAAGACGAAGAGGAAAAAAGATATACCTTAATGTTGTTTTCAAGCTTGATTCTGCCAAAGAACTTGAAGAACTTTTCATCTTCTTCAACATAAATGAAAGCATACTATAGAGATAAATGTCAGGTATGGAAGCCACGTATAAAGAAAGGGTGACTACACAGACACGTGAAAACAAAATAGTTCCCTCGAGATGAAACAGACATGTTGAAATCAAGTCTTTTCTAATATGGTAGTAAATCAGTAAATTTACTTAAAATAAATGATAAGTGCATTAATTAAATATAAAATCATTGGCATGTAGTCCACATATATTTCAAGTACTTATAAAAGATTTATTAAGTAGTCGTCGTTATTCAATTGAAATAATCTTCAAAAAAAATTTATCTCGCACAACTCCTCCATAAGATGCATAATGAGAATTACACTTTCTTGAAAGTGCTTTCATTATCGTGCAATTATTGGTTACATTTTTTTGTTAATTATAGTATTATTTTATGTGTAATGCACATGAAACACGTGATATTAGTTTTGTTGAATATGTTTGGATTCTTTACTAAAGTTTGACTTTATAGATATCAATTAATTTTATTCAACATATATGTAGTATTTTAAGAAAAAAAATACTACATAATTAACAAAATATACATGTATAATGCACATAAAACGCATAAGATGCACGCGTGACACATAATTATTGATAGTAGGTAAAATAAATACCCAATGAGATTGAGGTCAAAAGAACTATTTAGCAAAAACTTGATGACTCCACTAGTGGTTGTTCGCAGAATTCAAGCATGTCTAGCTCAGTCTCTTGCCACCAATTCATCAATCTCAGTGATTGACATGATTTGCTGGTAACAAACTCTTGAAGTGCAATACTCATACAACACTTGAAAGTAAATTAAAAAAAAAAGCATGCACATAAAAAGTAAGAATGCTTATGGCAATCTGTATAACCCTAATTGTAATGAGGTAGATATTACTATAAACTGAAAAACCTCACCTGAAGAATAGTACTCCTCCTCCGTCTTGAATACAGATGAGCAAAAGAAAATTGATTAGGGAAAATGCTCAAGTACTCTATGCCCAAAATGTCAGAAACAT
Source organism: Solanum lycopersicum (assembly GCF_036512215.1). Lineage (NCBI taxonomy): Eukaryota > Viridiplantae > Streptophyta > Magnoliopsida > Solanales > Solanaceae > Solanum > Solanum lycopersicum. The sequence goes on from NC_090809.1 coordinate 4,263,867, forward strand.
ACTTATACTACACTAAGGTCCTATTACCCTCCTGGACTTATTTTATTAATAATTTTCTACTCCTTTTCGGCCTACATGACACTGTTTTGTGGGTGCAATGATGATTGACTTTTTTTTCAAGATAGTGTCACGTAGGCCGAAAATGGGTAGAAAATTACTTATAAAATAAGTTCAGGGGGTAATCGAACCTTAGTATCGTATAAGTGTATCTCTGAAATTTCGGGTATAAGTGTTTCTCAATTAATTATAATGAACTAATTATGACAAACATATAAGCAATACTAACTAATTATCTTACCACATCAGGAGGACATAGCTGGCTATCAGAGGCCAGTAAAAACAACATCCAAATCAAGATCTGTGACAATCCGAGCCTACACTCTAGTTGCAATCGACATTCGAAAATCATTACTAATATTTGTAATGCCTATGAAAAAAGAGATAGGTCAATAGCATAACTCTTTCTTTCTCGGGTCTCCTTTCGAAGAAAAGGCCTTCACATTAATAATTCTGTAGGATCGGAAAACTTCCTTTTTTCCAATCGAGCTTACATCCTAGACATGTGTGACACTCGAGAATCATTAATTAATGGTCCCATAGTGAACCTTGTCCTACCTGAGTACATATTGATAAAAGACCCTTAAAACACAATTTTCTGAACATTTAATTTCAAAGTAAAAACTCAACTCAAACTGTTTGCAAAATACTCAATAACATAAGTAAAATAGTTTGCAAATACATCCCAAGGAATAGTGAATTCTGAAAGACTCCTCAACTCTGTCTATCTATGAAGACTTTATTACTCAAGATTGATTTCATGACAAGATCCACAATATCTCAAAACCCTAACTTGAAAATAAAGATGAACTCCCTCGGAATGCTAGGAAGCTCACCCAAACTATCTGAAGTGCAAAATGATCTCAACAAAACGTATGTTGATGACCATAACACTCATATCTGCATCATAATAAGATTCATGTCGAATGACATTAGTATATTGAATGTATGAGTATGTAAGAAAAAATAAATGTATAAATAACTGAACTGATAAGATTGAAAAAATATTCACCGCAACTCAACTCCAATACAAAAGAAATCATAAGAGATGGAATGTTTAGAACTTCATAAAAATACAATGTATTAACTCAAGAGTGTATAAAAAGTACAATAAATTACTCTGTACTCTTATTTGTGAGATTCTCTAACGAACAACTATTACTATGAGTTAATCATGACACAACGTCTCACCCACGCTTCCAAAATTGTCCTATACCTTGTTGGAGTATAGAACACCTCAACTAAGTGGATCCACTTAGTTATAAGGATTCATTATAAAGTATGATATTTTACCAATGTTATCATACATGGTTTATGAGGATTTTGACTTTTGAGTTGTCTGAACTCATCCTCATATTATTGTTCAATACTACTCCCAGTAATATACATACTCATGCTCAATTTTGTAAAACATACTCTTTCTCTAGTTTGAGATAGTTGCTCAAACTCTCTTCTTTAAAGAGGATACCACTCTAAAATATCTTGAAACTCATAAAATCATTTAGAAATCAAAGTTTTTCTTTTCTCAAAATAATACTCTCTTACTTCATGTAAAATTTAAACAATTGAGAATACTTAGTTACCCTATACTCTTTCTCAAACTCCTCTTTACTTTCTTAAAAACTCAGCTTAAACTATAAAAATTGACTTTAAAAGATTGTCAAAATTTCTAACTCGAAATAGTGTTCATGCTAATTAATATAGACATGAACGAATCAACTCAAAGATCTCAACAACAAAATGGAAAACCAATAGTCGAAATAAAATTTAAAAAACAATCAGGAAATCTAGAACTCAAAATCAACTCATCTTTGCTTTCTCAGAAATTAGGTTAAGATTATTATTGTGTAAAAGATTCTAAATAAAAGCTCTCAAACTTCTCTCTTAAACTCACTCTAGTTTTGAATATATATTAAGATATGTGATTAAGATATGCAAGAATTTTTTCACAGGTAAATGAAGCCTATAGAGCTAATACAAAGAAGGAAAACGTGGACCCAACTTAGAGGAACACGTATGGATGAAATAAGGAAAGATTGATCCAAAAATCCTTGGCATATTGTTGGCGCAATGTGCTAGACCCTTAAATTCAGAAGTCAGGCCTTGGCACTGCTAGCGCATCTCCCCAGGCTTGAACTTCATAAATCAGGCCTTTGCACACTACTGGTGCGTCGCCCCAGGGCTTGAACATCAAAAGTGAGGCCTTGATGCAATGCTGACACGTTGCCCCATGGTTTAAACTTCAGAAGTTCAGCCTTAACACTATCATGGCCCAGGCCCTTCCCTAGTACCCCGACAAATTGTCAAGCTTAAATTAGGACCCCGACTTAGTTTAGAATTGAAAAAATTCTCCTATACTCTTCTTGATTCTCAAACCCAACACGGACATGAAAAGTTTCATATGATCCCTTTAGAAACATAAATTTATCAAATCAATAGGCTTAATGTGATACTAAGCATGAACAATACAATAATATTCACAAAATAGAAGAATAAAAAAGTCTCAATTATTGAATAATCGAACTCAATATAAAAATTGCGAATAGATTCTTTTGATGTGACAATTTCTTGACTAAATTGAGATGTAGCGTGAGGGCTAACAAGTCCAACACTTTGAGACGCCTTACATACCTATAAAGAACAATGGTTCTGTCAACGGGACTTTTTTGGCCAAAATCGTTGCACCTGTAGCGATATTCTTTAAAAAAAATAGTGTAGTGATTTTACTCTTTTGGTTAAAAAAATATTAATGTACCCTTTTGGAATTTTTATCAAATTTTTTTTGCCCTTTAGGCTTCGGACTCAACAATCTTCTCACATTGAACTTGCATTTATGCTTCATATGACTTAGAAGACAAACCAACATTGTTATTTTGAGCCATTTGTTGGTCAACTTGGTTGGTAAATATATTTGATTAAAAATAATGAATTTGGTGAATATAAATGGTAAAATATAAATTGATTTGAAATAATAATAAATTTTATGTTAGTGAAAATACTCATTATTTGAGATATAAATGATTTTAAAAGTAATGATATGCATTACACATTTTATTTACATATGCAATAAATGGTTAGCAGATATATATATCGGGTTGTTTATATAAAATATAAACTCATGGTCAATTTTGGTATTTCGAAAATCTCAAATCATGATTTGAAATTTCAAAATCATGATTTTAAAGGCCCATTTGGTCATACCATATAAATTCATGATTTGAAATCATTATATGAAATTATGAGATGAAGTTGAAATTTTGTTAGGACATACAATTTTGACTTTTTATGTTTTATGTTTTCTCATAAATATAAAAACTCCGTAAATAGTAAAAGTATAAAAAATTATCCCCAATTATTTATATAATCTTACCAAATAAACAAAACTTATAAAATCGCGTAATACATTATTACAAAATTATTCTTAAAGAAGAACAATATTTATTTATTAAACCTTAATTCAACAAAAAATAAAATTGAACATAAATTATAGTGTTCAAATTGTTAGTAGCTAAGAAAATTTTTTTTACAATTAATCCCAGCATGGTTAGTCTTATCCACTCAATATAATGGTGATTATTTGTTATTATTAAACATTGATTTGAATGAAGTAGTAATAAATTTGATTAAAAAATAATGATTTGGGGAACATAAACGTTAAATTAAGAATTGTTTTGAAGAATAAATTTGTATTGACGAGAATAATTTGTATATGAGATATAAAAGGTTTAAAAAATAATGATATGAATTAGAAATTTTGTTTACAGATGAAACAAATGGGTATAAAATAAATGTGAGTTATTTTTACAAAATAAAAACTCGCGAATTAATATTTTTATTTAAAATTCCTAAAAATTATGACTTTTAAGAAATTAGAGATTTCATTTTACTAAATCATAAAATAAAATCAGCATAAAATTACGTGTCCGAAAACACTGCCATGTGATGAAAACACATGGCTAAAGCGCCCCAAACGCCTACCAAGTTTTGCGGGTAATTGTAATTTAAAACTATTTTTATGGATATATGGTAGTTTAGTTTGTGTTTGGGATTTTTTTTGGGTATCTATAATAAATTTATAAAATAATCGTGAAAAATAAAAAATAAGTTTAACTATCAGAATAATAAAATGCAAATTATTTTCTGAATATAAAAGTTTAAAAAAATACGAACTCGCAATCTTCGTATTGAAAGTGAGGATTACTTATCATCAGAACAACTCCATTTTGTCAACAAAAAAAAATACGTATTAAAAGTAAAATATACCACTAGATGAACAATTTTTTTTTAAAATAAAAAAATAACATATTTTTTTTTATTTCGTTAGAGGATAAAGGTATATAAGCACAGAGAAGTAAATGAATCACTTTCATAAGAGGTTTTGTTTTTTCTTTTTTTTCAAATTTTATAAATTAATGGCCAAACAGCCCTTTAACAAAGCACAATTCCGGCGAAAACAATATCTGAATTGCTCCACTTTTCACAGACATCATTTGGCGAAAACAATTTTTTTTTTCCAAGTGGGGTGACTGACTGATTCATAAATCATCATATCTATAGAGTAAATTAATGCACAAATAATTGCACAGTTGGGGTGTTGAACAAATGAAAAGTATTGTTTTTTTTTTCAGAATCTTGAATAGTGATGAGTGAGCTAGACAGATTCTTGGAGAGACTACCCTTTTTTCCCCATTTCAGTTTCAGGTTAGTCTTTTGATTTCTTTATGTGTCTGTGATTTAAGATTTGGTAAAAAAAATTGAACTTTTTTTAGTTTGTTTTTAAGTCTTGGATTTCTTTGTTTGGTTATAGTGTTTTCACCTTATTGAGTTTGTTTTTCCCAAACTGTGATTATATCATAATTGCGTTATTCTTGATTTTGGTTTCATGCTGAAATGAAAATCTATGATTACTTTTATCCCTTTTATCAATTATGTTTGTTAGGTTGTGGTTATGAAATAGCCTCCTAGGTAAGGGTAACTTGCCTACATCCTACGCGATCTCCAGACCCCACAAACTGTCACGATCCAATGTTCTCGGGTCATGATGGCACCTACTACACTGCACCAGTAAGTAAGCTTAACCCTTAGCCCGAAGCGATAAGCAATGGACTAGGCGACTAGCAAGTGGAAGCCAACAACAAGAAGTAAGAGCTTAGAACAAAGTAGAGAAAGGATAATCAACAAAAACAATACAGGAACCATCCCAAGTCCTGCCATCAGTTAGTTGAGCATCTAATCCAAAATAGGAGTACAAGGCTTTCACAAATACAAGACAAGTACAGACTAATCTCTGAATACAATATAAAGACTAAGCCTAGCAAAACATATGGAAACCGGTAGCTCTAGACGCCAGGAGCTCACCCTAATCTCTGAAACTCCGAGCTGCTCCGCACGACTCTAAATCAACGGCGATAACTCAACTGCAATCTATAGGGGGCAGAAGTGTAGTATGAGTACCCTGAATGTGTTGTGGATTTACTTTTAATACATGAGCATTCATAGAAAGTCTAAGTAATCGAAGCTAGGATAGTTCTTTATTATGAACATATGATATTTTTCTCTCTCTTCTTTGGTAGTGCTATTATTGATATGTTCAATACTGTATTTACTTTGCATATTTGTTATTTATATGCTTTACTTGAGCCGAAGGTCTATTAGAAACAATCTCCCTATCTTCAGAATATAGGAGTAAGGTTGTGTACACCCCACCCTCCGCTAGACACCACTTGTCGGATCACATTGAGTATTTTGTTGTAAATCTTAGTTCTGGAAGACGTGCTTCGACCAACTTGACTAGGTGAAGGAGGAAAGATTTTGAGAGATTTTTTTACTCCCTTCTTCCTTAGTACCTCGAAATTCCACATGCTTAGTATAAAAAAACGAAGTTAAAGACGTAGAAATCTGTCTAACTACAAAGTACTTTGTTTTATTTCAGCTAGTCCTTCAAGGGGTAAACATAGGTGAATGCAGCTGGTTATTTAATTGAAAGAGTCCTTTGGAATGATATGGACAAGTCAAAGGAGGAAGCAGATGCAAATGATGTAGGTGCGAATGTGCTATCTAGAACGAGGGAGTGTGATTCTGGTGAACCATCAATGGGGAAGTGTACATCTACCAGTCATGAGTTGCCAGAGGGATCAACTTCTGCCAGTTCAGGGATGTTGGAGAGTGATGGAATGAACAGAAATGTAACGTCCATGAAGGGGCCTCAGCTCCACGGTACAAGCTCTTACTCATTGAATAGTTCAAGGCTCACTCTTGAAAAGTTGTGTAGTTACAAAATTTCTGAGCCAGCTTCTCTTAGATGCTCCAATAGTCAAAAAACCATTCAGAAACCACAAATTCAGTGGCAACGTTTCTATCAATTGGGGTCTGGCTCTAGAAGTTTGAAGGGAGATGGAGATCCTTCATCCACGGACAAGGCTGTTCAGCAATTAAGTTCCAAGGAGTTGCCAAGAATAAATTTACTTGCGCTGAAAATGCTGAAGCAAGCATCCGACAAAGATATCAAAGGAGGCTCTAATGCAGAGTCTTCCCAATCAACAGAAGACCATAACCTAATTATTCCAAGAAATAGATTACTTCCGGGAAGTAGTCAATCAAAACTTTTATCCACTTCTAGCTTTTCTCATTTTTTTGCTAACCGATCTCTTAAAACCAAAGATGTTTTACCAAAAGGACCTGCACTTCATAAAGAAGTTCATATTGCCTCTACTCTGCAGAATAAGAATGACTTCGAGCAAGCCTCCACAGGAATGGTATCATCTGATGTTTTTTTAAAGCAAGGTGCTAATTCTAATCAAGCATCTTTCAGTCGTAGCGATCACCAAAGACCCACTTCAACTTACAATGGATTTACCTTGAGAGAGTGGTTAAACTCGACGGGATCACAGATAAACAAAGCTGAGAGGATTCACATATTCCGGCAGATTGTGAAGTTAATTGATATTGCTCACTCTGAAGGAAATGCATTCCAGGATATACGGCCTTCCTGTTTCATTTTACTGTCACCTAATGGTGTTAAATATATTGGTTCATCTGTCCAGATAGACTCCATGTATGCTGTGAGCCGGAATACTAATGGGAAAAGGCCATCCGACATGGAAATGCATGCTAATAGTAACTTGGGTATAAAGCTACAGAAGGTCAATGTGGACGTGGGCTTGATTAGACAGCAGCCTGAAAGCAATGCTCGTTCTTGTTCTCGTGATGAAGGCACATCATTTCAGGCAGGGTGTCTACTGGAGTCTGATATTAATCAATTAGAAAAGAAGTGGTACACTTGTCCTGAAGAACTCCATCACGAAAGCCTAGCATCGTCTAATATCTACAGTCTCGGGGTTCTTTTCTTTGAGGTGGGTAATCAATTGCTGGGTTCATAATCATTTTACTTTAAACCACTGACAAATTCTCTTCCTTTTTCCTTCTGCTCATTTGTCTCTCCTCTTAGACACGAACTTAGGTTCAGTTTGCACCAGTCCGATCCATATTAAGCAAGAGTCACAATATAATATTAATCACATTTAAATAGATGGTGGACAATGAGGAGGGAATGAAACACTAGATATTTTGAAGATATGGAAAATACAATCCAACAAATCAAGTTTTATTGTATACTTTTGTTCTGTTTTTGGTATACGGAGGAGTTTTAAATGATGCAAAATCAATTCTTAGATGTTGAATTTATGTTGAAGCAGATTTTAAGATGATCTCAAATGTTGGTGTAACTAAAATAAACACATTCACTGTTGTTTAGAAAGAAAGGAACTGATGTTTTGAAAGATAAAAGCCAACTCATTCCAACAGATCAAGTTTAACTTTGAACTTCTATTTTCTTTTTAGTCTAAGAAGAATTTTTAAATGAAGCAGAATCCATATTTAGCCTCTTAAAATTTCTATAAGATTGGTAAGTGATTTTTCTTTTGCTTTGTGCTCACCTATACACACTTCGGCACCGACTAAGTGCTGCTTGTGTAATACAATTACCTTCCTCACCAAAAAGAAGAAGATACATACATCCCAAACAAAAGAAGAAAGAGAACACCAAAAAAAGAAGGGAAGTTTTTCTGATGAATCACATACTCTGTCTCCCTGTAGCACTTCCCTGATTTTGCTTCTTGAGCTTTTAAGAAACTGAATTAAAATCAATATAATTAAGATTTATTGAATCATATGCTTTTATGAAACTTTTGCTGACCCACTCGACTGGATCTTCGTACTAGATTCCAGTCTGGATATGCTTGTCTTTTTTAAATAGATTTTGAAATTTATCCCTCAGATGCTCCATTGCTCTCTCAGATTGTTGAATATGGAGAAGGCAGGTGAGGGAACCTCCCAAATCTTTTCCAAGGAGCCTGTTGTTCTTCTCTAGAATTTGATGAACAGTCATTAATGCAATGAATCGGTGTTGCATATGCTCAATTCTTTTAGCATTGAGTATATATCTTGATTTCAGCTGCACCCCTTATCTGTTCTCCTTTGTGGCTTCTTTTGTTAATTTTCAATATTTCTTATTTTAACTCTGGGGAAATAATTGTAGCTGTACACAATCTGGCTAAGTTAATGATTTTTTCGTTGTGATTCTATTATATTGGGTGTGGGAACTGATGTTTTGTTTCACAATGCACTTTGCCAAAGGGCTGAGATAAATTATCTTTACTCTTACTAATTCATGTTGTTTCTTTTAGTTGCTCTGCTGTTTCGAATCACCTGCAGCACATTCCACAGCCATGTTGAATTTGCAAAGTCGCATTCTCCCTCCAAATTTCCTTTGTCAAAATCCCAAGGAAGTTGGCTTTTGCTTTTTGCTGCTTCATCCTGTGCCTTCTTCTCGTCCAACAACAAGGTATTGTTATGTTTCCAATTTGTTGTGCAATATTATTTTCTGCTATTTGGGGCTTTTCTGAAAAAGTCAATGTTGACATACCTGTAAGACAGCCAGCAATACGGTATCCTAAAATAGGGTATATGGAAAACATTCTGATGCTCTGAGTGAATGCAATGCATTTTAAGTTGTTGGCAATCACAGAGTCCTCGTAGTTTGATATTGTTGTAACTATTATGCTATTTTCCGTTTCGGGTTAGAAACTGGTTGTGTTCGAGAGTGACTTCTCGATAATAAATAGAGATGGTGGAGTTCTTTGGGGCTTGAGGCATCTTAGCCACTTCTCTTGTCACCTTGTTACATGCTCCCTATGTTCCAGTTTATGTGACCCTGTGTCCTTCCTAGTCTATTAAAAAAAGAATGACCTCTATCTAAATATGCAAACAATTTAACTTAAATTTCTCATTTTAGCCTTAGTGACACAATTTTATATTCACACAAATGTTATGGCATGTTTAAGAACACAAGTTTCTAAAGTCTTATAACCAAACAAATGTTATGACCCAAAGTTTCAAAAGTCATCCCTTTTTTTCCGTGCCCTTCACATAAATTGAAACAAAGGGAGTAGGAGATATCACGCCCCACTAGGTTAGAGCTGGTACTCTAATAACATCATTTTAGCATGGAATGAGTTTGATGTTATTCGTATAATGTGTTCATAATCTCAAGTTGTGTACTGTCTAATCCTGCTGTCATCTCTATGGGAACTTGCATATGCAGTAAATGCACCTTGCTCCCTGCCAAGCTTTAAGATTTAGTATAACCATTTTTGGGTCTTAAGTGGGATAGCTTTTAGACATGGAAGAGTTGCATTTCTTTGATGGTGGAACTAAATAGCAAACTGTCCGCCACTCATCAGAATTGAGGGAAAAGACATTTTCTGAAATTGGTTATTGTTCTTTAATAGTTAGTATGACTTCCAGCCTGCAATTTGTCCTTTTGATCAATAGATATTTCACTTTTGTGCTGTAAACCTTCTAGCTTTGTCGTACTGAGTTTTAACTTCTCTAATTGCTAGAAGCTCAGGCACAGTAAATTTGTAAATATCCTCAAGTTAATTTGTTTGATGTGTAATCACATTCACAATACAACTTATCTTTGTAGGGAAATCCTACAGTCTGAATTAATTATTGGAGCTGAAGAAGTATGTAAAATAGATGGTGTCCCATCATTCATTGAGAAGGATGATGACCCTGATTCAGACGTCTTGCTCTATTTCCTAGTTTCACTGCAGGAGGAAAAACAGAATGATACCTCCAAGTTATTACAAAGAATAGAGTGCCTAGAGGCTGATATCAAGGATGTTGAGAAAAGGGAGGTCCTTAGACATTCAGATTGGGTGGAAACTGACTTCAATAATATGCGGCAAGGATCCTACTTAAAACATCTCAATTCCGCTGACTCTATTTCTAGATCGTTTTCAATTCCAAATATGCGCAATGAAAAGCTGATGAAGAATATTTCTCAGCTTGAAAGTGCATACTTCTGCATGAGGTCCCAAATCCAACTTGCAGAAAATGATACAATAGGTCGAACAGACACGGATTTGTTGACGAGTCGTGACAGATTGTTCCAGGTTTCAGCAAAAGAGGCAGAGCCAATTTTAAAATCTGTTGATCGTGTTGGAGCCTTCTTTGAAGGTATTTGTAAATATGCTCGCTACTGCAAGTTTGAGGAATATGGGACATTAAGAAATGGTGATCTTCTCAACTCTATAAACGTGATCTGCTCCCTCTGTTTTGATTATGAAGAGGACTATATAGCTGCAGCTGGTGTCTCAAAGAAAATTAAAATCTTTGAATTTGCTTCACTTTTGAATGAATCTGCGGATCTTCAATATCCTGTGGCTGAGATGTCAAACATATCTAAGCTTAGCTGTGTTTCGTGGAATAAATATATGAGAAACTATCTGGCTTCAACTGACTATGATGGCGTAGTCAAGGTGTGTACTTGTTTGGCTTAACTTGGTAAAGAGTTTTGAATCTTCATGAGCTATGGCAATATTTTTATGTCTTTCCCATTATCTGACTAGCCTATAAATACTCTAGGCATTATCTTCCATACGAGAATGTAAGAGAATAATCTCCTAGCTAGTAAGTGCTTTAAATATCACAATAAAGGTTATATCAGCTACCTAACACGTGCTTGCTGTTGAAGTTGAGTATTTCATTCATCTTGTTGACTAGGTCTTGGTGTATAATTTTTGAATCTAGATGTGGGATGCAAGCACAGGTCAAGAATTTTCACAACATACAGAGCACCAGAAGAGGGCTTGGTCTGTTGATTTTTCTCAAGTGAATCCAACAAAGTTTGCCACTGGAAGTGATGATTGTTCTGTAAAAGTGTGGAATATTAATGAGGTACTTTATCGTATCCTGCTTCTCTTTTCATGAAGTTGGTATCTTCATTTAGTTTGGATCTGTGGAAACACAACAAATAGTTTGATCTATTTCATTCGGCAGAGGAGTTCTGTGGATACGATCTGGAATCCTGCCAACATATGCTGTGTGCAGTTTTCTGCTTACTCCTCTCATCTGTTGGCTTTCGGATCTGCTGATTACAAAATTTACTGCTATGATCTTCGCCATACTAGGATTCCGTGGTGCACATTAACTGGACATGAGAAGGCTGTTAGCTTTGTAAAATTCTTAGATTATGGTACCCTGGTTTCTGCATCCACAGATAACACGCTAAAGCTATGGGACCTAAAGAGAACAAGTTTGGAAGGATTGTCCTCAAATGCTTGCAGCTTGACATTCAAGGGACACACCAATGAAAAGGTTTATAGAGGATATTTGCTCTACGATGATCATCTCAATGCTGTAGGTTCAGTTTCATTTACTCTCTTTTTTTGCTCTGTACAGAACTTTGTGGGATTATCAGTTTTGGATGGGTACATTGCATGTGGTTCTGAATCTAATGAGGTACTTCATATTCCTTCATTTTTCTTATGTTAAACCGTAGGCTAAACTTCCCGTAGAAGTATCAATCTTTTTCGTAACTTTTAACTTTCTTTTTGCAGGTATATGCTTATCATAGATCTCTACCAATGCCAATTACCTCTTATAAATTTGGATCTGTTGATCCTAGCTCTGGCAATGATGGTGAGAGTAATGGGAAATTTGTTTCAAGTGTTTGCTGGAGAAGAAAATCTAATATGGTTGTTGCGGCAAACTCAACTGGATGTATAAAGCTGTTACGTTTGGTATGAATTAAAGCTCATCATCCTTATCTTCTGAATCTGTACACCATGCTGGCAGACGTGTTTTGTACACCTAGCTTCAACTGGAATTGAGATTAAGGTACATTCAGTAAAATAAGTTGTTAAGATTTTTAGTTTCCTTGACATATTACTGAATTGGTCCAAAGCACACAAGTTTCTTTGAACAGAATGTTTTGAACATTTCGGGATTGATATATGTAGGTGTCGAACATTGAAGCTGAATTTGTAGTCATGGCTAAATGGAATGGGCTTCAGAATAGGAGACAGCACTAATGTAGTCATTGCCTGTATCGTGAGTTCTTATGGACAAATGGAAATTGAGATGAAAAAGTTGTGGCCTTCTTCACTGCTTCTTTTGCAAAGAAATGACATCAGCAAAGTTGAGAAACCAGTTAGAGAGTATGCTTTGCATGATTGGATTTGCCAAGCAGAGGTATGGATCACAAATTTTTGCAAGTATGAGCTCTTTCTTGTTCACCTAAACCCTTCCAAACACCACCCTCTCTATTCCACACCCTTATATATCTTTAACTTTTTTGCAAGTCGAGATGCTCCCCCCCCCCCTACAAATCACCACCAAACATCTGATGCCTTTGACCACATATTTTCTTATATGAAGGGAGCTGTCAAACCCAGTATTTGTCATTTGAAGAAGTGGAAGGTGGAGTCGCTTCCTCTCCAACTTGAAATTTAGAGACAGAACTCTACGAGTCTTAATCCTTGTCGTTTTCACCTTCCATTTTTCCTAAATGATATCCCTTTGTTCAAATCTCCTTCGGGTTGCTGGAATATGCCAGACTTTGAGCTTATAATACTTCCATTAAAGGTTTGCTTGAAGACATTTTGAGCAATATAAAGTGACCTTTAATCTAAAGAAATATTAGTTATAATGCTGCATTTAACAGCTCTAGATCCAAAAGGCTAAGGCTTTACTTGCTTTGACATTTTCAGATCGTCTCTTTCTCCCAAGTCTTGGTAGACATAATCCACTTCTTTTCATTTGGTAATCTAAGTGGGTTATCTGCCGTTCCACAGGATAAAACTGCTTCACATGCCACGTATCGATTCAGAATTTGTCTCCGTGACTTATGTTACTTCTTTCTCAGTCTTGTGAGTGAACATTTGAAAAAGTATGCGTGACTGGTAAAGGGTCCGAACAGAATTTCCCAGGGAGGGACAGCTCCGTAGCATCCCAGCCTTGATGTCACTGTATTCAAACTGGTGGTAATGGCGAATCCATTCAACTGTGATCAGAGCTTATCACTAACAACCTCTTTACATAGCGGAAAATCCAGCAGATGAATGAGAAACATGTCTGTTGATTGGATCATTGTGTCAAGACACTGTCAAGTTCGTCACATACTCTGGTAGGTCCTATCCTCATGTTTCGCCACATCTTCTCTTGGCTATCTTCAAAAGCAACTCTCCCTGTCAAAACCTCAAAGAATATCATCCGCGAGCTGTGCAAGACTTCTTAGAGAACTTGATACTCTCCATTCCTCGATCATCTTTCGAGTGGAGAATAACTGAATTTAAAACAGTTAGAGAAACAACTTAGTCATGCATGCCATGTTAGCTGCTTGTCTGCTCTTCTCTCCTTATTAAATTCGTCAAGATGTCGATATATTGCTTAGGCTTAAATGTTGGAAACCTGAGTGTAGATGTGATTTTTACCTCAGATGGAATTTTCTTTGTTAGTAACTGAATTTTTAAGATTTGGAATAGATATTGAAGGGAGATTTAAATCTAACTTAGATGGTACTTGATTTGGACATATATCATCCGCCGTATTTTTGGGACATTAGTACCCCTGCCGGTCCAAAAACTAGAGTGTGCATGCCCTTAATTCTAACGGAAGACGAAATAGAGAGACGTGGTGCAATCTTATCCATCAATCTGATGTCGGGTCAGTGGATAAGATTATGACATGCGTATGTATGTTAGTATAAAGGGTATATAACGCTCTAGTTTTTAATTTCCTTGCTCCAAATCAACATGAAAAGTTGGTAAAACTTGACTGAATTCAGCAATTTGAGTAAAAGGGGAACTAGCAACAATGAAAGCCAAAGCACCAATAGTTTTTAGAGTGTTTAAAGGCACAACTATACCTTGTTGTTGTTGAAAGAAAAGCATTACAACTTTTCCTTTCACTTGAGTGATTTAATGTCTTCAAAACTGCAAACAAAAGTATATTATTATCTTGTATATAAACTACTATATATGCTAATCGTGCAAGTGGTGCTCCTCCTCTTATTGTACCCATGTTAAGACCATAGTATTGTAAATTATTAACATAAGAACCAGCAGCTGTAGAAGCACAATGAGAACCATGTCCACTTGCATCTACTGCTGATAAATTATATGTTTTATCAATAATATCCCTTTTCTTCCATAAATCCTTTTATGTACCAACGAGCACCAATTTTTTTTTTTGTTACAATGTATTGTTGCATTAAAATTTGCTTCAGATTTACAAATTCCTTTCCATCTAGATGGAATTGGACCCATCCCATTATCATTAAAAGATTCTGATTCTCCCGATATAACTGTATAATATATAAACGTATCATTTAATATGCAAAGGGTCAAATATACTCTTGCACTATTGAAAATAGTTCATATATACCCTTCGTTATATTTTAGGTCTAAATATACCCCTTTTGTTATACTTTGGGTTCAAATATACCCTTCTGATTATACTTTGACGCAAATTTATACTCAATTTTAACGAAAAACACTGTGACAAGCTCAAAATCAAATAATGCACATCTCGAATTTCAAATACTTAATTCTTTTAGAAACTCATTTCCTCCGCTTTGAATTCTTTCCTTTGCATCTTCCTCTTAAAAGAAGCTAATAATTTATCGTATTTAAAAACTAATATGATTTTTGTTTTTTTCGAATTGAGGTTTTTCTAAAAAAAAAAAATTATCATACTTAACCTCTTCTAGAAAGTGTCAATATTAATAAAAGTAAATACACTACTCAGATATGTTCTAAGAATTTTCAGCATCCAAAAATTGATGACTCCCTATGTTCATTATTTTCTTGTACTTTTATAATAGTAAGAAGATGTAGGTATAATGATTAATTTTTATAGAAATACATTTGAAGATTTTTAATTTGTGAGGGAAAAATGCAGCACAATGATGTTGTGTAATATGCATATTTTATTATTTCTAGTACAAAAAATTTAAAAATAAAATAATGAATGGAAAAATAAAAATAAGAGCTCAAAACGGAGGAAATGAGTTGGGATGAGTTACACAAGTGAGCTTCTAAGGAAATTGAGAGCTCAAAACGGGTACTCAATTAACATTACGAACTTTTCATATCACATGAGTATTCATGGGGGGTACTGCAGAACATGTGCGAGCCCCATCTAATGGAAAAATAAAATTCAATGAGAACTTGGTTCATCCGACACGTACACGTCATGGGCATTCCGCCTTTCTATGTTCTATAGACTTGTATGTAACTATTGAGAGTGAAGATATTCTACATAATGTGAATATTCCACCCAAAAGTTTGCTCTTAGTTCAAAACGATCAACACGTAGAATCGGAACAAGTAATTGTTGAGATTCGCGCAGAAATATCCACTTTGAATTTTAAAGAGAAGGTTCGAAAATATACTTATTCTGATTCAGACGAAGAAATGCACTGGAGTACCGATGTCTACCATGCACCCGAATTTACACAAGTATTAGTCATTCATTCAATTAGTACAAGAAAATTATGATCCTACTATTATCCCTTTAAAAATGGTAGTCTTTTTTAAAAAAAAAATAAAAAACACATATATATGTGTGTGTTTTATATTTATTATATGTTGATCACAAAAGCTTCCTCATCACATGAAATTAATCTCAATGATTTTAGTTGTTATGCATCTTAATTGTCTTTATTTTTCAAGATAATAGAAATATGAAATTCTCTTCATTCTTTTGCCAATAATATTTGATATGTCATGACTTAGGTATCTCGTAGTAAGTCTTTGATACGATACTTTTTTTTGACTTATCATATCATAGTATGTGTGCTGTACGAATTTTGAGCCATACGAAAATATTTTAACTCAATAAAAATATAATTTATTTAATAAAAAATTAAAATTAAGCAAAATAAAACTCGTAAACTTGAAAGGAATTTTGATCTTTTCAACCTTTAAATATGTGAGTCAATCGTTTAGCAATACTTATTGAATAGGTAAATGCATAACAACTAGATTACTAATGAAACATTTAAATTCACCAATTTAAAATACGAATTAGTTAGTTGATGAACTAGAAAATTAAGCTATATTTTTTCTTGACTTTGATATATAATTAAAAGTATTATCCTTAATCAAAATTCTTTTTCATATTCTAATTAATTACCATCGAAGATAACAATGATTAATTTTTACTTAGTTACTATATAATTTTTTAAATTTGAATGTTATTTAAAAAGTATAGCCGTTAACTATGGCTAGCTTTAATATATCAAACTGTCATTTTTTTTTATAATTTTTTATTTAATATTGATATACTTAAAAATTAAAGTTTCGAGAAAATGAACAGGAAATTAGTAGGGAATCATAATCTCACCAAAAAGTGAGAGTTCAAGCAGTCAGTCAACCAACTAGCTACTAAGATTTCTCAAAAAAAAAACTAGTTACTTAACATGATTTATTTTAATTTATAATATAGAATTAAAAATATATGTATAATATTATTTTTTAAAATTCGTTTATAGATGCAATTCAACTTTATTACTTTGTCATTGAAATGAAATTGATAATTAGAAGATTTTTTTTTTGGTTACATAATGTAATAATATAAAATAAACATAATAATACATGTGATAAATAGACTCATCCCCCTATTATATTACATTTATATCCTATCCTATTAATAATTAAATTAAAAACGTTAAAACTAATGATTCATCGGCACCTATATAACTCCTAGTCTTTCAAGCTAATAATGCGAGTTTAATTTACTCATATTATGTAAATGCCTTAATTTAACCTCAATTAGTAAAAAAAATGAAATATATTTTTCTCCATATACACATCTCTAAAGTTGCTACTACTCAATTGACATTTAAAAAAAAAAAAATCTTCCTTGTTAACAAAAATAAATAAAAACACATAATAATGATATAAATTCATCAAATTATTCGTATTTAATTATTGATGATGTTCTGTTATTAAGCTAACTTTGAATCATTATTAAACATTACTTATTTTATTGATACCAATATTTTAAATCGTGTGTCTAATCAATTAGTCCATCTACCTTAATGACATATTTTATTTTCAATGTATTTTCGATAAAAAATATTGACATATTTACCGAAAAGTGTTCTAAATGAACACTCAAATTTACTCTTAATAATATGACCTATTTGGATTCACTTACTATAAAAATTCATTTTTTACCGGAAAGACAAAATTAAAAGACGTGTTTTTTTTTTGAGCTTAAAATATGTTATGTCATATTTAATTATCTTCCTCTAATTCTTTTTTTTAAGCTGAAGATGTGTTATGTCATGTCTAATTATTGTTGGGTTTTATTTGCCCTGATTTCTTATTATAAATAGGTTTTCCTTTTAGAAAAAGTTTTGGATTGACTAATCTTTTTTTTAGTAGAAAAAGGTTTAGGACTCTATAAATGGATGAATGTTCCTTCTAACTTAATCAGCATTCACAATGTAGTCTTAAAGGTTTTGAGAGTTTTGGTCAGGGGGAGAATTTGTGGGTCATAAGCTTTGTTGAATGCCTTGAATCGGACCCGCTACAAACAGAAAGGACGGGGGTCTCGCTGCCCGGTCAGCGAGTCGGGGGGTCCAGGGGGGCGACGCGCCCCCTGGCCTGGGGGTCCGGGGGGGCGGAGACGCCCCCGGGCCGACGGTATACAATGTTGTTGTATTGGGCCCTTAATTTTCTGTTGATTCTGTATGTTGGGCCCAAGCCTGTTAGGGCGTAGCTTAGCACTATATATAGACGCTATGGGAAACCCTATTCTGTAATTCTGTTTTTGCCTCTCCATAATAAAACTGCTCCCTCTCTTCCCGTGGACGTAGCCAATTTGTTGGTGAACCACGTAAATCTGTTGTCTTATTTTTCGCGTTTATATTTTCTCGTATTATCTCAAATTCCGCACAACAAATTGGTATCAGAGCCTCTCGGTTAATCGGTGTTCTTGGAGAATTCGAGATGTCTGCTTTGAACGTGAAAATCGACAAATTCACAGGGAGGAACAGTTTCAGTTTATGGCAGATCAAGATGCGGGCCTTGTTGAAACAGCAAGGCTTCTGGGCGCCGTTGTCGAAAGACAAGAACGCCGTCGTTACTCCTGAGATGGCGATTCTGGAGGAAAAGGCGCACTCGACGATCATGCTGTGTCTCGCGGATGACGTCATCACGGAGGTCTCGGATGAAGAGACTGCTGCTGGTCTGTGGTTGAAGCTGGAGAGTTTGTACATGACAAAATCTCTAACCAACAAGCTGCTTCTGAAACAACGTCTATTCGGTTTACGAATGGCTGAAGGTACACAACTCAGGGAACACTTAGAGCAATTGAATACTTTGTTATTAGAATTGCGTAATATCGATGTGAAGATCGAGGATGAAGATGCTGCCCTGATTCTGTTAGTATCTCTCCCAATGTCGTTTGAGAATTTTGTTCAATCGTTCATTGTTGGGAAAGATACTGTGTCACTGGAAGAAGTCAGATCAGCCCTTCATAGCAGGGAATTACGGCATAAGGCTAACGGCACAAGTACGGACATACAGCCTTCCGGTCTGTTCACCAGTAGCAGAAAGGGAAGGAAAAACGGCGGAAAGAAAAATAAGCCGATGTCGAAGGGTGCAAAGCCGGATGATGTTTGTAATTACTGCAAGGAGAAGGGACATTGGAAATTTGATTGTCCGAAGAAGAAGAAGCAATCGGAAAAACAATCAGTGTCTGCTGCTGTTGCTGAAGAAGACACCAATTCTGAAGAAGATATTGCCCTAGTTGCGGATGAGCACACTCATCATTCAGATGTGTGGGTTCTTGATTCTGGGGCATCCTATCACATCTGTCCTAGGAGAGAGTGGTTCACGACTTATGAGCAGGTAGACGGAGGCAGCATCTCGATGGCCAACAGTTCTGTCTGCAAGGTGGTTGGGACAGGCTCGATCAAGATAAGGACACATGACGGTAGCTTCTGCACATTGAACGAGGTCAGGCACGTTCCATTGATGACGAAAAATCTGATATCTCTCAGTCTTTTGGACAGCAAGGGATTCAGCTGGTCGGGAAAAGATGGAGTCTTGCGGGTCTGGAAGGGTTCAAATTTGATTCTGAAAGGTGTCATGCGTGGTACTTTGTATTTTCTACAAGGTTCCACGGTTACAGGTTCAGCCCATGTTGCATCGTCAGAATTTCACCAGAAGGATATGACTAAGTTATGGCACATAAGACTTGGTCATATGGGTGAAAGAGGGATGCAAATTCTGTCAAAGGAGGATTTACTTGCTGGTCATAAGGTTAAGAGCCTAGAGTTTTGTGAACATTGTGTTTTTGGAAAACTACATCGCAACAAGTTTCCAAAGGCCATTCATAGAACAAAAGGCACACTTGATTATATCCATTCTGATTGCTGGGGTCCATGCCGTGTTGAGTCTTTGGGAGGCTGCAGATTTTTTGTGTCCATTATTGATGACTACTCAAGGATGACTTGGGTGTACATGATGAAGCATAAAAGTGAAGCCTTCCAGAAGTTCAAGGAGTGGAAAATTTTGATGGAAAATCAAACAGGGAAGAAGATCAAGAGGTTGCGAACTGATAATGGGCTGGAATTCTGTTGGTCTGAATTTGATCAATTCTGTAAGGATGAAGGGATTGCTCGACATCGCACAGTCAGAAATACACCACAGCAGAACGGTGTAGCTGAGCGGATGAATCAAACACTTCTGGAGAGAGCAAGGTGCATGCTCTCTAATGCTGGGCTAGATAGAAGATTCTGGGCAGAAGCGGTTAGTACAGCTTGCTACTTGATTAACCGCGGACCACATACAGGTATACAGTGCAAGACACCTATGGAGATGTGGTCTGGAAAAGCTGCTGATTATTCAAATCTGAAAGCTTTTGGTTGTACGGCTTACTATCACGTCAGTGAAGGTAAGTTAGAACCAAGAGCTAAAAAGGGAGTATTTGTGGGCTACGGAGATGGAGTGAAAGGTTTCAGAATCTGGTCTCCAGCAGAAAAGAGGGTTATTATGAGCAGGAACGTTGTCTTTGATGAAAGTCCTCTGCTTAGAACCATTGTGAAGCCTACAACTACGTCAGAAACTGGGAGTCTTGACAAACAGGTGGAGTTTCAAGTCATTCAGAACGAGAGCGATTTAAAGGAACCTGAAGAGGAGGATCAAGAGCCACAGACTGAAACTGATATTCCAGAATCTATGCCATCAGATATCCATCAGAGTATAGCTCAAGATCGGCCAAGGAGGGTTGGAGTTCGGCCACCTACGAGGTATGGTTTTGAGGACATGGTGGGTTATGCACTGCAGGTTGCTGAAGAGGTAGATACATCTGAGCCGTCTACTTACAAAGAAGCCATTTTAAGTTCTGATTCTGAAAAATGGTTTGCCGCTATGGGAGATGAGATGGAGTCCCTACACAAGAATCAGACATGGGATCTGGTCATACAGCCTTCGGGGAGAAAGATTATTACTTGCAAATGGGTTTTCAAGAAGAAGGAAGGGATATCACCAGCAGAAGGAGTCAAGTATAAAGCCAGGGTTGTTGCCAGAGGTTTCAACCAAAGAGAGGGAGTGGACTATAATGAGATCTTCTCACCAGTGGTCAGACATACTTCCATCCGAGTGTTACTAGCGATAGTTGCACATCAGAATCTGGAGCTTGAACAACTTGATGTGAAGACAGCGTTTCTACATGGAGAGTTGGAGGAAGAGATATACATGACTCAGCCGGATGGTTTCCAAGTTCCAGGGAAGGAAAATCACGTCTGCAAGTTGAAGAAGTCCTTATATGGACTTAAGCAGTCTCCAAGGCAGTGGTATAAAAGGTTTGACAGCTATATGGTGAAGTTGGGCTATACTCGGAGCTCATATGATTGTTGTGTCTACTACAATAGGCTCAATGATGATTCATTCATCTATCTGGTGCTTTATGTAGATGATATGTTGATAGCTGCAAAGAAGAAGTATGACATTCAGAAGCTGAAGGGTTTACTTAGTGCTGAGTTTGAGATGAAGGATCTGGGAGCCGCTCGGAAGATTTTAGGGATGGAGATCATTAGAGACAGAGAGAGAAGGAAACTTTTCTTGTCACAGAGAAGCTACATTCAGAAGGTCTTGGCGAGGTTTGGCATGTCTTCATCTAAGCCCATTGATACCCCCAGTGCTGCCAATATCCATCTCACTGCCATGTTCGCTCCACAGTCAGAAGAAGAGAAGGAGTATATGTCACGAGTCCCTTATGCCAGTGCCGTAGGAAGTTTGATGTATGCTATGGTCTGTACAAGGCCAGATTTAGCACATGCAGTCAGTGTAGTGAGCAGATTCATGGGACAACCAGGGAGAGAACATTGGCAGGCTGTGAAGAGAATTTTCCGGTACCTTAGAGGTACATCTGACGTTGGTCTCATTTATGGAGGTGATACTCAGTGCTTGGTTACTGGCTATTCTGATTCAGACTATGCTGGAGATGTTGACACAAGAAGATCGATGACTGGCTATGTGTTTACCCTTGGAGGATCTGTCGTCAGTTGGAAGGCAACTTTGCAACCTACAGTGACTTTGTCTACTACGGAAGCGGAGTACATGGCCTTGACAGAGGCTGCAAAAGAAGGGATTTGGTTGAAAGGGCTGGTTAGTGATCTTGGTCTGCATCATGATCAGGCTACGGTGTATTGTGACAGTTTGAGCGCAATTTGTCTAGCCAAGGATCAAGTCCATCATGAGAGAACCAAGCATATTGACGTAAGGTATCATTTTCTAAGAAGTGAGAAGAGAATCAAGGTGAAGAAAGTAGGAACTGCTGATAATCCTGCTGATATGTTCACAAAGCCGGTTCCACAGAGCAAGTTTCAACACTGTTTGGACTTGCTCAACATCAGAAGCTGTTAATTGCCCTGCGGGGCAACTCTGAGGAAGAGGGGGAGGCTTGGCACTATCATAGTGCGTCTGAAGAATCTGTTCGGAGAATTCAAGTCAAGGTGGAGATTTGTTGAATGCCTTGAATCGGACCCGCTACAAACAGAAAGGACGGGGGTCTCGCTGCCCGGTCAGCGAGTCGGGGGGTCCAGGGGGGCGACGCGCCCCCTGGCCTGGGGGTCCGGGGGGGCGGAGACGCCCCCGGGCCGACGGTATACAATGTTGTTGTATTGGGCCCTTAATTTTCTGTTGATTCTGTATGTTGGGCCCAAGCCTGTTAGGGCGTAGCTTAGCACTATATATAGACGCTATGGGAAACCCTATTCTGTAATTCTGTTTTTGCCTCTCCATAATAAAACTGCTCCCTCTCTTCCCGTGGACGTAGCCAATTTGTTGGTGAACCACGTAAATCTGTTGTCTTATTTTTCGCGTTTATATTTTCTCGTATTATCTCAAATTCCGCACAACAAGCTTGATATGTTATCACTTGTGTGAACCTCCCATGTATTCCGAGTGAATTTGGTTGAGGTTGTTTCCCTTCGTATTTGTACTCTCATATTTATAGTGGATTGCTCATCTCCTTTGTGGACGTAGGTCGATTGATCGAACCACGTTAAATCTTTGTGTTTTTTGGTATATTTTCGTGGTCTTCTTACTCGTGATCTTTCGAGGTTTACATTTCTAACTTCCGCGTTACACCTGCTTATTTGCGGTCCTAACAATTATCTCTCTTAATTCTTTCTTCGGCTTAAACTCTCCGTAGACCTATGGATCTCTGCCCACCTCTCTCGCATCTTCTCGCTAGGATATCAACATTCCTTCTCTTCACATGTCCAAACTATTTCAATCTCATATTCCTCATCTTATCCACCTAGAAACTCACTTCAACCTTGTCAAGTATATCGTCATTCCTAATCTTATCTCTCCTAAAATGCCAACATATTCATCTAAAAAAATTTATATCTATTATCTATATCTTTTTAAACGTATAGAGTTCTTAGTTGGTGTCCAACCTCATAAAACATATACATTTTGATTCACTCTATAAAACTTATCTTCAAAGCACAATGACATATTTTATCACATAAAACATCAAATATAAACCTTCATTTCATTTATTCCGCTTTAATATAATAACTAATATCTTCACCAGTCTCCTCATTTTCAAACATCATTTTAAAACAATATCACATAAAATGAAACAAAGCAAACGAAAAGTAAATGATAAGAGGGACACTTATTATGGAAAAGGAATAAAAAAAAAAGACAAATTTTGACAGAGTGGAGAGAAGTAGGCGGCACATGGTTTACAAAGCATCATATACTATATGATAGACCCCATATAATTCAAGAATGGACCGCCGGTACCTAAGAAAAAATAATTACATTAAAGAAATATTTATATTTATAAATATAATATATATTACAATAATTTTTTTTTCATATATATAAACCTCTTCCCTCTCCAATATCAACCACAATCAATCTTTAATTTTCCTCTTTTTAAATTTTCCTAGAGTGCCAAGGAAGGGTCATTAATCTTGATTTTGAATTTTTGTGATAATGGCAATGTCTAGAATTGTTGTTAGATTAGCCATCTTTGTTGTGGCATTGGTCACTATTATTCCCTTTACACAAGCTCAAGAGTTTGCTCCTTCTCCTGCACCTACTAGTGATGGTATGTTCCACAATTCTCAATTTTTTCGATCGACGAAATTTCGTAGCTAAATAACATAATTTTCATTTAGTACACGCTTTTAAGAAAATTTAATTAGCTAGAAGTCTTTTAGCGACAGAATAGCTAAGGATTACCGACAAATTCCAAATACAAAGTTTTCATGTTAATTTTCATTTAGTATGCGCTTTTAAGAAAATTTAATGAGCTAGAAGTGTTTTAGCGACAGAATATCTAAGGATTACCGATAAATTCCAAATACAAAATTTTCATGTTAATTTTCATTTAGTATATGCTTTTAATAAAATTTAATGAGCTAGAAGTTTTTTAGTGACAGAATAGCTAAGGATTACCGACAAATTCCAAATACAAAATATGATAGGGTAAAAGTTCTAATTTAATATTGTTATCGTATAAAAGTTAAACTCTGAGTCGTGAGTTAAAAGTTGATAGTTGCATTATTTTGAAATTGTTTACAATTTGCAGGAACAACAATTGATCAAGGAATTGCATATGTGTTGATGCTGCTGGCTTTAGTTCTTACCTATCTTATTCACCCTATGGATGCTTCTGCCTACACCTTCTTCTAAATATCTCTCTAAAATATTATCTTAAATTAGGTCTAAATTTAATTATTTATTTTATCCTTTAGTTTACAAACATGGGTTGTATTAACAAATTCTTTAATGCATTATTGGTAATTGACGTGAAATTATATATTTATATATATTGTGTTTGTGTTGCTCCTTCTCCTATTTCCATCAAGTGGTATCTCAAATAATTTCAATAAAAAGTTGTGATTGGTATAGTTCTTTAACCAAGAGAGTTCACATCTTTGAATCAAGAAAGGAAGAGAATTTTCGTAATCGAGGTTTCAAGTTTTGAAATTCCTTGTTTACAATAGGTCAATCTGGGTTGAATTCGTCTCTGAGGGTTTGCCCAGTGTGATTTATCTCTTCTATGTGGTGTGTGAGCATGAAGAGGGATGAGTACATAGATTATACATGTCTCACTAGCCATATATGGTTGGATGGTGGTCTTCTTCTAGCTAAGATGCATGGTTCAATGATAAATGTTTAAAAGTGTTAAATTTCATTTGTGATAGATTCCGAATTTAAACTACCAAGAGGATAAGGATGTAGAGAGGTTATTCCAAAAAAACCCTAGACTCCAGAAACAAACTACAGAGCAGCTAACAAAACAATACGAAAGTAAATAGGACATGAAAAATGATAAGGGAACATAACGTAACATGACTCAACAACCATAACCAACTAATGTGATAACTGAAACACGGGAGATATAACGAGGAATAATTAATAGATATCCAAAAATAATGAAGACTGTGGGGAATTGATAAAGACAATTAGTGAACAGTTTTACATGAAATAGATTGGTGAAACAAATGTTACAAATCCTTCCCAGATTTCTTTAAATATTAGTATATCTATCTATCTATGTAAACAAATTCGAAGCATTGCCTTTCCTCTAGAGGCTTTGTTTAATTGCTATTCTACACTTATGTTGAGGGAAGGTAGAGGACAGAGAGACAGATTCATTCTTTTTACACAAATTCAAGCACTCATACGAAATGTTTTAACCCATAGCATACTTCTGGGTCCAACTCCGGGCTGTTGATTCGTATTTTGCCCTGTCTGTCTTGTACATATGAGCAATCTCAGGCACCAAAGGATCATCGGGGTTTGGATCCGTCAAGAGTGAGCAGATTGAAAGCAAAACCTGAAGTTAATACAAATACATTTCCCACCTTAAGAAACATAGACAATGTACACAAACATTGTGAAAGTTATAACATGGCAAAAATTCCATTTTGTAGAAAAGCATGATTCAATCAGACAGGAGTTGAAGGGTTTTATGTAGATAGTATTGAACTGTATCAATCATTATATTTGCTCCGATTATTTTCTAAAAAACAAACTAGGTTGTAAGGTAAGACGGAACCTTGGAAATAGTCAAGGCAGGGCTCCATTGCTCCTTCAATATGTCCAAGCATATACTGCCATTGCTATTAATATTTGGATGGAAAACTTTTGTCCTAAAAGCAACCTGCAAATATTTAACCACACATGTAAGAGATTCACATCTACTAGGACAATACAATTAACAAGCTAAAAATATAAACAATAATGCACTCCAAGAATCAGTACAAGATGGACTGAAGCCCAAATTGATCATCCTATTGTTCTTTCTTGTGAAAAAAATCATCCTATTGTTTATATATGACATGTTTATCTGGAGTTACCAAATATATTCTCAACAAAATTATAGTTAGCTTAACTCTATAATTGATAAGAATGAACAAGAGGACCTCTTTCAATGCCTTAATAGAACCAAAAATATCAAAGAAAAAAAACATGTAAAAAACATCACAGCTTCTATACAGTTGTGCCCTTTTTTGATATTTTAGACCTCAACAACCTGACAAATCAATTTTGAAATCTTAGCATCTCAATTAATATAAGAAACTTAAAATAATTAAACCAGTAAAGGTTCCGTCGGTGACACAGGATCAGTCAACCACAGGGACTAACTTCCCTATGGGCTCCAGTAGTAAATGGTCCAAAAGTATGCACGAATTACCAGCTCATTTTTATTAAAAGCTACATCGGAAAACATTCGACAATCCAAAATTATGCTCCAACATAACTAGATAAAAAAACTCTCTCCTCATAGCACAAAAATCGAG
The DNA here is from genome assembly GCF_036512215.1 of Solanum lycopersicum. NCBI lineage: Eukaryota > Viridiplantae > Streptophyta > Magnoliopsida > Solanales > Solanaceae > Solanum > Solanum lycopersicum. The sequence continues at coordinate 4,290,562 of NC_090809.1, forward strand.
CAAGGGAGACATCAACTCACAAAAGAAATCTGCAACCATTTCATTACCTTAGGAGGTTTAAATGGATAATCAGGAGGAAAATGAATAGTGACTAAAAATACACCCCCAGCATAGGGACTATCTGGAGGGCCCATTATTGTAGCTTGCCAGTGAAACATGTCCTCTCCGACGGGGCCTGTAGATGGCAATAAAAGTTTAGGAAGTTAAAAAAAATGAGATGATGAGTGACGTAGTGTATGCCCTAAGAAAACAAATGCATGAGCACGTTCATTGCTAACATACTCTACCCTTAGACTTGAAAGAAACTACACCCTCCTATAATGGAAAATGTAGCATGCAACTATTTCTACCACACAAACAAGAAATCACAACCCCGCCAAAGACACATCTGCAGGACGTCTTGACAAGGACTATCTATTATCACAAGGCTCAGATTCAAATAGAAAGATCCCAAAAGGCATCGACTAGATGACATTAGGTACTAGCACTAGAAAACTTAGAGGAGTGAACAGAGTGCATACTGAAATAATATTCAATCATGAATCCACCAATCAGGCAATTACTGCCAAAATTAATCAGGTCTTCATATAAGTTATGTCAAGATAAACAAATTAGACAAAACCTTCACGTCTAAATCTTTTTGTGCCACAGGTTCTTGCTTTTGACATGTGTTCTAATACTATTAAAAGAGTAACCTAGAAGAAGCTTAGATGATCGACAACCCAAAACCACTAGAAAAGCTTTAGTATCACTATTAAAATCAGAGACAGAGAGTGCAGTCTGCGAAGATATCGTTGCTCTGCACAAAATAGAAAGCTAACATCCATATCATCATATTTTGAAAAGGTAAAGGATCCTGATACCACAAGGAGTCAAATAGAGACAAGGTCTTAGACCCTCGGAGTCATAGCTCTTTTGGACCTTGAATGCAACTGACTGAAGCAAGATGACTTATTGAACTAAGTTAACAAGTTACAAATACCCCTACCAGTATCCGCACAGTACAAACTGCCACACAGATACAATAATACACATCACATCCTCTAAATAAAAGATATAAATCGGACAACAATATAGATCACAAACATAAATAATCAACACAAATTAGTTGGGGCCTGATAAATTAGGCCTTGGGCTAACTCACACCCAAAAACTAGCTCAAAGATAGAATGATTGACCAAGCCTTCTAAGGAGGACAAGGTTCTCGTCCGATGGGATCACCACCATTCACTCCCCCTTCACGTCCACATCCAGACATTCTTTATCCCGTTGATGTGTCACATTCAACAACCGGGAACATATTGACAACCCCCACACTATCCAGAAGCGCGACCCAATAGGTCTAACTCTGATACCATGACAAATTAGTCCTTAAGCCTAACTCACACCCTAAAAGATAACTCAAACAGAGGAAGATTACTCAAGTCTTAGAAGAAGTCCGGGGTTCTCATCCCGGTCCGATATAGGACCATTATCATCAACTCCCCCATCATGCCCGATCCAAACATTCTTTATCCAGCCAGAGCAGTAACATTCAAGGACTGAGAGCACATTCACACAAACCGCACAATCCGAACCAACTCACAACAAACTCAATCGGTCTAACTCTGATACCATAACAAATTAGACCTTCGACCTAACTCACAACAAACTCAATCGGTCTAACTCTGATACCATAACAAATTAGGCCTTGGACCTAACTCACAACAAACCCAATCGGTCTAACTCTGATACCATAACAAATTAGGCCTTGGACCTAACTCACAACAAACTCAATCGGTCTAACTCTGATACCATAACAAATTAGGCCTTGGACCTAACTCACAACCCAAAAAGCTAGCTCAGAGCAAAGAGGATTATCCAAACCTTATTTAAAAAGCTCAGAGTTCTCTTCCTAATAGGATGTAGGATCATTCTCATCAACAAAGCCGGGTATATGAATCCTTTGCACCCCAGCCTATAATGTCCATTTCATACAAACAGAGACTATATAATAATCTTCTGTGAATAATTAGAGACTCTACAAATCCCTACATACACAATACTAATCTGTAATCCTAAAAAATAAACATGAATACATAAATTAAGCATTACCAGCGCTACAAGAAGTAGGAGGATCTTTCTGAAGGTCCTTAAGCTCCTTCAATATCCGCTTAGAAGCCATGGCAGAAAAATTGAAACAACACTAACAACTCAAAGAGATCTAAACAAACAAACCAAAAGAAGATGAAAATTTATGAAGGAATCTGTAAGAATGTATATAAATATAGAGAGAGATAAACGCGTGAATATTAGCAAAAGAAGAAAGATTCTTCAATGTTCAGTGCTTTCGGTCGACCTTTTTCTTTAACGCGGAAACGAAGGGATGATGAAAGAAACAAGTGGGACCCTACTTAAATGGCTATACTTATTTTACTCAAAATATATAATTTCATTTTAGATTAAATTAAAAATAAAAATCACTATTTCATTAAAGGAAAATTGATCGATTATGTTTGTCGGTGATGGTGGAAATAGTGATGATAATAGTTATTGTTAGTTGCTAGTAATGATGGTGGTGATAGTACTGACGATTGAGATGATCGGGTTTGACTTCATGATAATTTCTACAATTTTCAGTGATACATCAATATAACTATCTATCAACAAGATTTGTTCGTTTTACTTTAGGCAAAGATTTTGAATTTTACTTTTACTTCTGTTTCAAATGTCATTGCTACTAACGACGTTGTAATTTGCATGTATCTGAAGTATTTTAAATTTAGGACATTATAAAAAGATCGAATATAAAAAGATCACTCACAATAAATGGTATATTAATAAACTAAATGGACATTACCCGTGCTAGCACGAGCCCAACATTTTGTATTTTCATGTAATAAATGCTTTGCATAGTCAATTTTCCTTTCTTAAGTTTGTGGTTTACTGATTTTAACACAATTTGATTAACAGTAACATCATCTATTATATATATATATATATATATATATATATATATATATATATATATATAATATAATCATGTGAATGGCCGAGAATGAAGTTTAAGTAAACAATATAGACAACATCGGGAACAAGTATTTTGATATTATAGATCAAAAGTGAGAAAATATAGTAGAGACAAATATATATATACATACAATTATGTACCTAAAAAAATAAATCGAGAAGCAAAAAGATTAAAAAATATTAAAATCCTACTTATGTCATTGATGAACATAAGTAGAGAAACATATCGATAACAACGTCTGGATAACTCTCTTCATCACATCGATATTTGAGAGCATAGAAGCAGTACTTAGGAGCATCAGAGTTAGGATCACTTGCTAATTCTTGATTATTTTCCTTCGCTTGAACTCTCAACATAGGACTGTCTTTCTTCATATGACCACTATTTCCACAACCATAGCAAATATCCGTGCCAACAAGGCACTTGCCTCTTGCAACATTTGGCGCGATTAGATTTTTTCAACTTGAGAACCACCACCTTTTCCTCTTTGTGGCTTAGGGTTAGGCAATGTGAAAGGCGGTCTTGATGAACATCGCCTAAAGTGATAGTCTAAAAAGAAAAGAGTGAATTGCTCAGAAGGTGAATTAAAATGATACTCGATGATTCACCAAATGTGAAAGGCTGACTCAATCAAGTTCCTCAACGAAGGTTCAAACACCTGAAGCCTAGAGCATGAAAAAGCGAGCTAATGAGTAAGAGTCGATTCATCGAGCGAGCTCGGCAAGCCATTTGAGACCAAGTGTTGGGCCTTCTTACTCAACAAATCAGTAGCAGCCCAAAACCTTTTACAACAGCCGACCCAGCCCAATAATACCAAAACAAACCCAGACCCAGACCCAAAAGTCATATTTTACTACTTTTTATTCAATTTTGTCTCTTGTTTAACGTTGTAAAATGCTAAATTTGATAGAATAATTAGTTATTGCTTATACTTTTTTATGTCAAACATAGATCCTAATCCTTCTTCCTTTTTTTTGATACATATCACATCAATTATCCTTGCATTTCTTCGAGTTAAATTCTATCGAGTTAGCCTCCGATGTTCGAGGAAAGAAAGAAAGTTGATCACAGGTCTTGAAAAGTCCAAAAAGGGGTTATATACATGCTGTATACACTAATATACACGTCGGAATACAAAAATACATGGCCAAAAATCTTGTCATTTGGATCAAGATTTATTTCTTTTATATATCTTGCATTGCACAAGGAGTGATTTTCATACCTTTATACAATTGTTTTAGGTCTAGATTTACATGACCTTAAATACACCACTAAACTGAAGATTGTTTTCTTATGTATCCAACATCTCTCTCGTGTTTCGTCACTATGATATTTCAAATAAACCAATCTGATTTCACAATCAAGTGAGCAAATAAACAAAACAATCAATGAGGTGAATGCGTATTTTCACATTATCAAGAACTTTGTAAAATGTCCCCACATGGCAGAAATAGCCAGAGCCTTTATACAAGTAAAATGTACCTCTTATAGTTTGGTTGCAAGTTGAAATTATTCTAAGGTATACTTGCAACTCCACCTACTATACTACCTTACTATAAGATGGAACTTCTCAGATTAAAACTTTATATCTAAATGGTGAGTATAACATTATGAACTTTGATTTAGGCACAATAGCATTTCATTCTTCTCATCCTAAGCCGATCGCGATGTCTGTCGTTCCTTAAATCAATCAATTTAAATCAAACCTGAAAATCAAACACACAAATATAAGTACAATTCAAGAATTAGAATGCTCTATGTATAGTCTCTAGCAAGATTAATTCATATACTTTGTACTTTTCTTAGTACACCAAAGAAGTTAGACATATCAATCATGACTAGTTTTTTTTTTTCCATTTAAGTGTCAAGCTAAGATGGCATCTTTCCTAAACTTTTTTTTTTTTGTCTGTTTCACCTAAAAAACCCATGTGCATGGTTTAATCTCACCAATTCAATGTATCCTTTAATAGTATTATTCATATACACTAACGATGTCAGACCGCCTAAAAGATAACTATGTGTAACTGCTTATCATAGTGGAACAAAAAGCCAAGAAAATAAGGTACTTCAACAAATTATAATACTTGTAATATAGCAAGGAAATAAAAAAGGCAGAACATTATTGTTGACTTCATATGTAGCAGAAATTCAATTGCAAAAAGGTCATGCTTCACCTAAATGATAAATCAAAGGTCACTTCAGCTATAATCTATGTTGTTCGGACTCTTAAAAAATATTTGTCAGATGCTTTAAAATTTATGCATCTTTGGAGGATCCGATACAGTCTGAGCAACAAAGGCTATAACCCAAGCCTCCTAATTTGGCACAATACATAGATAGACATCTTAACTTTACCTCAACAGGTAACTAAACACTCCAACTTTGAAAACCCCGTAAACAGCCTAACTTTGAAAATGCACATCTAGACACGTTCTCAAAAGTGTGCATTATCAAAGTTAAGATGTTTGCGAGACACACCTGTGTCAAGATGATCACAATTAGAGCTGGGATTGATGATCAGGTGCCGGTGAAGGCCAAGTTAAAGGGTCTTGTCTATGTATTATGCTTTCGAATTTATTCAGAGTTGTACTAACTTACCAGTTAAACAAGGTAATGCCACATTTTGGTGTAGCACCATTTTCAATCTGCTTTAACCTCAAAGATCCACAAGAAACCTTAACTCTAATATTCCAACTCTTCCATCCTTTATATCCAACACCAATATCAGTACTCACATCAGCAGAAACTCTCAAATTCTTGTTCTTGAATTCATCCACAATCAATTTCCCACTACTTTCATCATACAACAACTCATTCGATTTCATAACGAATTTAACAACTTTAACCTTCCTATTCTCCAGAACAAAACCAACAACTTCCCCTGCACCCATGTTTACGTCGTTTTCGCCTTTTAAATCCACTTTAGTATCACCATACACAATCTTCAGCTCCCCATTTGGGTTTTTCAACTCCACCCCAAGTACTGATTGTGCATTCAATCTTTGCCCATCCTGACTTTCAGTAACATTAAATTTAGTAAACTCAAGAGATCTTAAATGGAAAACAGGGGCTTTTGGATCAAACCAAAGGTAAAAAACACCACAAGCAGATACTAATAAGAGTAACAAGATTAGTATAATCAAAAAGCAACAACAAAAACATCTACAACAACAATTACTTCTTTCCTTTTGTGGATTGAATGAAGGTGGAAGTTGAACTTTTCTTGGTGGCATTTGGATTGGAATTGTAGGATCTTTAAACCCTGGTGGCTTCTTTAATGGTTGCATCTGTGACATTCTTGAATCTAAACCAAAAAAAAATCCCTTTTTTCCCTTTTCTGGATTCTTTATATAAATGAGTAAATCTTTATGAATTATGAAAAGTGAAATGTTGCATTAAATCAAACAGGTTATGTGCATAAAAGGGTAAAGTTTGAATCTTGATGAATATGAAGAATCAAAATCAAGATCAAGATTATATGATTTTAGGAATTAAAGAAAGGATTTTGGGGATTGAAAAAAAAAAGAATAAAAAGATAAATGTTTTTGTGGGGTTATGGAGGTGGAATTTGGAAGTGTGTGTATAGTGAAGAGAGAGATTGAAGAATGTGATTTTTTGCGTATATAATCTAGATAAATATTATTATGAAAATATAATTATATTAAAAAAATTTAATGTTAGCTCCTTCTTTAAAAATATTAGAAAGTAGAAATTTTAATTTAAAATATTTAATGCAATCCAAAATTCAAGTTCATATCAATAAAGTAAAATATTACTAAAAGATAATGGTATGTTGAACATAGGAATTGTGTTGGCATATTTATATAAAAAAAATAGAAATATAAGAACTATTCTTTTAATATTTTAATTTTTTTCCTATGGATTTGGCTTTTGGGTCGGATCAAGTCAAGTTTTTCAATTGAATTTTTCTTTATTAGTTTTTTTTAAAAAAAAAATTTAGCATTTGCTGATTTTGTGATTTTTTAGTTAGTATTTCTAAATTTAGTAATGTATTTCTAAATTGTGCGATCATGTGAAATTTACCCTAGGCAAGAATCCTATTTTTTTTAAAAAAAAATACAAATAATGGCTAGAACCCCAATTGCCAACTAAATATTGTATTGTTAATGTTGAATTTTATGCAAAAAAAAAAAAAAAGCTAACCAAATGTTTTATTGTTAATGAAAGGGGAAAATATCCAAGTACCTCCTCAACCTATGCCCGAAATCTCAGAGACACACTTATACTATACTAAGGTCCTATTACCCCCCTGAACTTATTTTATATGTAATTTTCTACCCCTTTTTAGCCTACGTGGCACTATCTTGTATAGTATAAGTGTGTCTCTGAGATTTCGGGCATAGGTTGAGGGGGTACTTGGGCATTATCCCTAATGAAAGACATGAGATAATGCATCATCCTTATAATGCCTTATACTAGAAATATAATATATACGGTTTTTAGCATTAATAAATATATATATTAATAAAGAGTGTTAAAAATTTGATTGACATTAGTTAATTATAGTTAGATTCAATATCGTAGTAGATTTTAATGACAACTATTATAAAATGTGTTAAAATATAATTGTTATTAATAATTACCTCTAAAAGAATATATTAACAACAATCAAAGTAGAACATGTAATTAATTACATGTAAAAATTATTTTTAGTTTAGCGACATTATCATGTGAAGAGGCACAAACTTAAAATACCACTAAAGAGTCATATGATGTGAGATATAAGATATAATAATTTCAGAATATTTTCTTCTCCATTTGATTGAAGGTATTATTTAATTCTGAAATTATTTGTCTCATTATTTGTGCTTTAATAATAAGATAAATTATCTCATATATATATATATATATATAATAGAACAATTTATTTCAAATTAACTTATTTCTAACGAAACGAACTTAAAATTTTAAGATGAATATAGCAATGAATAATTCTTGGTACCTAAAACTCAAATAGCACAAGCAAAAATGACTACTCTTCTCTTTTTTAATATTTTATTTAAAACAAAGATGGTTGACATGTCTACATTTGAGCCTCAAAAAATATTTTCCAAATAAATTCATACCCTCTCACTTTTAGGTTGCAAGTTGCCTTGTCCATTCTATAAAGTGTATAATATAATATAATAAGAATAATTTATTCTAATGTTTGCAATTCTAAAATCACAAAATTCTCACAATGTAAAAATAATTATGATAATGTCTGGCCAAAATTGCAAAAAGATTATCAAAAAATAGTGATATTTAACACCAGATTTATAAAACTTTTCCACAATTGGGATAAAAGAATAACTGTCTCTCCTTCATGTTTTTGTTTGTTATCAAATAAATTAATTTTTCTATCTGGTTCTGACAAATCTCATAATATTATGATTTTAAATGAAAATCATTTTTAGTATCTAAATTTTATTTTAGATGAGACATAAGGTATCAGAAGGAGGTTCATCCTATCCTCTTTAATCGAAATCGAAAAACTAAATTGTGTATATATATAAAGCTGAAATTTTATGTAATTATTTATATTTTTTAGTGTCTCCGGCTTTATATCATCATAATAAGTGTAGCTTAGGTATTTTTCGTCTGATGTCCCGAAGAGAAAAGAATTAAACTATAAGTTTTGATCTCTCTCTATATATAGTAGCCAATATGTGTTATATCCTCTTGGCTTCTTCGTTTATTTATTTTTTTCATATTTTAAATTTTGTTAATGAAAATTATGATCGGACCTATTAATGAATTTATTTCTTGTGACATGTGTGGTGTATTATTTTCCCTTTAATAAAAATATGCATTACATGTACTTGTCTGATAGACAATTAGCAATTTTCGTATCAATATTATCTTGATGAGTTTGTTTTATTAAATAATTTTAAAGCAAAGCGTTTTTATTTGATCAATAATCGAAGAGGTGAATTTTTCATTAATTGATAAGTGAATTGTGTTTGGTTTCAAATAATTGATATCGAGAGTTATTTTCTATGTTTTCTTATCGATGCATATTGCTTATCAAAAATCATATTTATTTTTTTTGTGCGGACTAATTGAAGTGTCGGATTTTCTTATTTTAATAATTTTAATATGTTTATTTAAAAGTTTCTATATTTGTATATATTGTATGTTACAAGAGTTCTCAAAAAAAAAAAAAAAAACTTTTAGACAAGTCAGAATAAATTGTTTTTTAAAAAAAAAAATTAAATAAAAGGCAAATTAAGGAGGGGGATGTACGTAAGATACAAGACACCTTTATTAGCCAATTTTTGATTCCTTAAACTTGCATGATACTCCGTTCGTTTTTTTTAATTGTCATATTTCATTTTTCGATAATCAGATTTTTAGGTTATACTCTCCCGTTAAAAAAAATGACATTATTTTCTTTTTAATATGTCTCAAAAATAATAACTCATTTCTTTTTTTTGGCAACACTTTGACTTTAACTTTCCACGTGGTATGTTTAAGACCACAAGATTAAAGGACATTTTGATACATTTGACATAACTTTAGTTTAGAACCACAAAATCAAAAAGTCTTCTTTTTTTTCTTAAATTCCATTCTAAATCAAACTATGTCATTCTTTTTTAAGCTGAGGGAGTACTTTTTTTTAGGAGAGAGATTACAACTTATAGTACTTTATATAATTTTCGAACAAATTTAAGTTTCGTAAAGTAAAATGTAACAAATAAAAAATGGAGTGAGTATATCCAACAGATCGAAAATATTTTTTGAAAAATATTTTTTTCTCCGTACCAAACACACCCTTTTAAGTTGTTGTGGCCATTTGGAAACTGTCGTTATTCTGCTTACTACTAAGGAGATTAGAATTCCTAAAGTAACCAATTTGATATAAGTTATGACATTTGTAATTTAGTCCACATATTATGCAATAACTGATGTTTGGTCCAACAGATAAAGCCTCGTCTTCATAAAAGAAATTGTTAAAGAATGACAAATATGTGATTAATGAGATGACTGAACTCTTTATAGTCTATAGGATTGGACAGTTGTTCTCCATTTGAGCTTGTGAAATGTGACTTAGGCCTAAGACTTAACTTAGTATTGTATCAGAGCACGAAACATCTCAACCCCTTGTTGGACCCTCGAAATTAAACTTAATTACGCATTAAATGTTAAGCACTGGACGTGAAGTCGTCTGTAAAAGAATGACAAAAATTCCACATTATTAGTTAATGATATTGGTGAAGTCCTTAAAGTTAGAAAAATCCTCCTCCTTTTGAGCTTATCTTTTGGATATGAGTTAGATCTAAGACCTAATTTATTATGCTATCAGAGTCAAACTCATCCGAACACAAAATTCACACTTCGTAATCCTATATATATTATTATACAACATTATACCTAGATAAAATTATACACGTGTATCAATTTTGTATAAAAGTGAATAATAATGTATAAAAGGTGTTTATACACAAATATACGCTAACCGAATAACAAACTCAAAATATGAACTACATGACATAAGTATTTTCTTTTCCCTCCCAAAAGACGTAGAGCGTAATTTTCCAAAACGAAAGGAAATTTTCAAAAATATACCGCTCAACATAAAATGTTACACCACATAAGTCGAGATACAACACTATAAAACATTATACCTAAGGATAAAACATAATACATATGTATTATCCTTGTATAAATATGACTAATAGTGTACAAAATATATCTATATGTAAAGGACAACAAGACCAATTGACCCCACTTGAGGATCGATCAAGTATATATCAACCATATACTTATTCGGAATAACTTTTTAACATGTTTTTCATAGATATACTAAGACAACGACATACCTGGTATAATTCCACAAGCAGGGTTTTTATGAGAGCGGGTTACACGTGTATCCCTACCTTTGTGGGGGTAGAGAGGACGTTTCGGATAGACCCTCAGCTCAACAAAAAGTTTTTCATATAACATTTCAAGATATACTATAGCCAAACACGGAAAGTATAGCAATCCTTCACTTTCTCATTTCAATTGCACAAACATAATTATTGTGCTGAAATGGAACAATTTTAGTTTTAAAACTTCCCCTCTTTCAAATACAGCCATTGACAAGCTTTGGCTGTCGAACGATAACAGTCTAGCAAAAACGGAAACTAGTTTAAATGGATTTACGTTCTCTCACTAAGCTATAGAACCATTTCTAAATGCTTTAGGCCAGACCTTAATAAGATGAAAGATCGTCGGTGGAAAGGGTTGATGGTACCACCACATACTCCACGCGAGCTGTCCATTCATTTCCCGGCTTCAAAGCGATGGGTTTTTCTATTGCTGCACCATCAACACAAAGCATGTGCTTGTACTCATCGTTGCCAAGATCCGCCATTGCTTTGCATTTCTTAATCCAGGGATTCCATAGCACTGAAGAAGACAAGACGACGCAACAGTTAAAACTAGGTTCAGTCATAGACAAGTAAAACTAATTTATTTTGTACATATAATATTGAATTCCCTTGACATAAAGGTGGCTCAAAAAATGGTTCAGTAAAGTTTAAATCTCAAGTATGGCCTTCTAGTTCGTCCACGACTCGTAGAAAGTCTACTATCATGCTTTCACGAAGCAAACTAGCAGGATCATGATACAGTGTAAAATAAAAGTTTCTCTAACACTAAAAACAACGGGGAAAGACTGATGTCAAGTGACATTTACACTTTATTCCTTGCAGAGATTTCGATAATTAAACAATACTTCGTTTCAGATAAAACAAACATTTCCAGGTTTATAAGAGAAGAATTATGAGGCATAAGAGTCAAATTTTCAGAAAAGAAACGTTCCTCCACCTCCGCTCCTTCCTATTGAAAACAGTTTTGAAGAATGACTTGAACTGAAGCAACTTACCAGTATCTGGTAGCCCTTCCTTTTTTATCAGATATGTTCGCTTCTTTTCATGATCAAGAATAGCAATGCAATTAGGAGAACAATGGTAGACACGGTCGATCTGAAAGAAAAACAGATGATTTTCTAAGTGCAAACAGAATAAACAGACGGATTAACACTCAACCAATTCACTAAAGTAGACCAAAAGGCTTCAGCTATGAAAGACATGGTAAGCTGATCACTTTACACTATACAACTTCAACATGCAGTTCAAAGAAACCACATATATATGCTCTAAAAAGTTGAAAAATCGATGTACTAACACAACATGACCAGCAGTGCTAAAGACGATGCTTAGACAATTTATCTTTGAAACAGCAATTCGAGAAATCAAAAAGGGTAGTTCTCAATTCCAAATTAATTGGACTTGCCTATGGTCATGGAAAGAAAAAGAGAACTTATTCTCTCGGTCAAAACTTCAAAAGTAACCTTCTTATTTAACATCAATTGAAGGATGCTTCCTTGCTTGTCTCTATTTTTCTTGTAGCTCAGTGATAGAGTCCACATTGTTAAACACCAAGGGAAATAGCAAATATCTATATCGAGTCATTATTAAAATCCAAATTTGAGATTTTAACTAATTGAACACATCTATAATCACATCTTTTGAGATATTTAGGCTGCATAAATAAATTTACCTCAGTCTCAAATGTTATGGCATCTCCTTGTTCTGTAAAGAGTTCTTCTGGGCACAAGTTGTCACGATAGTCCAGTGTTTCCAAACCTTCTAGACGCACTTCGCTGTGAATAAGATTCATGTTAAGTTCTAAAATAACCTAAAATCATCAATCTCAAAAGTAATGCTCAAACATTTAAATGAACAATCATGTACAAAGAAACTGGTTCTTCTTCTCTCTTCTCTTAAATTTGAAAAGCTTTCAAGCTTGTCCAGGAAAACTAGATTTCAATCAAAATTGCTGACAGCAGGAAGAAAGAAAATTCATGGATATAGAAACAATAAGAAACCACATAGGGAACAACATACCTTATGTTAGAAACAGAAAAGTATGTTTGGTAAGCAAAGGAGAATTTCAACGGCTTGCCAGTGACGTTTCTTACACGGGATATCAGGGACAAGCTTCCATTTGATGCAAGAGAAACCCGAAGGCGAAACTCAAAGCTGAAACATTAGAAGAAAGATATTTACTGGAAACTTCGAAAGTTACAACTGTAAGCAAGAATAACCATGAACTGAAAGGCTCTGAGTTGAAATGTACAACAAGGAATAAAATTTCGAACATGAAAACCAGTGAAAATTCCACTTTCCTTTTAGCCATAGACTTTCACTCACATAACTTTCTTTGAAAACATTTTCAGTACTCATAATTCAGTGATCCAAACTTCTAACAAAACCAATTAGAATTTGCTACAGAGTGAGAGTCATACACATGAGGACAGAACTTCAGTTCATCTTCTGACGGTTTGAGCAGCAAGTCAATGTAAGATTTTCCTTGGGTATCAAATGATATTAGAGATGGCGGGTCGTCTTCAATGGTCCAAATTTTGTTTCTTGCAAATCCAGGTTGCTCAACTGATCCACCATTTCCATTCTGCAGCATAAGTAAGATAATCATGCGATCTATTTTACAGTACTGGACAGGAATTTACCAATGATATGCACTGCTAAAAGTACCTGGGGAAAGGAAATAGAGATTCCTCCTCGTACAGATTTCGAAGATTTGGAGATCTGACATATAAAGGCTAATGTTTGTCAATGCGCATTCTCAATATTATACCTTGAACAAAACTTTGAATCTCCACAAACTTTAGCACATGATTCCCCTTTTAAAATAAGGGAGGAAGGAGAAAAAGTAACTGAATATTAATAATAGAGGAATGGAGATCAGATAAATCAAGTAATGGAAAGGTCCCCAACATTTGTTCCGTCTGAAGAAATGAGTTATCAAAATAATAGAGTAACTAGGACCAATTTAGTCATGCTCATGTTACAATTGAACATTGTCAAATCAATTCTCAATGGATAGATTATTGAATCAGATTTCCACACTGTCTATATAAAATACTTGTTTTACAAGTGAAACAGATGATGCAAGATTATATGCAATGAACTCATAATAAAACACTAAGCTAATGGACCCTATTTTACTTGGACAAAGATAATGAGATGAACTTGGTTGTAGAAGTGTCTCATGTAATGTGAGAAGTCATATTAAAGTTAAAATATTGTAAAATAGTAAAAGTTTATAGTTTTACTTAAATTGTTGGACGGGAAAAGAATTTACCATTTTCCCATAAGTAACTTTCTAAGACCGGCTAAAATAGGAAGTACATTGATGACAACAGGACAGAGGAGTATATAACTAGCCCGACACTACTATTCTTGTCTTTGAATACCCACTATAGCCACCATCAACAACCAAACTTTGTGGTATTAGCCCGCCATGTCTACCACTAGCCAGTCTCTCTCTCCCCCCACCCCCTCTCTCTCTATATATATACACACACACGCACACACACATATATATGGTGTCCTGGCCAGCTTACGCGCACCTCAACTAAATTCAATGGGATATCTGCTACCTCCCACCAGCGCCAGATAACTTGGTCCACCAAGGCAAGGACAGATAGGAAGAAATCACCTTTATGGGGATTGAACCTAAGACTTTATGGTTCTCAACTCACTTCATTATGGGGAGGAAAATACTAACAGATGTAATCTTGAACCTATCATAGCAATCAAGGCACCAATGAAGTACTACAGAGCAATATAAATATGTTTACATTTTATGGACAGATAAAATGCCTTCACCATGAGCTTTTAGGAGTGCAAAAGTAAAGGAAATTATCATCTTCAAGCAATCCCAATTTCTAGAACAATGTTCGCACTTACATGCAGCAACTTCCTGAACCAAATCTCCAAGCAATAAACTATGTGAAGAAACTCCAAGTTAAGGTTTGTAAGGTTCATAAGCTAGACAATGAGGCACACTTCTAGTTTGTGTAGAACTAAAACATTGTATTACCATTCATTCTTCCCTTATAAAATGCGGGACACGAAAGGGATTGAAAAGAACAGAAGACCTGGGATGGAAGGTGGGTGGGTAGAGTAGCAGAGTGTGGGTGAGTGGAGTGCAAAAAGAAGAGAAAGCTATTTCATGTTAAACATGATGACATCTTTTTCGTTTTCTTGCTATTGAGTTGATCACAAGAGTATTATGACCAGAAAAAAGAAGATATGACAAGTTTGGGCAAAGGTTCACATGAACAACCCTCATTCTCTAACGATCAAATGATATAAATTTATATATACATATATAAAAAAGAACAATTACAAAACAAAAGAGGGCTGGCGGGGGGGGGGGGAGGCTTTCTCCGTTCTATATGCACCGGAATGACCAACCCATATACAAGGATTTCACCTCGACATCTGGAATCTCTACATCAATGTACATTGGTGACTGTACGCCATCGCTTTACCTCTAATCTACGAGAACGAAAACACTGAAATTCACTTCAAGTAGCATTTCATATCTCCAAACTTTCGCCAAATCTTCTGATATAATTTTAGAAAACTTTAATCCAAATTCAGATATTAAATTTAGGTGATATCGACTATATAACAAAAAGATCTAATCGCTAGATCAAACACTCGTATCATTTGTCGAATTAGCCGATGTAAGAATTAACTAATACAAACATGGAAACGTATACCTTCTTGCTGGTGAATAGGAGCTCTTCACCTCGCTCATTCCGCCAAGAAGTAACCTGTCCTCCGTGCAAGCTAATCTGAATTGGCAAAGGGTAAACAGCCATTCAAGGAAATCGTTACAACACGAGTTAAGTAATAGCATCAATGAAGTTCTTCCTAATCGATCGGAGATCTAACAGATGATTTAGAATCATAAAATCATTACTTTTAATTAAATGAACAGATCGGTTTAGAGATTCTAACCAGAACAGAGGCACCCTGAGGGTTGCGAAGCGTGACCTGATTCATCCCATTCAAATTTTTTGTCACTTCGACCGATGCTTTATGATCCCAGACAGGTGCATACTGCCCCATTTTCTAAAGCACTAGGTCTTTCTTGGCTCTCAAAACCCTCAGAATAGCCTCGAAACCCCTTATTTATGCTATTTGAACGCGAAAAACCATCAATGCCAGTAAAATGGATGGGACAAAAGCCTTTATTCGGTTTGTATCTACTACCTTAAACACAATCCTCTCTGGAATATTTTGTAATCTAGTGAACCTCAAACGTAATCCAAAATTTATAAAATGTACCTTACCACTACCCCTCAAAATTCAATGTACACTTGACTCAAAAAATCAGACTTCTAATTTGTAATAACAACATAAACCAACATAATATGACATTTGGCAAAAATACTCAAAAGTACACTATTGTCCCAGCCTAAATTCACGGCAAGAAAATGTGACGTTTACCTAAGAAAAAACCAGCTAAAATCTTGTAAGTAAATGAACAAACAAACCAACAAATATACAAGAAAACTTTAACTGCACTACAAACAAATTTCTAATATACTAAGTATAAATTAAGCTCAAAACTTACATAAGCTCAAATCTTGAGTTCCAAAAATTGAAAACAAAACAAGATTGGGGAAAGGTAAGCAGTGTCTTCCTTATTACTCCATAACACCTCAAATTTTGAGGAACCCCATTTGAGAAAACTATCAAGATAGGGTAAATATTCCAGAAATTTCATAAAGATTGCATTTTTACAACCTTCAAGAATCATCCCAGTTCAAGAAAGCAAGAAAATATGGCAAATACAAAAAGGAAGAGGAAAAATCTGAACTTTATGCAATGCATCAAAATGGGAATGTAATACAAACAAGAAAAAGATGTTATTGTTGCATTAATTAACAGTAACAAAGATTTTCAAGAACTGAACAAGAATAGAAAAATAAAACCTGGGGTTTGCAGAAAAAATTAATAGTTCTTATATTATGTGTTGGAGATAGAGGAAGCATAAGTTGTTGATACAAAGATTTGGTAGAAAGGCATATTTGGGGATTGTGACACTTTGAGTTTTAAATTTAGAGAGGCTGCTTGAGGTGGAGAGAAGTGGCACTGGCAGGTGTGTCATGTGTGTGTTGTTCAATTTTGTTTCTTTCCAATTTTTTTCTCCAAGATTTATGTGATGACATGTAAAGGAGTTTGTTGTGTAAATTTTCTTTTTTAAGAAAAATAATAATATACTATTAGGATCATGGTTTCTTCGCATGATTCACGGTTTGAATAAAAATCAATTTATATTGAAAATCGAATTAAATTGATTTTATTTGAATTTGATATTAGGTTTTTAAGAATAAAAAAAGATTGAAAATAACAACACCGAATTGATAAATTATTAACATATATTTTATTATTATTTATGCACAATATATTATAATTATAACTAATTTTTAAGAAATAATTTCAGAGACCTACCTTTAGGTTTCGCTCCAGTATGGTTTACGATATTACGTCTACCTTCCTTATTTTTATTTTTTTAACTATTATTTAAATATATTTTAAATAAATACAAAATAATTTAGATTTAACAATTTTATCCTTCTATATATTAATTTCTTCATATTAATAAATATTATATAAATATAAAATAACTCATTTAACAAATACTTTACAAATAAATCAGCACAAAATCTGTTTCAAAATTACAAATACAATTGCTTCGAGAAACTAACAGTTTCCTCCATTATTGACCATTCATGCAAGCTTAGATCTAATTTTCAACTATTTATCTCTATTTCTTGGATCATTTTTCTTCTTCGCTTGTGAAAATGTTTAACTAGAACAATATTTGATCGTTCATATTGAATTTCACTTTTCGGGAGTTTATTTTTATCTTCTATTTTTGAAGAAATTGTTGCCGAAAAATGATGGATTTTTGTGGAAAAAATCATTAGTGAATTGGTAAAGGTGAAATGAAGATGAAAGAGGTATATATGTATTCGCGATTATTTACTTTTTAAAGTATTTGTTAAATGAATTTTTTTATATATATAATATTTGTTAAGATGAAGAAATTAATATATAGAAGGGTAAATATGAATTTATATTTAATTTAAATAGGTTTAAAGAATGGTTACAAGAAAATGAAAATAGGGGAGGTAGACGTAATATCATAAACCACATGGAAGGGGAGTGTTATAAAGCAAAACCTGGATGGAGGTCTCTGAAATTATCCCTAATTTTAAATATCTTATACTCTATATTTTCATCAAAATGTATTTATAATTTTATTTATGAAAGTAAAAACGTCCAACACGAAAACATTTGTCTTATTGGTTTGATATATACGGGTGTCTATAGCAATTCTTGGTGGGATTACGAATGACATTATCGCTTCCTTCTAAGTCAAAATGATTATTCACAGTAAATTCATTGATCAAAAGTTATGTATTAGTCATTAAAATGACTTTTCGTTTTGAATGAATAGTGGTCTTGTTTCCTTCTTTTGAATGAATCGATTTTTTTATGTATAATTAATGACCAAACTAAACCAAATCGTAACTGATTACAACTAAAAGAGTAATCTATATTATATTTTGTTTGGTTTGATTTTGATGATATGAAAATCAATTAAATTGGTTCGATTTTGATTTGCATCAATAACCGTGAACACCCCCACTTGTCTTAACAATTCACAATAAAAATCTCAATAGTATATAGTAGATTATGAATAACAAGGGCTTAGAGCCAAAGAGACTTAAAAGTCTCGTTTGTTTTCATTAAGGTTAAAATGTCTTAATTTGAGCACATATCTGAATAATTAAGGTGTTATTTTTGAATTTGAATCATAAATAATTAAAATTATTTTTTTCAACATTTTGCATATGCATACGGTATATATTTGTAAATATAATAAATTTATAATTCAAATAAAAAAATAATTAGATATTAGAAAAATATTTAAATATAAAATAAATTATTATTTTATATTTAAAAAATCAGAAGTGATAGTGGAGATGTGTTGTAGTGATGGTAGCGGTGATAGTTGTAATGGTGAAATTGTTTGATGTTAGTAATTGGTGGTGGCCGAATAATGTTTGGTGGTTAATGATATGTTGGTGATAGCAATGAGCCGCGGTGCTAGTTGTGATGATAGATCGAGATGGTTAGAAGTAGGATATGGTCATAGTGATGGTATTGACAGTGATAGTCCGTGACAAACTTATATACTAAAACGGGACACTTGAATCTGCTATCTCTTAATAAAAGTAGATATTTTATGTATATGTTTTTTAAATTATGGAGTAATTAGCACACATAATAAAAAGGTTAAATAGTGCATTTGGTTGGAGATCAATTCTCGTTTAACTTCTTTTCTTCTTCTTGTTTTTTTAGTGATGCACCATATTCTAGAAATTTCAGATTCGTAAATGGGGGTGAAGGAGGCAATGGCGGCGATGATGATATAGATGGAAGTACGTATAATATAATTATAATGATGGAGATGGTGGGTGTTAGTGTGACATTTTAATATCAATGAAAATATATCATATGTATGTAACATTATGTATCAAGTTATGTTTATTGGTGGACATATTTGTGCGTGCCTCTTTACTCTTGATTAATTATGGAAGAAAGTGGTCACTAGTTGTTAGTAACTTATGAAACCACCAAACTCTTCATTTTATCCATTATTCTACCTCTTTATTCTTGTAACGTATGTAATCTAGATGTCCTAAAATAAATACGTACATTAAGACTTCAGATTAAAAACCTTTTTAACGATTTATAAAACTTTTAGTTAGGTGTAGTTATAATTCTAGAAATTCCACAATAGAAGCGTGAGTCAAATTTTGTGCTTCATAGTTAAGTTGGTCAAAACGACAATTCTGTTTTGGAAGTAAAGTGGAAAACGATATGAAATCCATTTCAATCCAATTTTCCAAATACTTTTTCATGTAGGGTAAAAGAAAATGAGCTTTCACTTAACAATATTCTTGCATCTTAAGCTAGAGAAATACATAAAAAATGGAGCCTTTTTAAAAAAAAAAATAAAAAAAAGTGAGGTGTATTCAATTTTTTTTCTTCTTATATATGTATGGTAACAAGTGAGGTGACCAAACGTAAAATTATTAATGTTGAATTGCTAGTAAAACTTGATTGAAATAACTAGTGATAAAAATACGTATGGTATGAAGTGAGAGTTCGAGAGCTTTGATTTACGAAACTTTTGAGTAATAGCTAGTGAGTATTCAAAATTATGATTGTGATGTGATACGAGTGAGGAATAGAGAGATATTTATCAAACATAAACCCTACGTTTTGTATAAATTTCGTTCCATGATGATTCATTTATACAAATTGTTATTGTTACATGTAGGACTCTGTAATCACGGAGGGAAATTCTGAATCCTCCATAAATGGTTATACTGAACTTATCTTGATTGTTAATTATGAGGAAGTTTTGGACCATGAGACTTCAAAACAAAATCAACAAAAATAACGGATCCAAACCTTTTAGGAATATAGATAATTTTACCGCACAAACTCATATACTGAAATAGATATCATTTTAATTAATCGCGTTATGTCTCAAATATGTCATTGAACTTTCAGAAAAGGTTCATTTATGCTATCAGATAAAAACTTGGCTCATTTATGCCATTACTGTTAAAGAAAAGACTCATTTATGCCATTATTTTTTAACAATGATTTTGTAAAACCATTTTTGACACGTCATCAATTTTTTAAATAAAAAAATCATAATTCTGAAAAAAATTGAATCAAGTTTTTTATTTATTTATTTTATTAAATAAATTGATGACGTGGCCGAATTATAATTAGCCAGGTCATCAAATTTTTTAATTAAAAAATCAAAATTCTGAATAAAAATTAAACTATTTTTTTAATGAAAAGAATTAATGATGTGGCCGAATTATAATTGGTCACGTGTCAAAATGGTTTAGCAAAACCACCGTTAAAAAATAATGGCATGAATGAACCTTTTCTTTAACGATAATAACATAAACGAACTAAAATTTTAACTGAAGATAAAAATAAGTCTATTCTGAAAGTTCAATGACATATTTGAGCCTTTTCCCTTAAATATTTAACAAAGATTACAAGTATTAATAAACTTTAATAAACTTAAAAGGACAAAAACTATTGAAAGCATACTTTAGGGACTATTTTGAACTTAGTCTCAAATATAGGGAGCAACATTGTCATTTTCTCATATACAACTTTTGATTTTTTTGAAGATAGAGAATGGATGAATAAGAAAGCCTAAAGAAATTTTCTCTCCGTTGTAAAAGAGAGCGACTCGCAAAAAGACCTTACACAGCAACAGCAACAGCAAAATCCCATCCAATAATGGCGTCGATTGCAGCAGCTTCTACTTCCATGGCTTCTACTGCCGTTTTTACTACTCATTTATCACTTTGCTCCACCGCTAAAGCCGCCTCATTTTGCTGCTCTGCCCTACCTTATCTTCCACCCCGTGTTTCTGCTTCAGCCATTTCTACTTCCTTCAAATTCTCAGGTACTTTTTTCTGGAATCTTTTTGGCTTTTCTCGAGCTAATTTTGTATTGTGAGAATTCTCTGCAATTTCAATTTATGTGATGCTGCTATTTTTTTTTATTGTTTCAAAATCAAAATGTTTGCTACCATTTGATTTTTGTAACTTTTCATTGTCCTAATTTCGAGTAGTAGGATTAACTTTTAGCAGGTCTAGCATTGTTTTGTTCCATTTTTAGTTTTTTCATTATTACTTAGGCTCGTTTGGTAGAGTGTATTTAGTAAAAATAATGCATGCATTAGCTTTGTGTATTAGTAGGGTCATTCGATAGAGTGTATTAGTAAAAATAATGCTTGCATTAGTTTTGTGTATTAGTAGGGTCGTTTGGTAGAGGGTATAAAAATAATGTTAAATATAGTGTATTAGTAATGCTCGCAAATGTTGTATTCGTTATGCTTGCATAAATTATTGCTTATGCATAAATTATTTCTTATACATGGTTTGGTTTGGTGTATTATAAATAGTATATATTGTATACAAATATTTATTTACAAATTCACAGTTATGGTGGAAAAGATGTAAAAGTACTTTTAAAAGGTAATTGGGTCTCCAATAATGCTAATACATGTATTAAATCTAAATCCTTATAAATTCATGGTATTAGTAATACACTCCTCAATGCACAATAGAGTGTATTAGTTATACATAACATGAACAAGGGATACGGGTGGTTTGTTAGAGCGTATTAGAAAAAATAGTATGTGCATTAGCCTTGTGTATTACTAGTATCATGTTTGGTATACTTTTTTAACATATGTATAATTATACACTGTTTGATATTAAAGTATGTATAGCTAATACATAGAAACCCATTGCAAAAGGTTTTAATGCATACATTAGTATGGTTAAAGACACATTTGCCCCTCAAACTTTTTTCTCGTCATTTGCACTATATTTGTGGAAGTTAATTTTGTATACAAATACTTTTTTAAGTAATTATGCAATGCATGTTATTTTTAATACGTCAAATCGAATAGTGCATAAGAAATAGTTTCAGCATAATTAATGCTATCATAGCTAATACAAGCATCTTAGTAACTTATTCTTTGATTTTACTATTAGGTGATGTTTTATTTGCTTCAGTTATCGTATTTTTTATGGTGTTGCTAATGTTCTCCTCTTCATTCTTTTCAACATGATTTCTTTGCTACTATATTTGATTTGCATTCTTTTTTTTTTATACTAGTCGTGTTTGTTTCTTTAGCTTGATCATGATGCATTTGGATTTGGACTATTTTACCACTTCTTTTCTTGTTGTCATTGATCATCAGCTCTCTTAAATTTCCTCTGTGGTCATCGTGTTCGTGGTGTGGGTGTTGGGATATGAACTCCATTGGATGAAAAGAAGTAAAATTTAGATTTGGTTTGGATGGATGGAGGTGGGGGGTTTCTTATAGAGAAAAGATGCTTTTGGTGATTATATATCATATATGTAGGGGTTTGGCTATAAAAAGGTAGATTCTACCGAGGGAATATAGATCGTAAAGAGGTATTTTTTTTAAAAAAAAAAATCTACACACCTTCTATTATGCGAACTCTACACTTACCCCCTTGTATTGGATTTAGATTCTGCCCACCACTATTTATTTTTTTTTGATATATTTTATCAAATAATTTATGTTTATTTTTTATTTATGAGTTTTAGAAGATAAACATTTCAAAATTGTTTGTTCTTTTTAAAAATATAAGTTCTCAAACACGTGCAATACATGTGTAATCCATGTTATAAAATATAAATATTTTAAAAGTTCAAGAATTTGAATGAAATATTTTAGTCCAAATAAAATATAATGTTTATAATGCATGCATTAGCATTGTGTATTACTAATCCATGTGTAATACACTTCTTCAACATATTTATAATTATACACTGTGTTTGGTATTAAGGTATGTATCACTAATACATGAAATCCATGATATAATATGGTGCAAATGGTTTTAATGCATACATTAGTACAATTAAAAATACAATTGTCCCTTAAAACATTTTCACATCATTTTCACTATATTTTGGAAGTTATTCTTGTAAACAAATCTTCTTTTAGAAATTATGCAATTCATGTTATTTTTTATACATAATAGTGCATAAAAAATAGTCTCAGTATAACTAATGCAATCATAACTCATGCAAGCATCTTAGTAATTTTTTCTTCTATTTTACTATTAGGTGATGCTTTATTTGCTTCAGTTATCGTATTTTTTTATGGTATTGCTTATGTTCTTTTCTTCATTCTTTTCAACATGATTTCTTCGCTACTTTATTTGATTTGTATACTTGTTATTTTTATTCTAGTCGTGTTTATTTCTCCAGCTTGATCATGATGCATTTGGATTTGTTCTGTCTCACCACTTTTTTTTTTGGTTGTCATTGATCATCGACTCTCTTAAATTTCCTCTCTGGTCATCATACTCTTGTTGTGCGTGTTGGGGTATGAACTCCATTGAATAAAAAGAAGTAAAATTTAGATTTGGTTTGGATGGATGGATGGATGGGGGTGAGGGGTTTCTTATAGAGAAAAGATGTTTTGAGTGATTGTATATATCATATATGTAGGGGTTTGGCTATAAAAAGGTAGATTCTAGTGAGATAATGTGGATACTAAGGAGCTATTTCTTTTTACCCTTTCAAAAATCTACACTTGTATTATGCAAACTCTACACTTACCCCTTGTATTGGATTTGGATTCTTTCCACCATTTTTTTTGATATATTTTATCAAATAATCTATGTTTATTTTTTATTTATGAGTTTTAAAAGATAAACATTTTGAAATTATTTGATCGTTTTTTAAATATTAGTTCTTGAACACATGCAACACACGTGTATTCCATTCTATATAATATAAACATTTTACAAGTTCAAGAATTTGAACGAATTTTCTTAGTCCAAATAAAAATACAATGTTTGTGTTGCATGCATTAGTTTTGTGTATTACTAATACCATGTATAGTACACGTTTCAGCGTATGTATAATTATACACTCTGTTTGGTATTTAGGTATAAATAGCTAATACATGGAAGTTCATATCATATGGTGCAAGGGGATTTAAATGCATGCATTAGTACGGTTAAAAATATTGTTGTTATTTTTCCCTTTAAACTTTTTTTTCACATTATTTTCACTATATTTGTGGAAGTTATTTTTGTAAAGAAATATTCTTTTTAGAAATTATGCAATTCATGTTATTTTGTATATATCAAACCAAATAGTGCATAAGAAATAATCTCAGTATAACTAATGCAATCATTACTAATACAAGCATCTTAGTAATTTATTTTTCGATTTTACTATTAGGTGATGCTTTATTTGTTTCAGTTATTGTATTTTTTATGGTGTTGCTAATGTTCTCTTCTTCATTCTTGTCAACATGATTTCTTCGCTCTTTATTTGATTTGTGTACTTGTTATTTTTATACTAGTCGTGTTTGTTTCTTCAGCTTGATCATGATGCATTTGGATTTGGACTATTCACCACCCTTTTTTTTAGTTGTCACTGATCATCAACTCTCTTCAATTTCATCTCTGGTCATCATGTTCTTGTTGTGGGTGTTGGGATATGAACTCCATTGAATGAAAAGAAATAAAATTTATATTTGGTTTGGATGGACGAATGGAAGGATGGATGGGGGTGGGGGGTGGGGTGGGGGGTTTCTTATAGAGAAAAGATGCTTGCGGTGATTATATATATCATATATGTAGGGGTTTGGCTATAAAAGATAGATTCTAGTGAGGGAATATAGATCGTAAAGAGGTATTTTTCTTTTTTTTCTTTTTTAAAAAAATCTACACCCCTTGTATTATGCAAACTCTAAACTTGCCCTTTGTATTGGATTTAGATTCTGTCCACCACTTTTTTTTTAAATATAATTTATCAAATAATTTATGTTTATTTTTTATTTATGAGTTTTAGAAGATAAACATTTCAAAATTGTTTGTTCTTTCTAATAATATAAGTTCTGAACACGTGTATTCCATGTTATATAATATAAATATTTTAAAAGTTCAAGAATTTGAACGAAATTTTTTAGTCCAAATAAAAATACAATGCTTATAATGCATGCATTAGCATTGTGTATTACTAATACCATGTGGGATTCAACATTGTATAATTATAGGTTGTGTTTGGTATTAAGTTATGTATCGCTAATACATGGAAATCCATGATATAATATGGTGCAAATGGATTTAATGTATACATTATAATGGTTAAAAATACAACTGTCCCTTAAAACCTTTTTCACATCATTTTCACTATATTTTTGTGGAAGTTATTTTTGTAAGCAAATATTATTTTAGAAATTATGCAATTCATGTTATTTTTTATACGTCAAACCAAATATTGCATAAGAAATAGTTTCTGTATAACTAATGCAATCATGACTAATACAAGTATCTTAGGAATTTATTCTTCGATTACTATTAGGTGTTGTTTTATTTGCTTCAGTTATCGTATTTTTATGGCGTTGCTAATGTTCTCTTCTTCATTCTTTTCAACGTGATTTCTACGCTACTTTAGTTGATTTGTATACTTGTTATTTTTAAACTAGTCGTGTTTGTTGCTTCAGCTTGATCATGATGCATTTGGATTTGGACTGTTTCACCACTTTTTTTTTGGTTGTCACTGATCATCAACCCTCTTCAGTTTCCTCTCTGGTCACCATGTTCTTGTTGTGGGTGTTGGGATATGAACTCCATTGAATGAAAAGAAGTAAAATTTAGATTTGGTTTGGATGGACGGATAGATGGGGGTGGGAGGTTTCTTATAGAGAAAAGATGCTTTCGGTGATTATATATATATATCACATATGTAGGGGTTTAGCTATAAAAAGATAGATTCTAGTGAGGGAATATAGATCGTAAAGAGGTATGTTTCTATTTTTTTTTTAAAAAAAATCTACACCCCTTCTATTATGCGAACTATACACTTACCCCTTGTATTGGATTTAGATTCTGTTCACCACTCTTTTTTTTTTTTGATATATTTTATCAAATAATTTATGTTTTATTTTTTATTTATGAGTTTTAGAAGATAAACATTTCAAAATTGTTGTTCTTTTTAAAAATATAAGTTCTCGAACATGTAACACACGTTTATTTCATGCTATAAAATATAAATATTTTACAAGTTCAAGAACTTGAACGAATTTTCTTAGTCCAAATAAAAATACAATATTTATATTGCATGCATTAGCTTTGTGTATTACTAATACCATAATGTGGTCTACTTTTTCAACATACACTCAGTTTGGTATTTAGGTATGAATAGCTAATATATGGAAGTTTGTCATATATATATGAAAAGGTGCTAACTTGTACACTAAAGAATCTGATGTGCTTGTTGCTATCCTGTTGCAATGATCATAAATTATTTACACATATGTGATGACTTGAGTAGAAGCTTAAATCATTTGGTCTTAAACTAAAATATTGTTATTACCTTTGACTGGGAAGTTTTTGAGAAGCTAAGAAAGTTTTTCCTTCTGGGTTTGTAAAATCAGAGTTTGATCGATACTCATGCAGTATACTAGGCCTTTTAATTCTGCCATGCCTTAGATTTTTTCAGCTTGCCTTTGGCCTAATTTACCGTGAGATTGGCTTGTTTAATTCTTTGGGTATGATGTCTTATCTTATGGCTGAAATACTGATTGACACAATTTTGTGCTAGTAACTCTTGTCATTTTACAGTTAGCTCATGTACTACTTAATTTTGATGTAAGAGCTTCATATATCATGTGTTACTTCTGGTCTTTGATGTAGTTATTCAGTGGGTATTGTCCTTAGCTGCTTTGCATCGAGTGCTATCTTAGAATTGACATCTAAAGCACTTTAAGGCTCCTTTCATCAAGGAATATAGCATCTGAAAATGGATAGCAAGTCATAATTTGCCATTTCTTTCTCCAAAACTAAATAGGAATTTATTAGTATATATGGATACCTTTTCTGCAATGAAGTAGTTACTAGCCTTTTCTACTTTCCAATATCCTTTTCGATGAACTGAGATTTGATAATTTAACCTAGTTTTGGTAGATTCAGTAAGTACTTTTCATTTGTGCTTTCAATTGTTATTGAAATTTAAAAAAAAAATCATGCTTCTTACCAAGGGATTCGCAGTGTAAAGGAGAACCTCATTCACTGTGATGAAATGACTTTCTGTTGAATGGCTTAAAGTTAAGAGTACATCCCAGTTTTACTCTAATGCACATTTTGTGCACAAATCTTGATGTTTTAGTACCTAAAAGTTAAGAATACCAATGCCATTGATCATGTTTCATGAACACTGTGATAATACTGTGTATGTAAACCCAAAAGTTTGCAGTTAATCCCTGGCAAAAGCTGTAATTCTTTTCTACCTAGATTATAATGGTTTTATGCAGATAAGGTCCAGAGCGAATAATAGAGAACCTCTTGTTGCTGGCTTAACACTATTACTGACATAAATACATTAAACCTTAAATACAAGTGACGATCATTGTGTTAGTATGATGTTTTATCTTTTCAAAGATAATACTTGTTCCTGTTGCTGTGCTTATAACTTATGTTAATGTCCTGTAACAGAATCCAAAAGGTCTTCGCTCCACCAGGTTAAAGCCTCTTCATCTGAAGAAACTTCTGTTGATACTAGTGAATTCATAACAGAGCTAAAAGAAAAGGTAAACTGGATGGCTTGTCACCTGAGAAACAATTGCATCTTCTTTGCTGAAAGTAATAGAGTCGTTTGGTAGTCGATCTCTCTTTTGTAGCATCTCTTGGAGGTTAACAAAGATCTAAACCTTGTTTTGTAAACAGTACATCATCATAGAGTGTGAGTTACTTATTCCTGCAAAATACTTATAGACCACTACTTGTCAGTTTGTTACATATATAATGTCTTGAGGCTTTCTTCAATTAACAATAGGAGTAGATCATTGAAGTGAAACTCTATTAGTTAATAGGACCATGTGATGATAATTTTGATATTAGATTTAGTGCAACCATAGATTTCTTGTTCTTTTTACCTTCATTAGAGTTCTCTTCATAGTTTTTATCTGCTAAGGCTCTCTAGTTTGGGGTATGTAGTACACATTTTTGTCAAGTTGGAATATTTTCAAATGGAGATAATGTACATCAAAATACAATTAAATAATTATTAGAGATGCATTTTTCTTTACTGATCGGAATAGATAACTTTTCCTTTTGATACGAGATTAGGATTTATCTATTTTTATCGTTTTTATGTTTATAAACAAATTTGTTTATGTCTAACTCACATTGAATATCTGTGTATTGATTACAGTGGGATGCTGTTGAAGACAAGACGACAGTGCTACTTTACGGTGGTGGGGCAATTGTTGCAGTTTGGATATCTTCAATTCTTGTTGGTGCCATCAACTCAGTTCCTCTAGTAAGTAGATCAATGGAATAAGATAATTGTTTTACTTTAGGACTGCTTTAAGACTGTTCTGAGTCGTTTCCCTGCTAGAGGTTTCTGAATTTTCATTTGTATGACAGACTGAGATCCTGTCTTTAATAGACCTCTTCTGTGATTTCGCCCAACCATCTGAGTCACTAATGTTTCTCCCCTTTCTGCAGCTACCGAAAGTCTTGGAGTTGGTAGGACTTGGATATACTGGATGGTTTGTCTACCGCTACCTTCTCTTCAAGGTAAAATTGCAGGATTAGGTTTCATGTTCTCTTAACAATTCAATATTCTTCCACAATTTTTTTTAAAATACTTTATATGTCATCTGTCAGTATCTTTATTTTTCAAGAGTGTGGATCATAGATGTTTTTATAGTGGACCAGATAGTCTTGAATGCACAATCTGAATATCCATTCGGCCACGCCTTAAAAGGTTGGCCTCAGGTTGCCACAATGCATTCATGGTCAGATTTTCTAGGTGGCCTGCTACCTTATTGTTTCCCATGCAGGTGTGAATTAATCTTCATAAAAATCATATTTTAGCAAGTCCATCCAGTTTCAAGGGGTAGTGTCTGTGGGTGAACCTATCTTAAGCTAAATTAATAAAAAGGGTGGCTACGGCTTGGTTCTGATATCTCCCTCTACATCACATTCCTCCACGGTAACTCATCCTGTCAAACCAGCCAAAACCGAGATACTTCAATCTTCTCACTGTGCTGTCTATTCCATGACAAATCTGAATTTAGCATCGATATGCCAACTAACATTTCTGCAGTATTCCTTGTTGGTCTGTAGTGTATCTCATATTGTGAGATGAAACGACCATGTGCATCATGAATAAAATGTTCCGAGATTTTGAAATAACTACACAAAAAGAATACATGACTACTGCAGAATTGTGGTGGTGTTTGCATGGAGATGCAACAACTTACAAGAGATTTGAATTTATTTGTTCTTGCTTACAGTCAAGTAGAAAAGAATTGGCGGAAGACATTGAGGAATTGAAGAAGAAGGTTGCAGGAAGTGAATAAATGCATGTAGTTTGACGTCAAATTCATGGTGAACGAATTCCAGCACCAATGCAAATGAACTGTAAGTTTCTTGTACAAGAGGCAAATGTTCATGTGAAGTAAGAGTAGGTTTTGATGTATTTTTATTTATCTTAGCACATCTTCAAAAGAAAATTCTATGTTTCACTTTCATTTGATAGTGTTATAACTCATAGTCTGTTTCTGCATCTTGTTACACCATATTGTTTTCTGTAAGTGAGGCTGTCTGTTAAGCCCCAAAGGTCTAGCTCGAGTGGCAAAATGTGGAGGAGTTGTAGCTTAGGTCACAGGTTCAAGCCCCAAACCATGCAAAGCGAAGCTCAGTATTTAAGTAAAGAATGGTAGAGGAGCGGACGCATTATCTACGGAGTTTAGAAGACTGTAATTGGTCTAATGGGCGGGTTGCAGGCGGATTTCTCGGTTATAAAAAAAAAAGGTTGTCAATTAAGTGCACAAGGCAAATGAATTTTTGAAATGTAGTACATGGTTATTGCCAAAAATCCAATGCAACAAGGCTTTGGAGAGGCTGTTTTCGATAGAACCAAAGCTCAGGTAGTACATTCAAAGCAAGTATGAAAAATGAATGTAGTACGAGGCTTTAGAGAGGTTATTTTTGACAGATCCTGAGCTAAGGAAGCATATTCAAAGCATATATGAAAAATGAAAGAAAAAACCCATAGTAATAACTAGTGACATGATAATAGAAGCAAAGGAACACGAAATAACTAGTAATAATAAAAATCTAAGAAGATAAATCTCAAGACTTCTTTTTTGTTACTATAAAATAATTCTCCTTTTACGTTGAGGAGTTCCTTTTGTTTGTTGCTAAATCTTATTAATTTTGTACACTTTCAATTTCTTTGGGTCCATTTAATGTAGGACACTTTTTAATTGCGGAGTGTTATTATTATTATAAGACAAGACGAATTATATTAGGAAATCTTTTAGCACTTTTAAACTCTTTTAAAATTAGGATTTCTTTAGATATAAAAAATAAAGAAGGAAAAACTACTAATGAACTCTTTTGAAATTAGGAGTTCTTAGAAATAAAAAAGAAGGAAAAAATATTCATACCATATTTACTCTTTATAGTTTAAAATAATTATATTTTATCTCACTAATTAATAATTGCACATCGGATTTTAAGTTAAATATATGTATATTTGCTTTTACATACATTCTCAAATACAAATATATAGGGAGAGTAGAGAGAGACGGTGAGATATGTGAATTCATTGGTATACAATGTATCTGAAACAAATTGCATTTACTTAACTCATGTATTCGAAATGCATATATCTAAAGATCGAAATATGACGTAAATAATAATTCTGAAAACACATAAAAAGACATGTAATTAGATTCTAAACAAATGAAATTTATGTTTGTTTATTAACTTGTGATGGACTTTGATTGACAAGTTTACAAAGATAACATTCATTTTATCATTTAAATAAACATTGCTCTAATTTAACACTAATATTTTTTTCTAATAATTTGATTTTATATGTATTACTTAACGCAATTTTTTTTTTGTATATATATTTATTATACTTAACACGATATACATGCGCGGTACACTGAAGAAGTAATATTAAATATTAATATTGATAAAGACAATGCTCGATAGCAACTAATTAATCTTCTATCATAATCATCAACTTTTATATCCTCTTATCTAAGATCATGTTTTCAGTAAGTTTAAGTACAATGTGTTTTGTCTAATTATCTTTCCTTAATTCTTTTTTGCCCTTCCTTCACCTCTCCTCAAACCCACCATAACCAACCTCATACCTTCTCATGCATTTGTGATATGTCTACACATCCATCTCAACGTACTTATTTTCGTTACTTTGATGATTTTATCTTTAAGACGTGTGATATTTTGACCGTTAAATAATCCATCCAACGCAACATGATTGATCCAACATTCATTATATAAAACTTACTTCTAAGTTTTGGTGGAACATTCTTATCACACAAGACACAGAATGCGAGTCACCATTTCATTAAATCCGGCTCCAATATGATGTGCAACAACATCATTAATCTCCCCATTTCTTTATATTGTTGATTCAAAATATTTGAAATTTTCTCTTTTAACTTGCACTCCAAAAACTCTATTTTAGATTGAATTTTCTTCAGATTGTTTTGATCCAAAGTACTTAAGTTCCAGAATTCGTGTCCAAAAACACTATTTTAGGTTTGTCAATCTGGAACCTAAATTCCAGAATTCGTGTCCAAATTTCTAGCCTATAGTTAATTAGTTAGGTCCTAAATAAGATGGTTCGGTTGATTTGGCTCGATTTTACATATTATCGGATCGGTTTATCTCTTTTTCTAGCTATACAAATAAACAAACAGGTAAATATTTTTATCTTTTCGGTTATTTTTTGTTCCTTGAAGGTTCGATTTGCAGTTTAACCGATAAAAAAAATGCTCATTAAACAATTATATGATTTCTTCAACAATTTGGAGCGATAAGACAATAATGTAACTTTATAGAATGCTCATAAAATAGAAATAATGATAATATTTTTTTCCAATTTTAAAAAACAATATCAAAGTAATAACTCGATAATTTTTTTTAATAAAACTGTTAAGAATCCAACAACCCAATAACATGTTTTTCAATTTGATTTGTTGGTCGATTCGATTTTAAACAAAATATTAAACTAATAACTCGATTTTTTTTGAAAAAATAAAATTCTAAAGAATCCAATAACACAATAGCATATTTTTCAATTTGATTTTAGGACACTCTTCAAGGCTGTGTTAAACATGTCTTGCAGACGGAAAACAAACCATTTCGTTAAGTCATGCATAAAATTTTAGGTCAATTTTTAAGGAATTCGGAGCCTAAAGAGTATAAAATATTAATAAAAATTTTAAAACGGTATATAAAATTTTATATTAACCAAAACGGCAAAATCGCTGAAATGACAGCGATTTACACCACCGAAAAAAGTAAAACCGCTGCCACTGCAGCGATTTTGCAAAATGTGATTTTTTTTTAAAAAAATTGAAATCGCTACCTAGGCAGCGATTTCAATTTTTTATAAAAAAAAAATAAAAATTTAAAGGCATTGATTTTATAAAAAAAATTTCTTTTTAAATATGGAAATCGCTGCCGCAATTTTCAAAAAAAAAATTCATATTTTTTTTGAAAATCGCGATTTCCATATTTTTTTAAAAAAAATTGAAAATCGGCCGCGATTTTCAATTTTTTGTAAAAAAAATATTATTTTTTGTAGAAAATCGCTGCCTAGGTAATGATATCAATTTTTTTTTGAAAAAAATCACATTTTGCAAAATCGCCGCCCAGTGGAGTAAATCGTTGTTGTTCCAGCGATTTTACCGTTTTGATTAATATAAAATTTTATATACCATTTTGAAATTTTTGTTAATGTTTTATACCCTTTAGGCTCCAAACTCAATTTTTAAGCATTTGTTGATAAAATAAAAATGTGTTTTTAACATCTTATTTTAAGCTAAAAGACAAAAAAAAGTTAAAAAATCATAAGTTATACTCATTCTACTTTTGACTTATAAACTAAAAGCTACAAACTCAATCAAACCACAATCAAAACAAAAGCTAGTATAAACTCTAAAAAAATTTAAAGTACATCAAGGAATAGCTACAAATTCTACCAAAAACATTTCAAAAGTAGCAAAACCATCCAGAAAAGTGCAAACAGAAAAAATAATCATATAGAAGTAAAAATATATATATTCATACAAAAACCTAAAGATCAGAAAGAAAGATTAAGTCAAGAACATAAGAAGAAAAATCTAGATTCTGTCGATGTCTTCGTCCTCAAACTCGACATAATCATCCTCTGGTGCGTCATCCTCTTCATCCAATACATTAACATTCTCATTCAGCCTTACATTCTCCGGTAACTCTCCATATGCCTTCAACAGCCTCGCCTCATCTGGCATGTACTTGAGAATAACATCAGCTTTATCGTCCTGAAAACAGTCCACAGACATATAACAAAGTTAACAAACAGAGTGAGAGTCGTTTGGCTCAGCTTAAAAGCTGGTCAAACTGACTTAAAAGCTGGTTTTTGACTTATTTAGCTGTTTGGCAATCCTCAAAATAACTTATTTTAAGCCAAAAGTTAAAAGCTGGAGTAGGAGTTCTTTTTTTTTCTCCAGCTTATGAGCTGTTTTAAGTTGACCATATTTTTACCTTTTTACCCTTAATATGTTTATACAATCTCCAAATTACCCACATAACCCTAACATCTCTTTCTTCTATTTTTTCATTTTCACGTGTGGATGATAGACAATTATTATTACTAATGAATGAAAATAAAATAAATCTTAAATCTTTCAGGTGATCAATTCAAATTATATATTAATAAAATGTAAAATAAGTTGCACATATAACTTGAATAAAAATTTATATTCCTCTTATAAATAATTTGTGATAATAAAGAAATATGTGAATGATAGACAATTATTATTACCTAAGGATGAAACTAAAATAAAATCTTAAATCGTTCTTTAATCTATTCAAATTATATATCTTTAAAATCTATAATAAGTTTATATTCCTCTTACAAATAATTTGTGATGAGAAAGAAATATGTGAATGATAGCAAAATATAATTATTTATGGCTGTAAAATATAAATTAATTAACTTTTATTATGTTAACAACTTTTAAGGGTATTTCAGACATTTTGATTTAAAAAGCTGTTTATCAGCACTTATTTGCCAAACACATCAATAACTTTTTTTTTAACTTCAAACGCATTAAATGTTTATTTTAAAAATAAGTTTCAATACTTTCAAAAGTACTTTTTTAAAGCTGCTTTTATTTAAGTCCATCCATGTGAAATATATAGCTAATTCAACTAGAGAAGTAATTGATCGGTAATTCATTATCAGTTGATAAAATAACAAAAATCATGTAACTCCAAAACAAATTTCACAAAAAAATACTCTCCAAATCCATGTGAAATCCAATAACCAAACAGTAGTATTCGATCAATTCACACAGGCATTGTGATCTCATACAAAATTTCAATGAGATAGTGTGATAAAAACAGATTCAAATCCAATAGCTAAACAATAGTATTCACACAGACATTGTGATCTCATAAAATTTCAATGAGATAGTGTGATAAAAACAGATTACTCAATAAATTTGTTTTTACCTTTTTTTTGCCTCAACTAAAAAAAAGTTCACTACCAGATGGATTATCTCTTTTAGATTATTCACTTTTGGTAGAAGGGGTCTCAAAGCATTCAATTCAAAATTTGGTCTTTGAACAAACAATTGGGCTATTGACATCGATATTACATTTCATTAAACGAGGACTCTTTTGGGGAGTATTATCCAAAGCAATTTTCCTACTCATAAACGATTTTGCGTGTATTGTTAGAAATGATTTTGAAAAGAAACAAATAAAAACGAAAGCAGACTGTTACTTAATATTTTCAAGGAGAGACGAATAGTTCGGGCACATCATACTCTTCAGGATTTGTGTCATGTCTTCATAGTGAATTTCTTGCGTATCCACCCTGAAAGCGAGAGCTCGCGGCGGTGGGAAAGGAGAATCAACAAGATAGGATGCTCTGTCCCAACTAACGAATCTTGTGCTTGACAGTGATCATTTCTGCCACGTCATAACAGTCTTTAGTGCTTTCAGTTTCAATGGTTTGGAACCCTTCTTACTTCCTTTATTATATTGGGGAATTTTTTCTCTTGGTTTACTTAATATTTTCAAGGAGAGACAAATCCTTTCCTTGATAAAGATGACATGAAAAAAGAGAGAGAAAAAAAAAAGAATGCAACAATGTATTAATACCGAAGAAAAATATGTTGAATAACATTTAGTTGGTATCGTACACTAAACCAATAAAATAGGTCTAGAATATTCTAGTTTATAAAAAGTTGTCATATTTGTAGTTAAAATGTTAATCTTGTAAATTAAAAAGAAAACTAAATTTTTAGTCTTAAATTGAACATTCAAGTGATTTTTCCAGCAACAAATAAATTTCTACGAATTTATCGCATGATTATCTATCACACAAAACGAATCATAAGTGAAATGGACAGTAGAAAGGAATTCCAATTCACACATAATATATTGTATGAGTCACCAGTAACCCAATGTTTACCATTCAATTAGTAGCTTCACCTCATGAACATTACTAAGAAAGAACATTGTTAAATCAGTAGAAGGGATTTTGATACACACACACAGAGCCAGATATAAATTATATACCTGTCTATGACATAACAGGGCATAAGAAAGTTAAAAATCAAATAACCTATTCACAATGTTCACCTCTGTGCCTTGTATTGCATTAAAACAGGGTCAGAACAATCAAACATTTCTCACTCACTGAATTCCATTTACATCCTTTCTCATGTTTTAAAGAGCACAGGGATAAAGCTACTATGGTCAAAAGGATAACATTACGAAACGTTTTAATACCTACAGCAGTTAGTACCGACACCTACACGTTACACTTCTTTTTGCTTGATCAAAAGCCAAGAAAAAAGATCGGGAATCGGGAGGCTCAGCTAATAAGCAAAACAACAGTAGTAATTGAAATCGTAGGAGAGAAAAATCAGGGCCTGATAGTAAGTTCAGCCCTGAGATGGAGTACGCCTTTAATAAAATAGAGACTGTCCTCAGCCATGAAAGAAGTCCACGGTATGGCGAATAAATTGCGATAGCCAACTGCCTTACCCCCAGTAAATGTATAGTTTCCCTTGTATTTGCTGACATACTCCTCTGCTAGTGTTGTCCTCGCAGCAAATTCATAATCGACTGTAAATGAAACTGAACCCTTTTCCTGCATTCCCAAAAAGAGACCAAAACAATGGAAAGAGCTTTGCTGATCCATGTTGCAATGTGCGGACAGGAAAAACCCTTGTCCACCCAAATGAAAAGCTTGAGAATATACTCTCCCAGATGGAAAAAGATTAGCACATTCTTCCCGCTTAAGATCTAAGTAGACTATACATTGTTGGCGTGGAAGTTCAAACTCAACCACCTTAACAGGCCGATACTTGTATGCACGCTCTACAAAACGACGACTGGTCGAAGCTGATTCTTCTGCAGCTTGAGTTCGTTGGCGGTGTGGGGCCTCAGCTTTAAAAAACAGGGCCTCAAGCACTAGTTTGGATGCAAACTCATGTTCAAAGTCATTACATGTAAGAACCTTCCTAAGTTTCCGGCAGCTCATGAAAGGAAACCGGATGCAGCGACCAAGTCTTGAACTAAGAATTTCTCGGCGTTCCTCTATCAAGGGATAATGAGCCCTTGTCCATTTCAAGACAAAGTCATATACTGCATCTTCTGATGCTACCTGAAGGTCATCACTGGACAAAATTGCCTCAATACCAGCAAGAGGCAATTTCATGACCTCTTCTTGGAATCTGCCGAAGATGAATGAACTGATTAAACAAGCACAAGCAAGTACCAGATGTTTCCATAAAAAATTTTTTTTAGTAATGTAATACACGTCAATTCTTCATACAAGATGAAAAAGCAACATGTTACAAAGTTCATGACATATTGCTCTTATCAAATTGAAATGAATTACATTACTAACATTAGTGGTTATGCATTGAAACAATTATGTAGTTTAGTTTATTGACAACCTTCAGATGTTGAAACTTAAATGAACATTTTATGCATAGGTATATAAATCAATGGTCATATTACTTCTTTATAATTGCTAAGTCAGATTCTTACATTACAACTATTAGGTTTTAAAAGCTCACAAAGTTCCCAATATATTACCCAAATGTTATAGAAAAGGTTCCAGTTTTGCTTACCAAATACATATTACTGAAACAAAACTTCGAACCATCTGCTGAAATTGGCCAAAATAAAATCCGGTAGCAGAAATATTTGACAAAAAAAGAGAAAAATGGGCATACTAAACAATTGTTTTATGGACTTAATTATCATTGGTGTGCATACAGCTGTTTTGGATAACAAACTAAATAACTCCAGTAAAAGGAAAAGGGTAAGCATAAAAGGAACTAACTTGGTTATATCTTTGTATCTTGCAGCTAGGAATTGTTTTGCTGCATCAGTCAATGGCCGAACTGCATCAGCCATCAGGACACTAGAAGGAAGCTCCAGATACAGCAAGGCTGACTCCGGAGTCATAGGCAAATTACACAGTAGCCTGCTGCAATACTTCATGCAAGATGCAACCTCAAACTTGTCAGCAGCCATGAGCACGTCAAGCAACCCAGGCGCTGTATTTGTAGTCAACATATTTCTATACATAAATTTCAGGAGCTCCGTCAATGCAGCTTCCTCTGATCCATGGGAACAAATAAAAGAAAAAACCATTTTTTGTGTGAGATCTGATACTGACTTTAAAGCCACTTCATATGAAAAACAATATTTGATACACAATCATCAAAACCAGAAGTCCAGGAGAAAAATATTATAAAACACTTGGGGGTCGTTTGGTAGAGTGCATTAGCAAAAATAATGCATGCATTAGCTTTATGTATTAGTAGTACTTTGTTTGATACATGTTATGTATAACTAATGTTCAATCGTGTATTAAGGTGTGATTTACTAATACCATGAATTTTCAGGTATTAGTAATGCAAGGGTTTTAATGCATGTGTTAGCTGGTTGAAGACACCATTGCCCTTCAAAATATTTTTTACATTTTTTTCACCATAATTATGAAGGGTATCTTTTTAATAAATATTTTTATGCGGTGCATGTTTTTTTTAATACAATAAACCAAACAAAGCATAAGAAATCATCTATGTATAATTGATGCAAGGCGCAAGCATAGCTAATACATACATTTTTAATACAAGCATTACTAATACACGCTATTTACCATTATTTTTACACACTCTACCAAACGACCTCTTAAAGTATGACACTAGAAACCTTTCAATTCCCTATGATTTGCAAATTCCTCACATTCATGATGAACAGGAAAATGCATTCAGACTTTGTCAAGTTAATTTCTACTAAAGTTCATTGACCATTATGTAATCAAGGTCAAACAACAGTGCACATGACATACCTGAAGCATTGATCCGTAGAGTTACTTGTCTTTGCTCAGACTCTCTCATCCCATTTGAGAAGAGCTGCATAAATTGCACGATAAAGCGGGTTCAAACTTCAAATACCAATTCTAGAATCTAGACTGTGCATAAGCAGCTTACACTAGAAACTGAATGTTTACCTTGTAGAAGAATGGACTCTTTGCTGCTAAAATGGGGGAGCTAATGTTTAGTGTTTTAACTCTCATAACCCTTGGAGAATCACAATTCCAAGTTGAATCATCACTATTAGCAGCTTCATCTCCTGCACAGAACACATAACATGGTTTATCTATCTTTTCCGGCCCATGCCATGCCATACCACCCTTCTTCACGACTCCATGGTCAGATTAGCATTGGGAGTCGTACAGAATTTTTTATAACAAAGAGAGTCTTCAAGTGTCATAAGAGTTCCCAGGGAAATAGGGACTAAGGAAATGAAATCTAGAAAGTAATTTATTTATAAGAATAATACCTGAGTTTGTCTCTTCAATCATTGCAACAACTGCTTCATCCTGATTCTCGTTATCAGCATCTTCACTATCAATTTGATTACAGCAAATTATCTGATCTTCAGGGCATGCTGTGATATCCAAAGCTGCAAACGAGTGGTACATGTCTGATTATCATCAGAAAAACCCATAACAGCATAAGAAAGAGCAAAATTCCAATCACTATGCATAACATTTATAGCAAGGGAAGAAAGTGTATATTGTTCATCCCTTGCCGCCATACACCCAACCTCCCCTAAAATGAAATGATTACAGAAGGAAAATATTAGCAGCTGAATTCTCATTGTAAGCAAATGCGGCAAGTGATATGTTTAAGTTTAACTCCGTCACGATTTCAAACCACAAAAGCAGAATATGCGAAAACTTCAATTAAGCAATATGACACTTTGACTAACCATAAAAAACACATACTATAAAAAAGAAAAAGAAGGTAATACTCTGAAACATGTTCAAGTCAGTGTAATATGATGTTCATGTCATTTAATCAAAATCTCCCTTAAAAAGTTAAACTATGAAGTTCATAATAATATCACAAGGAAAAGCTAAAAAACTATTTCCAATGTACAAAACAATTTTTATATGATTGAGTTCGATGCCAGCGTGCACAAAAGTTAACCAATGGAGACAACCTACGAAGGTCCAAGACGACTCATGAGTATTATTGACAGGATAAATGTAACCGACAAACGTCGAGGAAGGCGGTCATATTTGAGTGTTTTGACGGGAATTTAAGCCTGGTATTACACTCAGGCACCCTCTCAAAACTTTCCACGTAAACAACCAGTAGTCCAAAACAGCTTACCGACACCTCAACTATTCCAAACCAGCCATCTCCCACCATCTTTTTTCTCTTTTCCATCGTCATTTCTTCCCTTTTCCCCGAGGAAACCACAATCCAAGAAAGAAGCTTAAAAAATCACAATTTTGAACCCCAAAAAACCCAACTTCCCTTGCAATTTTGACTTATTCAACAAAATCAAATACCTCACGAGTTCCGATAACCGAGATAAATCGGGTAAACAAACACTTAAAACAATCCAATTAGAAACACCATAGATTCACGAAAACTAACCGTTTTCCTTCCTGAAATCCTCACGTCGGCGCTTGCGATTACGAGCCCAATCGGCTAAGCTACTGCAGCCGCCGTCGGAACTAGAACCACCGGCAATTGAATCTCCAAGGATCTCGATCCGTAGAATACGATCGGAGAAGTTGACGTCGTCGAAGGCAAAGGCGAAATCGGGTTCCCCGGTATGAGTAGGGGAGTATTCCGGGTCCATGACCGCCGTTCTCGGGTCGAATAGGTCCAAATTCTGATCCTTCATATCCTTTCTACGAAAACCCTAAAAGCTTTGTTTGGTTTTTGGGAGAATTCAGAGTTATGGCGTTTGGAGATAAGACATATGGATTCGAGTCGTTGAAGATGAATTTAAAACTAGTGAGAGAAGAAAAAATTAATAAAAGAAGAGAGAGAAAGAGCAAAAATAGTAAAATTTTTTTGAGTATATACATGTAATGGGTGGGTTCATAATTATATCATGAAGGAAAGAGGAATATAAAGCAAAAAGGTTTTTTTCCCCTTTTTTGTTGAAAATTTTCAAAAAAAATAACATTGTTTGAGGTCTAATTATCAAATATCATTATAGTTTTGATAGTCATTCAAAGAAGTACGTTTTTTTTTTAAATTTATTCAGTATCGCCATAACAGATAGAGAGCAAATTTCCGAAATTGATTTATACAAAATAAATTTTAAAAGACAATAACAGATACAAAGCAAATTTCAGAAACTGACGCGTACCATGCATCTTTCAAAAGCTGACCTTTGCCTGACATAGAGAGTACTAAATCGGTAAATATTAGTTAAATCAAAAAGTTCGAATTCAATGAAAATCATCACTCAGAAGCTTCGTCGAGATGATCTATTCAGAAAGATTCAAAAGTATTCAATGGAAGATAACCTAGATAATGATCATGAAAGAAAGATGAACTTAATGAAAATAAAAACTTTTTTGTTGAAATTTTTTTGATGTCTTACATTACTAAATCAACTTTGACGCCACTCCGGCTTACTCCATGCAACTCTTTAATCTTCCAAAAAAGTTTGTAACACCATCAATAAAATCCAACGTGATTTCTTATGGGGTACGACTGGTCATAAAAAAACGTATGCATTACGTCTCCTGGGAGAAGGTCATTTCACCCAAAAACATCTAGTGGTTTAGGGTTACATACAAAACGCCGATATCAAAAATAAAACTAGTCTTACTAGCCTTGCCTGGCGGTTCTAGCTTAATCCAACCTCCCTTTGGGCCAGCATCCTGGTCCATAGATGTCACTCTAGGGCTACAAAACCTTCCAAATCCTTCATCTAGAAGAACATTCTCATCGGAGGGGATATTTCCTCTCAAGCTATAGCCTGGAACCCTGGGTCCGACACCTTTATTAACATATGGCATCATCGATGGATTCCCGAAACTCCTCCCCTTAGAACTGTCCACCATGGCCCTTTAAAGAAAGGTGAAGATTGCCTCAACTTAGCTTCCATTTGGAATGGAGAAGGTTGGGACTGGTCAAGAATATCTTTTGAACTACCAACCCCTTACTTATCCAAGCCTCCAATATTAGCCCTAACAATGATATGGGTGATCTTGATAAACCCTACTGGTCCCTTGATAGCAATGGTATCCTCTCCAATAAATCTGTCCAAACTCAACGTCCTCGCTAAGGTTTGCCCCAAAGATTTTCTTAGACTTAGCACTGAGGTCTTCGACCTGTTTATTTATTTACGTACCCAACATATCTATTGTATTTGCCAATTTGAGACTTAAGGGTGTCGCAATTACACACTTTAAAAAGCAAATACCTTCATTTGTATAGGTGCCAAAGGAAGTTCGGAAAAGATTTTTATTATTATTTTTTATAAACAATATTATTCATTATTACTATTTGAGAAAGTTCATGATTTGAATGGAGAGAATCAATAATAATCTTTCTCTCTTTTATTTAATCACCTATAAAAGAAGAAAGTGAAAATGTATATTCACGTAAAATGGTGGTTTCATACTTGTATCTTGAAGGAAATGAAGAATTTAACACAATTTTTTCTTTTTTTTTTTGTTGATTTTTTTTAGAAGTATCATTGTATGAGGTCGAATTCTCAAATATAATTATATTTGGATAACCATTAAACATAGTGAATATATACCACTTCAACAAAAGACTTTTTGAATTTACCAAGAATCATCATTCAAAAGCATTATCGAGATCATTTATTTAAAAAGATTTGAAGTGCTCGTTTATTTGTTTATTTAGAAACAGGGATTGTCCTTTATTTATTTATTTATTTATTTTAATATCTCAAGAAATCCTTAGATTCATTATTCAATTTTTCATTTACCACTATAATATATCTTTTTTTATTAAATATAATAATGTGCATTGAAAAATTATTTCACCTTCGATCTCCATAACTTTTAATTTTAGTTTTAAATTTTAGTTGTGCAACCATATATGGTACATCTCAATGACTTTCATGTTTATTTATCTTTTTTCTCTTGTTTTTTGAGGACATTTTCTCTCTACATTTCACCATGTAAAAATAACACCATAATTTATTTAAAATATTTTTTAAAATTATTTTATTTTAAAAAAACTATATTCATAACTCACATTACTTCACTTTCACAACTACTATTCTAATTACTATATGTAGCAATATTTTTAAAAATATTTTTCGGGTGAGATTCAGGGCGAGTCCAGGAAGGAGCGACTAAAAATGTGTCGGAGCGTAAATTAAAGATGTAAATCCATAAGGCGTAAGACCTAAAATTTTAGGCGTAATTCTCAAGCATAAAAACGTAAGTTCTGAACGTAAAAACGCACATAGAGGCGTTTTAAAATTATTTATGATATTTATCAAATAGTAATTATTTATTGTAAAATTAAAGCAAAATAAGACAAAAAAAATATAAAAGGTAAAGCAATAGAAATAGGGAGACAAAAGATGAGAGCATTTCTTATTCTTTAAAGTATTCATCAAATCTTCAAATGTATACAATAGGAACCCTTAAGTCTCTATTTATAGTGTAATATAGAGGCATACAAAAGGTTTAGTCATAAACATTACATTAAACATGAATATAAAGGAGGTTATTAAGGTAAAAGTTACAAGAATAATTATCATAAAAGTGGAAGTTATATTCATAATGGAGGGAAGTAATGTAGTAACCATTTTGTGTAGTGGACATCCACAATATATTATTTTATAACAGTCCCTCTTGAATGTCCATAGATAATATGCCTCGTTAAAACCTTACTAGGAAAAAATCCTGTGGGAAAGAAATCCTAGTGAAGGAAAAAGATTACGCATATCTTTTAATACGCTTTGAAAGTTATCTCGTTAAAAACCTTACCAGGAAAATTCAATTGGGACAAAATCATGGTTAAGGAAAAAAGTACAACGCGTAATTTTTCTCTGTTGATAAAAATTTTACTTGATATTTTGAAACAGTACATTCCAGTCTTGCATCACAACTTCTCGAATATTGATGTTGTCAATCTTTCGTGAATAAGTTTACAAGATTATTACTTGAATGAGTCTTTGAACATCAATCTC
The DNA here is from genome assembly GCF_036512215.1 of Solanum lycopersicum. NCBI lineage: Eukaryota > Viridiplantae > Streptophyta > Magnoliopsida > Solanales > Solanaceae > Solanum > Solanum lycopersicum. The sequence continues at coordinate 4,334,631 of NC_090809.1, forward strand.
ACCATTTTGTTAAAGATCACGCGTGAAAAATACTTTTGGTGAAATATGCTTTGTCCTATCTCATTTGATTGTATCCTCCATTCAATATTATTTTCGTATATAGGGGATGGAATATCCTTTGCCAAAATAAAATCACATATTGGTTCAATATGTCAGATCATGATTCCAACCAAACACCATTAAATATTATTTTCGTATATAGGGGCTGGAATATCCTTTGCCAAAATAAAATCACATATTGGTTCAATATGTCAGATCATGATTCCAACCAAACACACTCCCGACTTACTTCATAGATCAATGTTATTTCTGCGTGATTTGAAGAAATGATTACCAATTGTTTGATTCTTTGAACGCCAAGATATTGTTGTACCTTCATATGTAAATAAATAGTCCATTTGCGATCGAGCTTTATGCGGGGATCAAATAAATATTCTGTATCTACATAATCAAATCATTTCTGACTCGGAGATTGATCCTTTCAATTTTATTGAAGCTCATCTTTACTTCTCAAAGGAAATCACACATCTTCTATGCGTTGAGTCACTTGTTTTTTTAGTTTCTTGTTATAACTTAAATGATACTACGACAATCTTTTCATATAACTTTCGTTATGCATTAAATAATCTTCTAGCATTTGTATAACCAATAATATGTAAGTGCACCAATTGCACTAATACATGACATTCTAAATCATTTTCATAAGGTTGAAAATATTCTTTCTTTGTGTTAAGCAATCTCAAAACCATTGGAGACTCAATGGAATTACTTTAAGACCTTTTAAATCCTTCAAGGATTTTCATATAACCTTCATCGTCTAGTTAGACGTAATAATCAATCATTATGCATATTCAAGTATTTCATCTATTGGACGACTGTGTAGACACGTAATTTTTTACCGAACATAAGGATTTATACTATTTTTTTATTCCTTAGATATTTCTTTTATGTTTAAGTTAGATATTTTAGTTTTGTCTTATTTTTATTAAGTTATTTTTATAGATTCAGAAATAACAAAATAGAATCATCTTTTAAGGTAAGTTTTATTTAAATTGTTAAAAAAATGAAAAGTTACAAAAATATATCTTCTTATAATTTAAATGTATAAATAAACTAGTGTTTCTTAATTATATTTTTAATTAGTCATTTATTGTTTTAATTAGTTCTAGATAATTAATATTTATTATTTATAATTTTGATATATTTAAATTATAAGAATATTATCCATTATCATCACATCTACCCACCACCACTTCTCACACTCTTGATCCTCCCCACTCATCCTCACACCCACATAGACTCCTACATACTATATATTTACACATGAGAAAAGCCAAAAAAGAGAGAAAAAATTTCAGCAAAAACACATGAAAAAAAAAGAGAGGATTAAAATCACTGTCAAAACAGAAATTTTCAGAAAAAAAAAAAACACCAATACACAACAAAAGAAACAGAAAGAAAAAGAAGAGAAAACACAACACACATTCTATAAAAAATTGTGAGTGTTCTAATCTAGGTTCGACTCAAATTTTTTTGTATTCAACTTTTTCTTGTCTTTTTTTAATCTATTCATGGAATTTGATGTAACTTATGACAAGTTTTCTTATATTTCATTTTATTTATTAATTTGATTGAAATGATTAATTTGTTAGTTGTTATATCCCTATTTATGAATGTTGGTTGTATTGATTGATGATTTTTAATTTATTTTTATTGGTTATTGTGATCTTTTAAAAATAAACGGATCGTAACATTATTCATGTCTTGATTTAAATAATAATGATGAAGTACATACGATTAGACTATAAATAAATAAATAAATTATTATTGTTTTATTTTAACAAACAAAAAATGAGATTTATTTTTAATAATGTATTATTGTTTGTGTGAGTAGAAAGTATATATGATATTAATTATAAGAGTAAACAAAATATTGAAATATAAAATAAAAAGATATGAATATGATCCAAAATTTTATTTTTCTTTAGAAAGACTAAGTATTTTCTTTAACTTTACACAAAGATGTAGGCTCATAAAAAATATTTATTTTTTATTAAGAATGTGTTTACATATTTTTTTTAAACATTAAAAATAAACTCAAGGATGCAGTGATGTACCTTGTAGAATAATTCAATTAACTCTTATTTATCTAAAGTAAAGATATATAGAAAATAAGGTTAATATATAATATAAGTGTGGTGGAAAGAAGACAGTTATGTCTCTAATCGTGAAGACTAAGAATACGATTACGTATTTAGGTCAAACCAAATAAAAATTTATCAATAAAAATGCAAACAATTCATGGTCTGAAAATAATATATCCAAAAAAATTTTAAAATTAGTATAAGTCAATAAAAGCGACCGTGCTAAAATCACGGGACTCGAGGGATGCCTAATACCTTCCACTCAGTCAACAGAATTTCTGGTTAGCAAACCAAAATAAAGAGTCATTTCCTCTTGGTTAGGGATTAAAACAAAAAGGTAACTTGGAACACCATAACTCAATTCCTAGTGGCGACTCTGAAAAAATTAAAATAATTCCTTAATCGATAACATCACTTAAATGGAAAAACCAAGCCGTGTGCACGAAAAAGAAGTGTGACAAACTGAAACAAGTCTTATTGCATCCACCGCTAGAGAATATATCTCCATTTAATAATGTCATAATTTTTGCGAAAACTCTTTATGCCCCAAAGCACAAACCATACTTTATATCTTACGGTTATACTTTCGCACAATGATTCATTTGTACCCCACTGACATATATTTTGATCTATGAACTATAAGTTCAAAAACATCACTATTTTAAGTGAAACAAAATATACATGAATAGTCCATTTTATTTGGCTGATTATTTATCTGTCCACACAATATGACAAGTTCAAATTTAAGATCCTCGTAACCATTTATAGCATTGAGTGCTACTTCATATCAAATATACTGTCGACAATCATTTTTATATTGATTTCAATACGACATAACTTATCGAGATACCTTCATTTTTCATCATTTTCAGGTACTCGAACCTTTGTCAAGGTTTTATGAAGTGTTATATATCATAGTGTTCTTTCAAAGCACTTACCTCATTATCAATGACCATTTTGATAATTTGCTCCTTTCCTTTATCAAGGAGTTTTACATTTGGAATAGATTGGTCTATCACGCTTCTGGCGTATCATAGACTCTGTCCTTCGAAGACTATTTATTGAAGCATTTGCAGCTTAATAAAAATATTGGGTCAGCAAATACATTTGGCAAATCACTTGCAACATTTTGGAAATGCATTATCTCTTGAACTTCAAGTTCACATTTTTTTTAACGAGGATCTAAATAATTCACCCCACACATAATTTTCAGTTGCTACACATATCTCCCCCTAAAGTTAGGAAATCTAACATTCACCCTTAACATCTTGGTGCATGGAGCAATAAAATCATATGTGTGCGCATCAAATTTTTAAATGGAAATTATTTGGTTCTGACCCTGAACCAATTTGTGTCGGGAGAACCTTGTTGGCTTGATGCATGCATGTTAAATAAACTCATCTCATATCAAATTTTATTCGAGAGATTTGTTCTCATAATCAATGGTTTAGGTATAATTGAAGGCATACAAAATCTGCTAAACCAACCAGCATTATCAACATGATTTCGTTGGAACTGTGCTCTTAATTTAATAATTCGAGCAAACAACCTTCCAAAAATCAATTTACAAGTTGATACAAATGCACATGTGATCACACCATAGATGCATCTATTAAATAATAAGAGTAAACGGTCCACATGCCAGGTGAACGGGCCCATATTCACCTTTTTATATGTTCCAAATAATCTTAGGGGATACAATCTCAACCTTAGCTGGTACAATGATAATTTATCACGAGAACAAGCTACAAAAGAGAATTCTTGAAAAATCTTTTATTTCATCAACATATAGCCACGTGAGTTTTCAATTTCGTTTGCATCACATTTGAATCGAAATGGCCAACCGATTGTGCCAACTGATATTTGTTCTAGTAAACTTCTAGATTACTTTTGCATGTAATTCCATCAGCATGTTCATGTATGTATACAACAAAAAAAAGGGAAAAAATGGGTAATCTTATATATAAATATCTACAACCCACTTTTGTTGTAGTTATTTAAAGATATTAAATCTTCTCATAATTTACAGTCTCAATTTCTTTTCAATTCTTTAGGAACTTAAAAGTTTCGTTTGAAACTCACTACAACCTCAATAGTATGAACAATTTCATCCCTCCGGATAGTAACAAATTAGTCCTTTCGGAACTCTCAACTAATTTTGTGTACTATCACAAATTTTACAACGTCATTATTATGGTGACCATCAGGAGAAAATTATTATTATTATTGTCATTGTTAAATTATCACATGCAAGACTTATTTCTAGACAACCAAAGACTTTTTTTTTTTCATAGCCACAACCTTAATAGGAAAGAACTATTCTATTCTTTGTCCTTCAGTAGTTCATAATTTAACATATCACAATATTAGTGTAGTACTTAAAGTATATGACTAAATGATCATTTATGTCAAAATATTTCTTTTCAATATCTCAAACATCCCTTAGAAGGTGAGATGTAACATTTATCCAACAATTCATGGACATGTTCTTATCCATAAGAACACAAGTCACATTTACTTTAAGAAATGAACCATAACCATTTAAACATGCTCCATAAGTTTTTATTAGAAACTCATTGTCATACTTTCGCCTTTATATCAAATTTATTTGACTCATCCCAACATCAATTTAAAGATCAAATGTACCAAATGTACTATTACTTTATATTCTTTTATTTGATGGAGTATTTATAATTTTTTTCAAAATTTGGGTTGAACCAACAACAATGTGCCTAATAACTTCTCATACCACTTTGATGGATAAAAATTACCTTCACATTTGAATAAGATCATCTTAAGAACCCATAATGTTCTTTCTTTTCATTACCACAATGATGACCATTAATATTTTACCACATCCATATTCATACATTCAACTACTTGTCTTTTTTCAGACATATTATAAACTTCACATAAGAGAATGGAGCAAATTAATTGGATAAATTTCATCACTTTCAGTCAAAAGTATATAACTTTATGTTAGTCATCATCATTATAGTGCATTAGGACTTAAACCCAATGTCTTACCCATATGAAGATGCATTTGGTCATAAATCGATGGGACTTGAACACAACTTCTTATTATCTTGATGCACTGAGACTTTACTTGATGTCTTACCCACTTGGTGCGGTGAAATCTGAATTCACTGTCTTACCCTCAACCAATGTCTTATAAACCAAACATTACCGAAAATAAATAAATATTAAATATCATAAATATAATATGAATTTGACTTAAATTGAATAAAAATGAACAAAAGTATTAATTAGAACAACATGTTAGAATCAAAAATTCAAGTAAAATATATTAAAACATTGTACCTCACAATATGTTGTGAAGATTATCATAATTTACTAACCATTATCAAATAACCACAAAACAAGCTTTGCTAGTACAAATAATATACAAAATATGAAGTATACCTTGCATGAAGAATTACTAGGATAATTCATAAAAAATCAAGAAGTACCTACCATTGATTACAAAGAATGAGCAACTCATGCTGATAACGTATTGTAAAACTAAAACAAAATAAAACAAGAAATATAAAAGATAAAGCAATAAAAATAGGGAGACAAAAGATGAGAGCATTTCTTATTCTGTAAAGTATTCATCAAATCTTCAAGTGTATATAGTATGAACTATTATGCCTCTATTTGTAGTGTAACATAGAGGCATACAAAAGGTTAGTCATTAACATGACATTAAACATGAATAAAAAAGAAGATTACGGAGGTGAAAGGTTACAAGAATAAAATTTGAGGTTATATTCATAATGGAGGGAAGTAATGCAGCAACAATTTTGTGTAGTGGACATCCACAATATATTATTTTATAACATTATAATACTTTTTTTCTTCATTATTTGATTATTAATACTACTTATCTCAAGTAAAAATCATAAATCTTGAAAAGGTTTAGTTTTGCTTATTTAATCAGTAATAAACTATAAAATTGAATATACATGAGACTACACCTCGTAAATCCAAGGGACTTACACCCCTTGCCTCGAAGTTTACATCTCGCTTCGTACTGTATGAAACGTCTCGCCTTACGCTCCTACCTTTTAAAATACTGATATATAATATTTTTATGTTTAAAATTAAACTCAATATTAAATTTCTTAATTGTTATGGTTCACTCTCCCACATATTTTGTTGACACTCTTAAAGGTTTTTTATTCACTCTCGATCATTTTCTTCCTATTCATTTTACCGTCATTTTATTAGAAGTTCTTTTTTTTTTTCATTTAAATACCTTATAATTTTACAAGTTACTTATAAAATTCAATTATTTGAAGTTAGATTCAAAATCTAACTTATATAGCTCTGATTAGTGTAAATTTATTCAAACTTTTAATGATAATTGTTATTCTATTAGTAATGAAATTTGAACTTTTACTTCAAAGAAAGAAACGTTCTGATTTATAAATAGGAGAGTAATAGAAAATTATGAAAGTCACTTATTATGCATAGCTAGATAAATATATATATTTTAATATATATTATATCTTAATATTCTTCAACTTTTATATAATTTAAATTTTTTTATTTTTTAATATCCTTTAGTTAAAATTTTGACACTATATTATGAATAAAGCAGAAAAAGTAGGAACTGTTCCTCTGCGGCTTGATAAGCTTTAATGTAATTTGGTTTGTCGCACAAATATGTGACCACATCATTCATGGGCTACTAGTAATGCAACCGCTTTTGTTTGGTTTTATTCGTGTAAAAATTATGTAAATCACATAGCGTAAAACATAAATTATCTCCTATCTCTATTTTTTTTCAATTTACAAAAAATCTCTTATTTTTAATTAGTTTCTAATACATAATAAAATAGTCGGATACATTATATAGTATTTCATTTTATCCGTTTGTTGAGTAATTTGGGGGATTTTTATCCGTTTGTTGAGTAATTAGAGGGATTAAAAACTGAAATTTGAATTAATTCCTACTTTTAATATGCCATGGTTATTATTCCCTTAAATAAAGGCATTAAGTTGTGTGTTTCAAAAGCAGTTGTATTCCCTTAAAATTTGTCATTAGTGATCTTCTCTTCTTTTAGGCAGAAACGATATTTTGATTTTGATTAGTGATCTTCCATTTTGTATCCGGTTTCGTAATGAATATTACGATATTGCTAAGGCATTCAGGAATATGGGAGAGTGAGGTTAAATACAATCAATACAAAAGTGATGGGATAGTGATTGGAGAAAATATTTCATATATGAATCTAATCTCAGCAATTGCTACTGAATTAAATATTGATGAATTGAAAAAAAATATTATTATCCGATATATTGTAGAGGGCAATTCTTCTCCGATGATAATTAGGAATGATATAGGTGTGAAGCTGTTTATAGAAATAAAGAAGCAAGAGGTTGGATACACTTCTGTAGATTTATCCAACCTCTTGCTTCTTTATTTCTATAAACAGCTTCACACCCATATCATTCCTAATTATCATCGGAGAAGATTTGCCCTCTACAATATATCGGATAATAATATTTTTTTTCAATTCATCAATATTTAATTCAGTAGCAATTGCTGAGATTAGATTCATATATGAAATATTTTCCCCAACCACTATCCCATCACTTTTGTATTGATTGTATTTAACCTCACTCTCCCATATTCCTGAATGCCTTAGCAATATCGTAGTATTCATTACAAAAGCGGATACAAAATTACCTTCAAGGAAATTTTGAATATCGTTTCTACCAAAAAAAATGGAAGCTCACTAATCAAAATCAAAATATCGTTTCAGCCTAAAAGAAGAGAAGATCACTAATGACAAATTTTGAGGGAATACAACTGCTTTTGAAACACACAACTTAATGCCTTTATTTAAGGGAATAATAACCGTGGCATATTAAAAGTAGGAATTAATTCAAATTTCAGTTTTTAATCCCCCTAATTACTTAAGAAACGGATAAAAATCCACCAAATTACTCAACAAACGGATAAAATGGAATACTATATAATGTATCTGACTGTTTTATTATGTATCAGAAACTTATTAAAAATAAGAGATTTTTTGTAAATTGAAAAAGAGTAGGGATAGGAGGTAATTTATGTTTTACACTATGTGATTTACATAATTTTTACAAAAGAATAATATACTATTTATATGATCATTTCATCTAAAAGCCCTAAGTATTTGAAATAAAATATCACGTCTAACATTATAATCATGTTATATATATATCTCAACAAGCCCATGCTCTCCATGGAGGTGGTGAAGGCAACTATACCTTAACATCAACAATTACTTATGGAACCATTTTCTTCTAAGCGATTATGCAAATTCTCGATAGTTTTTGGAAGTTATAGCCAACTGACGAAATCGATATCAAAACAATTTATAATAATAATTATTTCTTATGGAACATGTAAAGTTCAAAATAGACAAATAAATAGCTATCAGAACTATTAATTTGACCTTTTTATGGTTAAGAATGAGGTGATGACTATGCGTTAGGCAAACTGATATTTTGATAAATGATGTGCTTAATTAGATCTATAAGTTCTTAAATATTGTTACATCCCCTATTATTTTAATTAATTGTAATTTAGTCACTGGGTTAAATCTGATCCTCAAATGTAAGTGCTTTTTTTTTTTTTATAATAAAAACACAGCTTCAACACTCAATATAAAATGTACAAACATATACTAGTTATTTAGTTACCATAAATACAATATTTGTACCAGGAACAATAATATCACCAAGAATGATACTAAAAAAATAATAATCAAGCAACCATTCTGGAGCATCGTGCACGTTAAGCTAGATAAAATGGTACCGAGAACATTATCTTAAATAGAAAAATATGAAGATCGAAAATTAGAATAGACAATGAGTAGATAGTCGAGCGGTTTCTGGAGCACCCATGATGCTAGTAGCCTTTAAGTATCGTATTTTTCCTAATAGTACCCTTCTTTCTTCATTATTATCATCCTAGCTTTCTATTCTGACATTTTATTATTTTTGACAAGAAAAATCCGCAGTCGCTATTCTTTGGATGCGCACAGGGTAAAACCCTCGCTCCTATGCAATAGCTCGCAAATTACATAGGAAAGGTAACCCGCATTAGACAAACATGGTGCGACGAGCTCGACCCAGAAGACAAACCCCTTGCTTTTGCTCGCAAGGGATTTCGAACTTCAGGCATTTCTTTCAAAAATTGTTGTGGAAAACAATTTCCTTGAGTGGATGGTTTATTAGAAAAATCATTCTACCTCCACAAAGATAGAAATAAGGTTTGTGTATACTCACACTCCTAAACATTCTATCTTCAAGGATCCTTAATTCATACGCGCTTCAATGTTATCATTACAGTTCTAAGGCAAACTTCAACTTGTCAAATAAGCCTCTGTAAGAGGAGACAATAAATAATTAATATTTTAATAATGTATTTGTCGTTCATATTTATAGTCATCAGTCTTGATCTAAAGATATATACTTGTATATTTTTTCTCCGTTCGCAACTTTTTTTCATTAAAGCTCACTTTATTTCTATGATTTTCCAGCTGGAAGTTGCTTTACTTATGTGGTGATGTATCTTCCAGCTATTCTGATTCTAACAGTACAAATACATCATGCTAGGGTCCATGCATTATGATGATGATCAAAAGGGCTTTAATTATGCATTGAAAGCCATGATAGAAATGTCCACTAAATTATTCCCATTCAAATTTGAACTCATAATGTTGAGACTCCACAATAATATGTGACATCACACGCACCCCTCGACATTTTTAGAGAGTTTGAATAATATGTGACATCACACGCACCCCTCGACATTTTTAGAGAGTTTGAGCAACAGGAAGAGAAAGAAAGAAGGGAGGTTATCTACAGATACAGCAATATGTTGATATAAGTAGTTTCTGCACTAACTTTATACTGAAGTAGTTTCAAGTATGTTGCCGTAACAAAAATCACATAATTCGTATCGCAAGGAGCGGAAAAAGTAGAACTATTCCCTCTCAGTTCCAACCAATATAATATAATAGACATGAAATAGACAGTATCCAATTGCAATGAAAACAAACAATGAACTTACAAAACTGTAGATTAGCCATGAGTGTTAACAGCTTCCCAGAGTAGACCCCTAGCCTGCATCGCCGCAGTCTTGAGTGTCCTTATCGTCCACCTATTGGCCTCGAAGAAGGACAAACTCCTGTAGGACAAATTGTGCTTTTTGCATAGCTCCTGCACTATAGGGGAAATTTTCCTTAATTGGCACCTTGGTAGCCTTGGAAACAGATGATGCTCAAGCTGGAACTGCAATCCTCCAAAGAACCAATCCATCTGAGGAGAACAATCAATGTCAATAGTCCCGGCTGTTTGTTTCTCGAACCAATCGTTCCCCTTAGGCTGTCCAACATAGACATCAGCAGCAAAATGATTCAAACAGAACTGAACGTGTTGAATCCCGGTCACAGCAAAGCTTGTGAGGACAAACAACACCCTCTCTGTCCAATTAGGCAAGGAGAGCACAAGAAGTGGAAACCAAGTCCAGAAAACCATGATTCCCAATATGTTCAAAAATCTATCAGGCACTTTTCTTTTAGAGAACAACAACAACAATGTCTGTACAAACAAATTCACCCTGGAAACACAAATGATTGGATAAAAAGTAAAATGTTGATAGCTAACAAAGAACTTCGCAAGGGAATCGAATGTTAACTCTCTTCCATAGAAAGTAGAATTCAATGACTTAAACAGGCTTGAAGATACAGCAAAAACTGGCAAGTGCTGAAGATCAGGATCATAATCCAAGCTATTACAAGCCACATGATGAGCATTATGAGTCCATTTCCACCAAGCAATACTAATCCCAGTAAGACAATTCCCAGACATAATCTGTACCATTTTATTGAAACCCTTATTTGTCATAATCAAGTAATGACCAGAATCATGACCCAAATAAGATATCTGCATCCAAGTTAACCCCAATAATCCTCCAGAAAGCATATGAATCAAGAAACTATTACTAAAAAGTACACCATAAAAAGTCAAGAAAAGCAAAAACCCAATAAAACAGAATGAATACATAACCCCATGACCTTTTTTTTCAAACAATCCAGCTTTAGCAAAGTCAACACAAAGCTTTCTATAATCCTTTGATACCTCAGAAACCTCATAATCTTGTAAATAATAACCAGTAAAGAAGTTATCAAGATGTTTCCAAGCAGTACCTGGATGAAAAGCAATGAATGCATCAGTTGCTTCTTGTCCAGCAAGATTAAGTATAGGGATATCCCCACCAGGATGTTGCTTAATCCAATCAGTCACATTGTAAATTTTTCCTTGAACAGAGATCCATAAATCATCTCTTTTGTTATGTTTCTTTAACTCCTCAGCTGTTATGTACTTTTTTGAATCCCCCATTGTGATAAAGATTCAATCTTTATCACAAAAATATGAAATGGGGTTGTTGTTTATAGGGATTTAAAGAGTACTTAGAGAAGATATTTTAGGGAAGACTTCAAAAATGGTGGAGTCCTTCAATAAATTTGAGTCCTTTTTTTATGGGGAAAAATAGTGCGCGTCACCACTTGTTTGACTAAGTTACACCATGTGTTACGGTCAAATCTTATCTTTGCTTTTTTTTTTTTTTTCATAAAAAAAAAAAAAGACAAATATCAACAATCGTAAATATTATACAGATATTTTCCATCATATTTTTTAGACAATAATGCATTTCTCATCCAAAAAGTAGAATATATATATTTTTTACATTAACGGACATATCGATTGAATCAACAAATAAGACTATGTCATGTGTCTCTATTTAGTCTTTCGTTAGAGTAAAATACATATATGCTCTAAATTTTTGAACGGCAGAAACACTAATGTTCCTAAAGTATGACAGAAGGTATCTATATACCACTTACGACAGTTTAAGAGCATATTTATCTTTTTTCTAAAAAAATAATGTTTCAAAGAATGATTTGTCTTTGTATTTAATTAAAAATTTTAATTTATGTTTGGTAAATAAGAGTATAATTTATAGATACTCAAATATTTATAAATATGTAATATAAGAAAATGATTATATTGATTGTCTCAAATTTGAGGATTTGAAAAAGAAAAACAATCCTGATTCATGTGGTCTTACTTTTAGAAATTAATCTTAGTGAATTTAAATATAAATATTAAATATCAAATTATCTGATAAAAATAAATTACTATCTTATATAGTATGAACCCTCAACTTTCTAATTTATTTTTTTTCATATATAAGTGGTAATAATAAGTCGTTAGAATTAGTATGGTAATTAAAGAAAAAGTCTTGACTCGTTTTGCTTGAGAAAAAAAATAAGTGGGTGTCGTTATTTGTTGTCTCAGTTTCTTATAAATTAAAGATTGCAAAGTCGATGAATTTTTCAAATTTCAAAGAAAAAGATCATATAAAATTAATACGATTTTGTGAAAAATATTATAAAATTGAACCCCTTTGTTAGTTGAAAATAGTTGTCTTATTTCTATTGTTGGAATTAGTTCAGATACTTAGCGAAGAAGTTTCCATGCTTAGTATGTTTGGTCCAAAAAAAAAAAAAACTTTTGATGAAAATATTTTTTAAAATAAATGTTATAAGCTAGTGGCGCAGAGTTAGAATTTTTAATAAAAAAATTTAAAATTTGAAAAAATAGACATATAAGTAGCTGAATGGAATTTAACGTTTATTATACATACCTAAAACATTATTTTAACTATATAAATCATATATTTTTCTATCAAAAACACTCGAATGAACTCCTGATTATAAGATGATTCCGCCACTGCTATAAGCCATAAGGTGTTAGGAAGCATGGGGTGATAAAGATAAGGAAACTATGAAAATGAGTTAAAAATGAAATAATTTTTAATATATGAGTTCTGATCATAATTTTTTTTTAACTGATTTAATTCGAAATAAGTTATTTATATATACTTGAATAAAAGTACAGGCTTTGAATTTAAATTGTCTGAACGAATAATCTATATATCGAAATGGAATAGTAATTTTGTCCATGTGTAGTGTGGATGAAAAGAAACAAATGCCATTTGTCATTTTCCTTTTATATATTTTATTACGTAAGTGATTTTTTTTTTAAGAAAAAAATTATTTATTTAAAAAATATTTTAAAACTTTTACTCACCCAAATATATATATTTTTTTAGAAATATTCTTTGATATCAAACAATATTCTTTTCTAGAGAAGATATTTTAGGAGAGAGAAATGTAAAATCTTAAATTATTCCTACTACTTATTTCATAATATAAAGTATAAAGTATAAAGTATAATACATGTTTTGATCCTTTTAAGAAATAGTTTGAATCGTTCCTAATAAAAGAAATAACTCAAATTAATTAATTCAGCATAATAAAGTGATAAATATTTTTTTTAATTTTTGATAAAATATTTAAATTGAATTTTGAGAATGAAATTACTTTTGATTAGAAAATATTTTATTTTAAAATTAAATTTCTTTAATGTCAATTTAAATTAATTAATTAATATTAAATATCAAACGAAAAATATTACTCATTTGGCACGCGTAATGAGACTTTTTTCATCTATTTATTAGGATTTAATGAAAGTATATAATTCTTTTTTTTTTTGGGTAAAAGAAGCATATAACTTAGTTTTCTTGCTTATATGAATTTCAAAGTAATTTCACATGTATTGGTCGGCACATTATTGGAATTAAATATTTTGGCATTATAGGGACGTGCAATTACTTCTATTTAACTACCCTACTATATTTTAAATATCAAATTTTCTCTTGACTTTGATCTTTGAATAATAGATATATTTTAATAAAAATAATTTCATGAGATAATTTATTATTTATTTTAATTAAATTTTAAATATATTTTTTTTCATTTTTAAATTTCGTAGCTAGTCACATGTCATTATAAAAAAACATAATTTCAATACCAATTTGTAATTCAAAAAAATTGAAAATACAAACTTCTATTCGAGTTTTCTTCTTGCCAAATTGTGTCACTCTACTTTTACCTAATTAAAATTCTAATCTTTATCAGTATGGATTGCGGTACAGTGGCAGAACTGCTTCAGCTTTAATTAGAGGTATCAAATTTGAGTTTGAGAAATAGAGAAAGTCAGCGTCACACTCAAAAATATATGTCGTGCATTGCAATATCCGACTGAATGGACCCTACAATACATGAACCACATATAATCAAAATTTTAATGCAAACTTCTAATATCGAATGAGAAATCAAAAATAAAAACCCTAATCTCGAAATGTTCCCTAGTAAAATGAGTTGTGCTAATTAGTTATTACAATTTGTATAAAATGTTGTAATTCACAAAAAAAGTTTGACTAGTTTTGAGAAAAAAGTGGCTGTCACCATTTGTTGACTGAGTTTTTACATCAACTAAGAATATTGCATTAACGTATTCGTTATGTTACATGTTACTACTTGTCAAAGATAATATTGATAAAGACACAAAATTGTCACATTGTAAACTTTCTCTTTGTTTTATTCTTAGAAATTTCCAAATCAAAATATTACTATAATATTTATAACGGATCACAAATTCAAATCTTTTAATAGACGAACTCTCTGGCTTGTTAGGTTGTTAAGAGTTCCACATCATTTATACGTTGGATGAGAAAATGGATTCTTTATATGAAATTCCCCCTGGATAAACTAGTTTATAGAATTGCGTTAATTTTTAATATTTATTCTTTTATTCTTTTCTAAAGTTAGAAGTTTATGGAATTGCGTTAAATTTTTAATATTCATTTCTTTATCCTTCTTTTAAAATCAGATCAACTCATTCCAATTTATTATTTTAAGGGAAAAGGACAAATATACTTCCGAACTATTATAAATGGTATGTAAATAATATTCGTCATACTTTTGGGATATTGGTGCCTTTGCCGCCATACTTCTGGGACATAGATGCCCCTGTCGTCATATTCTTGGGACATTGATGCCCCTGCCGTCATATTTTGGGGATATTGGTGCCCCTGCCCCTTCGTTAGAGTGAAGGGCATATATGTTTGTAACGACCTGTTTAGTCGTTTTGAGCAGCAGATTTTATTTCTGGAAAAACAGGCTGAGACGACGGAACCCACGACGGAAAGTCATGGGCACGACGGATCGTCGAGGGTGTCTCGTCCCAAAACACTTAGAAATTCTGAAATTTGGGTGCTAAAATCGACTCTCTGAACTCTGTGACGGACCGTCACAGGCACGACGAACCGTCGTGATCCACCGTTTCAAAACACTTCAACTCTTGAGAATTTGGTACAGAGAACTATTCTCTGAACGTCGTGACGGAAGTGCAGGACGGACCGTCGTAGGTACGACGGGCCGTCACAGACTCCTTAAGGAAATCGAGTCTCTGACGAACCTGCATGACGGACCGTCGCAGGCGCGACGGGCCGTCACAGGTTGCGTAATCCCAGTTGAAGTCGGAATTCTGGTTAAGTTTTAAAGGGGCGTTTTGGACTATTCCTACTATAATTATATATTTCGTGGGTCTATATTAATAACTCAATTTCTTGGGGGATAAAAGAGGTAACCTTAAGTTAATTAGTGGGCTATTATTGTCATCTTTTATTCTTAATTATATACTAATTAGGGTAAAAGAAAGAGGATTTGAATAAAGAAAATAGAAAGAACAAGAGAAAGAGAGAGAAGAGAATCGATAGAGAGAGAGACGATCGAGAAGGGGGAAAACACAAAGCTTTGGGAAAATTTGCTTGCTTGATCACGAATCTTCGGTGGAGGTAGGTTATGGTTTCTCTTACGATATTCGTAGTAAACTCTTAATAGAGAATGATATGTATTGATAATATTGTAAACCCTGCTATGTGCTTAATTGTATGCTTGCATGAATGTAATTATATAATTGTGATTATATAAGCATGATGAAGTTATTGAATCCCAAATTTTGCAAAATCCTAATCTCTTTGTTAATAACGAGGCCTTGGTATAAAAGAAGGCGTGATGAACTAAAATAATGGGATTGATGATATCTTGGTAAGAAAGAAGGCTTGATGAATTGATGGAAGGAGATTAGGGGATCGGGTGTCACGAACCGACACGTAGAATTAGGGGATCGAGTGTCACGAACCGACACATAGTATTAGGGGATCGGGTGTCACGAACCGACACGTAGAATTAGGGGATCGGGTGTCACGAACCGACACGTAGTATTAGGGGATCGGGTGTCACGAACCGACACGTAGTATTAGGGGATCGGGTGTCACGAACCGACACGTAGTATTAGGGAATCGGGTGTCACGAACCGACACGTAGATTTAGGGGATCGGGTGTCACGAACCGACACATAGATTTAGGGGATCGGGTGTCACGAACCGACACATAGATTTAGGGGATCGGAGTGTCACGTACCGACACAAGAGGATTAATGAATATTGAGGGAGCGGAGTGTCACGTACCGACACAAGAGAAATAAAGATAATGAATCTTGAAAGATGTTAATATACTCAATCTAATGAACATGATTCCCAAATGAGTATGGTATTGAGGCTTGAGTCCTCATGTGTGAACTTGACGGTAATTGTTAATGATATAGTATTTGTTGTTGCTACATGTTGAGTATCATAGTTGATTTTATGATATTACTTGGTATATATTGATTTCTATTTTGAGTTGGCCGATGATATCTACTCAGTACCCGTGTTTTGTACTGACCCCTACTTTTATGTTTTCTTCTTGTTTATTTGTGGAGTGCAGCAAACGTGCCATCGTCTTCAACTCAACAGTAATTCAAGCCAGTCTTACTACATCGGAAATTCAGGGTGAGCTAATGCTTCTAGCTTGGACTGGATGTTCTTCTTCAAGTCTTGATGCCTTGAACTTCCGGCACGGACTAGCTTCTTATGTATTTTTAGCTTTTAGAATACTCTTAGTTTAGTCATTTGATCGTAGATGTTCTTGTGATGATGACTTCCAGATTTTGGGGAATAATAGATGTTGAATTTTAGAAGTTAATGAATTGGTCTTTATTTAATGAGTTTAAGTCTTCCGCATTACTTTCTGTTGATATTATATTGAAATGTTAAGGTTAGATTGGTTGGTTCGCTCACATAGGAGGGCAAGTGTGGGTGCCAGTCGCGGCCCGGATTTGGGACGTGACAATGCTCTAATTTATGGATGACAGTAACACCAATGTCCCAAAAAAATGATACAGAGTATTTACATACCATTTATGATAGTTCAGGGATATATTTGTCCTTTTCCCTTATTTTAATGAATTTCCTTCCATTCAGACGATCCTCATAAATTAGCTTTTGAAATTAATTTATTGACCCCGTGTACATTTCTAAAGTCAAAAATCAAAATTTTTTGTCTAAGCATAGAGAAGAAGTTTCCATAGGTAGAAAAGATAAATAATATAGAGAGAGAAATGAGCTAAGAACATACATTAGTTCTAAAATAATTTGACTCGTTTTTGAGATTAAAAAATAAATAGATTTATGTTTCATCATTAATGGTTAAATTAATTTCACTTATATTAAGATTTTTTTAAAAACAACATCCACGGTCATTTTAAGACTCATCACACCTGTTGTTCATATTGTATTCCAAACATACGTAGAACAAAACTTTGAACATCTTTGTAAGAAAACAAAGTTTAAAAACATTTTCACAACTAGAAAATTAAAACTAGTAGCGAAACTAGAATCAGAAACATATTTTTTTTTTTAAAAAAATACAAAATATTTTTCTTAAAAAAGAATTGTTGTTAATATGTGTCTAATGAATCTTACTGATTCCAACAAACTTTGCAGAAACACGAAGTTACCAAGTTTAATGAACCAATGAAGAACAGAAGAATAGAAGAACTGAAATTAATTCACAAATCTAAAATTTGTAACACGTACCACAATCTGGAAATTTTTAATAGGAAAAAGATCAAGTCCACTGAATTCACAGTGTCCCCTTAAGGAAATTATTCCCCTCTAGTATCCGAGGTTTGATTTGGAATATGACCTCCCAGGGTAAAATGATCTCAATCACCAGAGTATAGATACCAAAAACTCCGGTGTCAGCGAACCACTCAACGACAGTAAAGTACACTTAGAATACTAAATTTAGTAGTTGAAGAAGAAGTCCATAAAAAAATTCTTTTTAAAATGAGAGGAAATCCCTCAATTTATAGAAAACAGAGGATAGTGCGAAAAGGTTCTTATTGTGCCTTATCGGAAAGGTCACAAACCTTTGGAAAAGTCACAATCTTTCAGAAAGGTCGTCACCTTTCATAAAAGTCACAACTTTCCATAAAAGTCACAACTTTTCATAAAAAAATGCAACTTTTCATAAAAGTCACGACTTTTCATCAAAGTCGCAACATTTCATAAAAGTCACAACTCTTCATAAAAGTCGCAACTCTTCATTTTCCATTCACACCTTTATTTTTAAAATCCAACAACACCCTAAAAGCTAGCTCAAAGGGAGGAGGATTGTCCAAGTCTTATAAGGAATCCATTCATCTCATTAATTACCGATGTGAGACTTTTATCATTCTTTAATACTCCACCTCACGCCCAGTACTTAGCATTTGGTGCATGGGCAATTTCGATTTCGGCGGTTTCCAACACCGAGTGAGACGGATCCTGCTCTTATACCATGTGAATTAGTTAGGCCTAACTCACACCACAAAAGTTATTTCAAAGGGAGGAGGATTGTTCAAGCCTTATAAGGAGTCCACCCATCTCATTAACCACCGATGTGGGACTTTTGTCATTCTTTAACACTTTTCTCATTTAGTATTTAGGATTAGAATATGCTTCGATGCTATATCCTTGTAGCAATTTTGATTAAATTGTTAAGGTATTATTTTTTATCGGGAAAAGCGATGAATTTATCCCCAAACTTTAATAATTGGTACATATATGTCATCTGTTATACTTTGCGTACACATATGCTCCTGCTGTCCAATTATAGGTACAATTAAATATACCCCTCTCACTAATGGACCCCTATTATTTTACACGTGTGTTAATCCTACTCTATTAAACTATGCATTTGACTCATTTTTTTGACCCATAACCCAACTATCCGCTCCATATCCCATAATACACCCAATACACACTAAAAGAAATCCTAATTAAAACACCCAAATTAACATTCACCCAAATATCTCACACACCAACTGCACTATATATCTTTTTAATTTTTCGAAACTATATAGCATTGTCTTCAATTAATTATACTCTTACTCTTCGTTATATTATAAAAATTTCGACGGTGATGGATGAAATAATCCACAAATATTTATTGACAACACAACCCTAATTCACTTTAGAAAAAAATACAAACAACCTAACATATATTTACAACAAAAATTACTTTTAGCGGTAATAAATAGACACATTAGTAAAAAGTGCTAAAGTATTTACCGGCATTATGTACGTTCCATTAGATTCAATGTTGCTAAAGCCTTTAGAACATATACCAAGAGTGCTAATTGCCGCTAAAGTGACACCAATGTAATTTCATAAATTTAACGAGGTTAGAACTTAGAATATATATTGGTCTTATCTCTACCTCACGTAAATAGAAAGATTATTTTCAATAAATTCTCAGCTTAAACACCAACATACTAGTTGCAATAATATTTCTACAATTTGAGTGTGCACGTTTTGATGTGTTCTTAAAAATGGTCTTGGACGACGGATTGAGCTTGTTTATGTTTACGATATATCAAAATTCAGTGAAAAAAATAAATATATCCCTACATTTGAGTTATATAATTTATGTGCATATATTATATGTGAGCGCATAGATTATATACCTCAAACACAAAAATATATTCATTTTTTTCACTGTACATTGATATACCGTAAATATAAACAAGCTTAATCCGTCGTCCAAGGCCATTTTTGAAAACATATTAAAATAGTGAATACAAATTGTGGAAATATTATTGCAATGATGAATTTAGCGCATGCATATAATTTATACTCTATCTTCATAACAAAAATAAATAAATTGTTGCAATGAAGAATTATTAGGAATGTAGAGTATTTATAACAAAAACTAGTATCATTTTTTAAAATGAGAAATGACAAAAGAAAAGTTCAAATGGAAGGCTTCGACTCTAAATTTGCCTATTCCTTCGATACATTTGCATGAAAAGAGGAAAAATTAGATAATTAAAAAGGAATAATCCTAAATCTAAGTAATTCGATCGTAAATATTTTTTTTCACAGATAGCCGTTTAACGTAAGTAATTCAAATATATATTTTACACATATCAAAATAATGAGATGAATTAAAAAATTTAATTAATTTACATAAAAATCACAATTTTTCGTGAAAGTGAAAGGCTAGTTTTGAAAATAAATAATTTTTTTTTAAAAAAATTAATTTGTGATGGTGCCACGTATACGGGCCAGTTGTATGAGATAGCAACGTTATTTCATTAATTAGGATATCATGTAAGATTAGTTATTTTCATTATTATAGTTTCATAATTAACTAATACATCCAACTAGACATGAGATAAAATAATAACTCAACAGTTTATCTAAATTATTATATCTTATTTCTTATATGACTTAAAAAATCTAGGGGTCATTTGATATAAATATTAATAATGCAAAGATTAGTAATGCAGAGATTAATAATTCAGAAATTAGTGATGCAGGAATTATTTTTATCAACTGTTTGGTTCATTGCTTCCCACCTCATCTTGTGTTTGGATTAAAACTTTATAAAAAAACTTCTTTCCAATTATACCCTTAGATTATTATGTAAATAATTGTCGGACAGTATTTTTTTATGGTCTTCTAACTAGCTAGGAAAAGAACAATTTTGTTGTCATATTTTTTTTTATTTAAATTATTTGAGGATAAATAATTGTCATCTTAGTAAATTGATTACTTACAAATGTCAATTTTCAATTTAAATAAAGATAAACTATCAACTTTTAAAATTGAAAAGACTAGTAAACAATAGTGAAATTGAATAAATCATCTACATTTAGGCATGAAATTGCAAGTTGTAATTTTAATATGTATTCAGTTTTATAAATTGTTCAAAATACAAATCATTAGAAAACCGCACAAACATCTCTCTCTAAATAATTTGTAAGCTAATTTATTTAAATAAATTTAGTAACACAATCATAAAACATAAAATCAATAAAATAAATAACATAATTAAAATGTTTTGAGTGATATTTTTGTTTTTAGTAGACTTATCCCATGGTATTATATCTCATGTATACTAATACCTTCCATTTGGAGGTACTAGTAATACATCATATAATACCTACCATATAAGAGGTATTTCTAATCCATGAATTAGTTATACATAGATCCAATTTCTTACTAAACATAGTACTGAATAATACTATTCATAATATATAATGCGACCTACCAAATGATCCCTTAATGGAAATAACCAATTTCTCAAAGAATTTTTATTTTTTTAAAAAGGCTTTTCCTTAATAAAAAAGAATTAAAAAAAGGTGGGGTGTTTGAATTGGAGATTGGGAGGAAATTGTAGTGCAGAATGTTTCCATATTTGTTTCACTTAATTGGATTTTATTTTCATATTAATAGCAATATTTCATCACCAAATCTTGAAATGCTCTTTGGAATAATTCTATATAAAAATTGAAAATTGACTGATGGTGACAAGTCAATCACCACTTCACCACATGTAAATATCTTATATTTATTACAACTTCAAATGCAATATTAAAATACTTTTTCCTGAAAATTATTTCAAATGAAATAAAAAAATTCACCTATTATTTTTAAATGGTATGTTTTGGCTAATTAATCTGACAGTTAAATGGAATTAAATAGTCATCATACATTTATTGGTAAATCATATTAGTACGTATATGTTATGCCTAGTCTATTTTCATCTACGATAATTTAAAATACATATTTATACATACTCAATTTTAAAAATAAAGATATAATTAATTAATTAATTTTATTTAAATCTAATTATTTCTAATATGTTTTATTGAAATATTAAATTTATTATATTAAAAAATAATAAAATAATTTATCACCTTTATAAAATATGTAAAAATAAGTAGTGACAATATGTATATCAAGAGAGCCGTTTATTGTTTGAAGGAATCTTCTTTTTTGGGGTTGAAAAATATATTAAGAATATTTGAATTATTCTGGATTTTCTTCTTACTTTAATTTTTATTGTTTTTGTTCCTAATTTGTATTAAAACAATATGTTGGATTTTGGGAGATACATACATATAAACATCTCACATTATGAAAATTTTCAAGTAATTTTAATAAGATTTTCAATAAATTATTTGTTAAAAGAATTCCGCTTTCTATATTACTACTTTTTTTTTAATTTTGAATTATGTGATAATATATTTGATTGATATGGGAAAAACTAAAGAATTTTTCAAATTTTACAGTATAAAATAAGTTTAAGACATTTGTGTGGCTATAAGCCAATAACTAAAGGTAGAGTGAAAATTTTTAAACTAAGTTATTTCTAAATGATTATCCTTTTAAGACAAATTTAAAAAAATTGTCACGTAAATTGACACAAAAAGATAAATTTTTAAATTAAATATTTTCTATTTACTTTTAATTACACTCTTTTTAATATGAAAATCTAAAAGCATAATATTTTTTAAAATAATGTAAAATACATATTTTTAGTATCCAACCATACTATACACCATAAAATAAACGGAAAATAGCCTAAACTACCTTTGAAATATTATAAATAGTACAAAATTATCCTTCATCCATCTATTGGCTTCAAAAAATCCTTCCCACCCATCTATTGGCTCCAAAATATTTTTGTCATCTACCTTTGGGTTCAAAATTGTCATCCACCTATTTAACGGTTTTTAGTTTAAACTATTTAAATACATTTTTAAATACGTGAAACTCAACTATTTGTTATAGTTTAACTTATTAGTATGGTTTATAAATTAATCCACTATCCACCTATTACTAATTAAATTCCACCAAATTAATAAATGCACCCTATAACTAATGCAACAACAGGAAACCTACTGACAACGAGTGTTTTTAAAAATTTGAGGCGAAAATATTTATAGAAGTAAATTATCATACATTGAAGTGTCTAAATAAAAATTATCGATAAACTTAAAAGTCTGAATATTTCATCTTAATTATTCTTTCGTCTTAATTATGTGATGTTACTTCATTGAATATTTTTTTAAAATAATATACTAATGGTTTTAAAAAAACCCATAAATATTTATAAAATTACATTTTAAAAAAGTGCATGAATTAATTCGGGATATACTACTTTTTTACCTTTAATCATAAATTTCGAATTCAAGCTTAACTTAGATTTAATTGGTGCTTTGATTCGGACTCAAATAATTTTGAATGTCATTTTCAGGTATCTATAATTTCGTCGTGTTTTAGTAGCGTTTAGGACGATTTTGATATTATAATTTGTATATTAATTAGGTGGGGTTTTAGTTAGTAATAGGTGCGTAGTGGGTTGATTTATAAATTATATCAATAAATTAATTATAACAAATATTTGAGCGCAATGTATTTTAAAAGATATTTAAATAGTTTAAATTTAAAATCGTTAGATAAGTGGTCAATTTTGAACACAAAGATGTATGACAAAGGTATTTTGAAGCTAATAGGTGAAAGAAAAGGACATTTTGAACCAATAAGTGGATGGAAGGTAATTTTATACAATTTATAATACTTCAAAAGTATTTTAAATCTTTTTCCGTGAAATAAATGGAGTCAGCATAACCAAGGGAACTTGTTTTTTCTCCCTAACCAAATATTATTCAAGCACCTACTTATAGACAGAGCAATATTTCTAATTGGTTACTTTAATCAAAATCTTATATTTATACAATTTCTTTGTTAAATATGGATAAATAATTTATCAAGAATCAATAAGCTATTTTCTAGAGAATGCTTGAACATAACACATTCTTTGCTTTTAACTTAACTTTATATTTAAAAAGCTGTTTGGTTATACATATAGTTTTTTTTTTTAACAAAAAAATCGACTTGAAGTTATATGTTCTGAATTTTAAAAACTAGTTCTAATCACCTTTTCAGGACAAATAGTAAAGAAACTCCAAAATCAAGACAAAAATAAGGAATATAAATTTTATGGGTATATCCTATGTAGAACATTATATGTACCCACAACTATATCTTGAGTACCCACTTTTAAAAAGTTTTCAAATATTTATTACATAAAAACTTTCAGACATGAGGTGTCTAAAATTAAGAGTATGTTTGACATTGTTGTTAAAATTTGCTATTAATTTTTGTAAATATTTTTTTGAGATAGCTTTTTAGAAAAATATTTTTGAATTTGAGATTGTAATTTAATATATGCTATTGATTTTTGTAAATATTTTTTTGAGATAGCTTTTTAGAAAAGTATTTTTGAAAAAAAAAGCAATTTATGTTTGTCAATTCATTTCAAAAGTGATTTTGGTAAGCAAAATGTTTTAAAATGTTAAATTACAGAGAAAATGACAAGTATCAATGTAATTTTGATATGAAGAGTATTTTTATATATAGAAATTATTATATATATGGTGTGTTTGGTACGAAGGAAAATGTTTTCCATGGAAAATTTTTTTCTAGAAAATGTTTTCCTGGAAAACAAGTAGATTTTGGACTTATTTTCTCATGTTTGGTTGGTGAATAGAAAATTTTTTTCGAAAATAAGTTTTAGTGTTTGATTTATGAATGGAAAATATTTTTGAAGAATATTTTTTATTTTTACTAGAATACAAAATAATTTATGAAATTGAAAATATTTTTTAAAAATAATTTTTTTGGGCGGTGGTGATAAGGGGTGGGGGTAGTGGTGGTGGTGGTGGGGGGGGGGGGGGGACGCAGAGGGAGGAGGTAGGAATGAAAAAATAAAAATTTGAAGTTGATAGTATTTTTAAAAAATAAAATTAAATTTTTGGGGTTGGTAGGGGGCTGGCCGGGGGGTGGGGGGGGGGGAGAGGTAGGAGCTTAAAAATAAAAATTTGGAGTTGAAAATATTTTTAAAAAGTAAAATTAATTTTTTGGGGAGGGGATGGTGTTGGGGGCGGGGGGGGGGGGGGTAGAGGGGGAGGGTGGTCAAAAATCGGTGAAAAAATAAAATTTTGAAATTGAATTTTTTTTTAAAAAAAATTTATGTTTTTCAAAAAAAAAATGTAATTTAAAATTGGAGGAGAGTTTTGGAAAATGTTTTCCTTAATTTTTGAAAGGAAGTCATTTTCCTTAATTTTGAGGAAAATGAGTTGATTTGGAAAACATTTTCCAAAACTTTTGCCCCAACCAAACATGAGAAAATTGGAAAACATTTTCCAGAAAATGTTTTCCTTCATACCAAACACACTCATAATGAAATCTTAATCAAAGTTATGAGATATGTTAATTAAAGGGATATATGAGGAAATATGGAGAAATAGATAAAAATAGAAAAGATATTTACTTTGATCATGTAAAAATAATTTTATATTTTTTTAAAAAAATAGAAATTTCTAGCTTCTTCAAAACAGTAGGATAAGTGTGTAATGACCCGTTAGTACATTTTGAAAACTAGTTATCTCTCTTTCATAAAGGACCCTTTCTGTAAATTTTAGTGGCAATTTAGAGTTACTCGTTTGACTATAGTTATTTAATAAAATATTCACCAAGTGAAAATTGTAGTTAAATAAGTAGTTTTAGATTTTCAAATCAATTGCCTCTACCAATTCAAAACAACTGGGGTGCTATCGAGAGGGGTAAAATGTCCTAATGGGTCATTACATTAACGTGGTATCAGAGCCCCAGGTTCATAGGTCTCACGTGTGTACAAGTCGAGTATAAGTAGAGTCTCAAGGATCTGTATGGAGACGTCTGTACTTATCTTCGAGAAGCTATGGTAACTTTTAGGAAAAATCTTCACTTTTTGAATCTCTATCATGCATACTCAGTCTGATTTTATTCTTATTGCTTCATTCCATTCCCTCTCATTATGTGGTGACTCGTGCGTAGTTCCTCATGTCATGTCAGTAGTTGATGTTGCGTATGGCTTAGATGCCAGATATGGTACTAGGGTTAGAGTGATATACTTATGGAAATGATGTGTGGTTAGATTTAGAATGTTCAAAAATTTGAAGGGGTTGTGTTAGGTTAGTTACCGTTATAAAGTGGATAATACTTGTGTGGTATAAATAATATCCTAGTGATTCGATAATTGGAAGTGGAATAATTAAAAGGATGGCTAGATAATGAATATTGTAACTTAGGAACTAAAATTAAAGTTATCATAACATGAATGATTGCTTTGAAAATGATGATCATAATGATGCACCAATTGAGGTTAGAATTTCTATTACGGCTGTAGAAATTGTGTGTATATCAAAGAAGGTCATAATACAACTACTACAATAGTATCGATACTTACTTGGTAAGAGGTATAAAGTGTGTTACTCCTATTATCGGCCTGTAGAAATCACTTTGGATGAGAGAATGAACGAATATGATTGTGTATTGTAGGCACCTTATGGGTAGAAATGTGTAGGTTATTTGAGTACAATCTTCGGGAGGGGTAGGATGTATTTTAGTGGTGATCTTTGGTAGGGTATTAATATGTTAGGTTACAAAGTGTATCCCAACAATTCTAAATAGGACTAGTAATTTCAGTTCAAATTCTAAAGTAGTGGATTAATATCGAAATGAAAAGCTTATGGGATAAAGAAAGTCTCAAAGAGTATACTTGTCTAAAAGTAATTAAATTTCGTCATATACGACTCGAGTAAATGTTGTAGGTTGTTGTACATAGGAAATCCTAAAATAATATATTTATCTATATGCTATGCGACACTTGATCTTTCTTAATTGTAAATGCATTTTATCACTTTACACTAGGGGAAGTATACATCATTTAAGCTTGGTGCCTTAAAATAGAGGAAATTGCATATTTGGTTACCTTTCTCCTGTAAGTATTTTTATTAATTGACTTCTTGCTCATTTTTGTTTTGAACAATTTGACATTTTCTTAGTGTGAATTCTAAGAGCACTTTTGGTCTGCCATATGAAATGATGATTTTGATTTTGTTCTCATTATTTTTTTTTTAAAAAACACTGTTGTACTAATTGTGAAGTACTGTAGGAATGCACCTATTTTCAGTTAAGCGAGGATCTATTTTTTTCCTTGTCATAGAATTTTTTCATTAAATAATAAGTTTTGGAAGCATCTTAAGTCTTTAACTGTTCAGAGTCCAATGATTTTGCCAGCTTGAAAGTGTCAAATTAAATTGACTCGTATTTGGTGTACGAAGGAAAAATATATTGAATGCAAAATGACTTTTGAGAAAGTGTTTTTAATAAGTGGATGTCTTACTATTTTTTTTTGTATTTGGTATAACTAGTTTAAAATGTCATATTGATGAAAAAGTTGACTTCGTGGTGATGCCAAGAGCTAATGAGAATGATGGTAACAAGAATTTATAATAAAATTGTGATTAAAATGGAACTACATAATAAGAATTGTTGGTTAAACGAATTTTGTATAGTAATAATGACTCCGAGTATCTAAGGTCATGGTTTTTCACTATTGCTGAGTAATATGGTTGTATGGAAAGTCTAAGGAGATGTAGGACTCCTCTCGATCAATTTAAAGAAACTAGCGTCATAATGAAGATTTTTTTTTTGGATGTAGTGGAGTCTTCAGAAAGAGGTGAGAGAAATTATATTTTCTCTTATTGCAAGGGCTAAAGAAGTATCTTGAGGGGATTGAGAATTGGGTTCAGAGACACATGATTTTATCTATTTTGCTCTAGTTATGGTAACAGTGTCACTAGTTCATTAAATTGGTTAAAAAAAATTATTGAATAACACTTGAGAAACAAGTGTACATACGTTCAACTCGAGTGTGATTATAAATTCTTTTGTGATTTTGAGTTTGATAACGAGTATGGTTTGGATTTTAGTGGAGCATATGATAAGATCAATAGAAAGACGATCAATGAAAATGTAAGATACATGAAATCAAAAAAAAAATAAAATCTTCAAGGTATGAGCTAATGTTAATAGATAATAGGATTGTGTTACATGGTTGTGATAAAAAACAATTCAAAGATTTTCATTGTGAGTTTAAAATTGTCCTAGTGTGTTTTGTCAAGCTATGAATTGGTAAGGTAAGAAATGTCAATCACAATGGGTATGAAGCATTTGGAAGGACTTAAAAGAATTTGAGTAGTAAATTTGGTTACTTTTGATTGTCATACTTAACAGGGGTTTCACCTAATGTTTTGATTTAGAGGATAAGGTAAAAAAAAATATATCAGAAATTGTTGGTAAAAGGATAAGATTGGTAAGCAAGTCAGCGAAAGAAAAAATAGAATGGTGCATTGAAAGGTTCAAGATATATAGAATTTTATGTCAAAAAAAAAAAAATCTAAGAAAAGTGAAGTAATAAGACCTCTCGTATAAATTGGTTTGTAGTTGAAGAATTTATTAATTGTTTGCTTATGAGGTAAGATATGACTGTGAGATGTGAACTAGTTCAATAAAAATTATTATGATGTGTTACATAGACATTTAATATTGAGTAGAGGTTATGAGCTTATAGTATACCGAATTATTGAAGTCAAAATTTTTTATCAGGTGTTGGTATGAGGTGTATGATGGTTTTGAATATTAGTTGCAATTTGGTATCTGAAAATAAAATATATATGTAGAGATGACATTGAGTGTGATTCAATTGTTGTATCTCGATGGTAAAGTACCTTTAAATTAGTGTTATGAGTCTTAGGTGTGACTTGTATTTGTCATGAAATGCTTAAATGGAAGAGAAGAAGCCATAACTCAAAATTTTTAAAGGCAATAATGTGTTTGCTTAGAAGAATTTGATACTAGTGACGGTTTGAGAGTAAGGTAAATAACAGGTGTAGTTATGACGTTATGGGTATTAAGAGTGCTAGCTTCAATGGAGTACTGTGAGAAGTATGTGAGGTTTGATAAGTCGAGTAATTGTAATATTGTAATGGGATGAAACTAGTTGATTGTGGGTGACTGAAAATCAAAGAGATAGAGTCATTTGAATGGAATGTTTGATATGGGCTCTATGGAGAGAATATAGTGTGTTAATTGATTTTTTTTATTACGTAGGTTCTTATATGACACACCTACTTTGTCTGGGACATTATTTGAAGTATCATTTCAGTTATGATAGACTTGGTGTTGTTTGGGATAGTTAAAGTATTTCAATGTGTCTATAGGCCCAACCTTGCTTATGAGAACTTATATAAGAACTACTATGAAGAGTTACAATTGTTTAAGAGTGTTGTTACATGTTCTATATTTTGAAGCGTATCGTTTGTTGGGTGTTTAGTTAATCATTTTTTTATGAGTTAGATATATTTGATTCTCCCTTGATGAGTACCCAATGTCTAAATATTAGATTTTTATAACATAAACTCGTGAAAAGATAGTGTTGTAAAAAGAAAATCTTAATAAGATCTGTGATGGTTTGTGATTTATGAGTGTGTGGTGGTTGATTAACGTTTAATTTTTTGTTGTAGTCGATATCAATTCGAAATGTTATCTTGATTATGTGAGAAAGGATTCACCATGATAGCTATGTTATGATTCAATGGTTTTCATTTTATATTTGGTTCATGGCTACTCCTAATTTGTAATCTTCCGAAAGTTTGGTTTGAGAGTCCATTTATTAGTAGTTGGTCTTGATGGAATAGTGTTAAGGAGGAGTTCACTTGAAAAAAAAAATAAACATCACTCATGTTTTTGGTAACGTCGGTTGTTCCTTCTTCTCCTTCTTCATGTTCGAGGACGAACATAATTTTTAGTGATGGATAATGTAATGACCCGTTAGGACATTTTGAAAACTAGTGATCTCTCTTTCATAAAGGACCCTTTCTGTAAATTTTAGTGGAAATTTAGAATTACTCGTTTAACTATAGTTATTTAATTAGCGGACAATTTTTAATATTTAATTTTAGTAATTAATTAATGAGTCAATTCATAAGTTATTTAGTACCCTATACTATTTACCCATGTATTGAATTAAGTTCTTAGGGTTTAGTACAATATTAGTAAGCCTATTTCGTCTCAAATTCTCAAACAACGATGACGACAATGAATTTGGTGATTGTCTGAGTAAACCATACCCTTCTTGTATTGTATTATGTCTAAAACTTATATAATTGATATTAAATTAAGTCAGTTAGAAATTGGATAAGAATTGAAAAGTTTAGAATCAACTTTCATATGGATATGCTATTCTTAAAATTTTAAATTGTTTACTTTTTGAAAGAACAATGTAATTGCTATTGATTTTTTCTTTATAAGTTAGTGGGGGTGATATTAATGATTTTCTCTATTTCAAATTAGGGGTGGTGATATATAGGATTGGTAGTTAAGAAATTTGAATATCAATGATAGTGGGGTGGTGTTTGGATAATTAACCATGGAAAAAATATTATTCTGAAAACTAGTAGCTAAATCTTTAATATCCTATGACTAGGTTTGTAATGAAATAAAAATTATTTTGTAGTTTGTTAATTGGGAAAACAAAGGTGGGAATGATGATGAATGTATGTGGTTGGAAGAAGACTTTTAGCTTTGAAACAAAAGAAAATATATTATCATTATAAGAGGTCAATATACTGTTTCTTATTTCCTTTTCAATTTAGACTTATAATTTTCATTATTGTATAATTATCATAGCTTTGATATAATGTCATGTAATTACATATTGGATGTATAATATTATATGAAAACTACGGGGTTAAAATGTTTGAAGAAATTATGACTTAATTCTACACTTGAAATTTAGGAAATATAAGATTTAACCTATTGGTTAGAATCAAGATTTAGGAACTTTATTATACATTTGAGTGAGTTTTGAGTTTAGGCTAGACACATAGTAATGTGTGTGTTGTTAGTCTTGTAATTTTATTGTGGTCATTTATTTGGATAGATTGCTTTGAGTTGAAAGTTCAATGAAAGGGGAAGACACAAATTTCGGAGTGAATTATTCTTGAGACTGAGACAAGTGAATTTCTAAACTCTTTCTAAGCTAGCGTTTGACCATAAATTTTTAAATATTCTTGGCAAATATTATTTGAGTGGAAATTTGGGTGAAATTTCACCATGTGTTTGGCCATAGTATTTTGAGAAATATCTTTCACCTTTTTAGAAAAATATGATTTATAACCATAAGTTTTAAAAACTATCAAAACTAACTATAAATTTGTATTACAAGTCAATTGGATGTTCGTTGCAACAATAATAAATAATATCCATGACACTAGAGCAATGTGGTAGTTTGGGTGAGTGCAACAAGCTCATTTCATATATCGTGAAGTAGATAAAAGACGTGACTTTGTTACCTTGAGCCTATTTTTCATCATTTTCATCAATAACCATATCATCATTTAATATTCACTCAATATTTTGGTGTTCACGTAAAAAATTATGTAATACAATGCAAACTATTATAGTGAGTGTTTTTGTAAAAGATAAAACTAGTGTTTGAGAATTTGGGATATTTGGCAAAAACATTTACTAAATAATGACAAATTATATGGACAAACATTATTTGCCAAAATATTATTTGGAAAATCTATGGCCAAACGGACCCTAAGTGTGTGAAATGTGTGTATTTTCTTGTGGTATATATTTGGGAGTAATGAGACTTGGTGATGAATTTTCTTGTCCACATCGATTAATTTTAATGATAAAAAGGGGTAATAAAAAATGATGTGATTATTTGTTTGTATGTGATGTGTTGAGAATGGTACGAGTTTTGGTGTTATAATGGGAAGGTTTATTACTATAGAATGTAGATTGTAATCCGAGAATGCCAAAGCATATGGACATTAACTGAAATACTATTGATTTTTGATATATTATGTGTGATTGTGTTCTTTACTGACCCGTATAATTGTGATAATTGAGGTGATTATATGTCATAGCGACATTTGGTTTATTGAGATATTGCATCATCTCCTTCATTTGTTATCATATTGTGCACATGTATTGACATGAGATTGGGTATGAGTAAAGGTCTAACACGTGGAGATCGTCTGTGTTAAGATCGAGTTATGATTATTTGGGCACGTGGAGATCGTCCGTGCGATAGAAAAGTTATGAGATTTGGGCACGTGGAGATCATCCCTGCGAAATTTGTTTGATTATGATAGTGCATTGAGATTGTCGCACAGGCACGTGGAGATCGTCCGTGTCAGTATATGGACCTCGCGAGTCCCCCATGGGTCATGAACTCTCGATGTATTTTTGAGGAGTATCCTGTATATACGGTTAAGAGAAAAATTGGTATTCTGAGGCATATCACTTCATGGTGTCATATTGCATTGCATCTTATGACATTCTTCATTCTTGATGATTATGTGTTTTATTGGTGGTTGGGAATTACTTCATATTTGATTACCTCTATTTAACGAACTTGATCTTGTGTGTTGCTGATAATGTGAGTGCCTTTTTGTGTAAAGTTGTGATTGTTCAATATTGAGTTTGTAGTTGAGGATGTATAATTTTGTTAAAATGATTTTGATGAGTTGGATGCTATGAACATTGTGAAATGTAGGTTGGGCTGATTTTTATGCAGGTTGTAGTTGTGGAGGTTCGGTTGGTATGTAAGGAGTACTCATATTTTATTCCCTTCACTTGTGTTTAGACATTTACTTGCCGGTACCGTGTGGTTTGGTACTCACCCCTTGCTACTACAATTTTTTTGTAGGTTACTAGCCTGTACTTTGTGGTATCTCTCTTCTTCTTGTCTGAGGTTTCTTAGAGATTTGTGAGGTAGCTGTTTGTCGTCTCAACGTACTTTCTTTCTCCTTAGTTATGACCTTGTTCTATTCTAGAAACAAGTTCATTTGAGACTAGCATTTCTTTTGAATCAATTGTAATACTTTAGAGGCTTGTAACCGTGACAACCAGATTTTAGGAGTGTTTTGAATTGATTCTCAATTTTCTGCATTTTTATTGTAATGGTTAAATTTTAGGCTGACTTGTCT
Source organism: Solanum lycopersicum (assembly GCF_036512215.1). Taxonomy (NCBI): domain Eukaryota; kingdom Viridiplantae; phylum Streptophyta; class Magnoliopsida; order Solanales; family Solanaceae; genus Solanum; species Solanum lycopersicum. The sequence continues at coordinate 4,367,795 of NC_090809.1, forward strand.
TCGTGGGATAAGACAAGTGTCATCACGCTCATTTTGAATCGTGACAAAGTGACTCTTTAAAAACAGTTTTATTAATTTGTCAAACCTCCTTTCTTTTTAAAAATAAAACTGCTTTTATTTATTTTCAACATAAATGTTTTTGAAACTTCCAACAATAATGCCAAATAAACTCTAAATTTCAACCAAATATGTAGGGGACCTTAGACAAAGTTACTCAGTTTAGCTTATACGATTAAAATTCAAATAAAAATAAATTTAGTATAATCATTTGTTTTCAAACTTTAAACATGCATATTTAAATTTATTTTAAAATGAACAATTTTTTTATTTTTTTGATTTTCCCTATCATGAATATGACTTAAATTTTTGATTTTAAAATCGAGCATCATAGTATTTCGGCTAAATAAGGGGATCTAACATTTCTCCTTTTACTCTCTTTTTATTTTTCCAAGTTTTTACTTAGATTAAGGATATATAATATAATTAATGGATAAAATTTAATTGACTAAAGCAAGATCTTACTGTGATTTGAATATAATATTCAAATATATATTTACATCTAAAATTACAGTAATCCCACAATTATAATTAAATATTATCTTATTCATAAATACATCTGTGTTAAAACTTAAAATCCCATCTCTTCCAAATTCTTTATTCCTAAATCCTATGTCATAAACTCATGATTGTCTTCCATTTTTATTTTTTTGAATTGATAACTTAGGAAAAAGTTTTATAAAAGTAAGGTACTAGTCAATTAAACAATACTTCAATTTAATCACATTTATTACTTTAAATTTTTACTTCTATTATGTCTCCTCATTTCTTGTACAAAAAATTGTGATTTTGATTATTTTTTTTCATGTAATTATCAATAATCAATAAATTAATATTTTATAATAATAACATATCTATAAGTTCATTATTGATAAATTAAATCGAATCGAACCGAACTGAATGAGCGAAGACCATTGAGAATAAGGAACAGCCAAGTGTAATTTGGTTTGAAATAGTTGTCAAATAGTGACTCCACGATGTCCACCACAGACAAGAGAATCAAAATCTGAAGCAGTGGAGCCAGCTAACCATGTGAATGTTACAGTACATGTTGTTCTGTTTTTTAATTTACATATTTACACCCACCGCTATTTATCTCCTCAGCCGCATCGACACTAAAGTTCAAATCTTTTTCTTAGTTCTTGAAAAGCATATGCTAATTCTTGTTTTTTTGTTACATTGACAGGGGTTTTGTTGTTTTTGTTGATGTTCAGATCTGTTCTGCATTTTCATTATTTATAGTTTGTTTGTAGTAAAGATTCAATCTTTACAGAATGGGGGATTCAAAAAAGTATATAACAGCTGAGGAGTTAAAGAAGCATAACAAGAGAGAGGATGTATGGATCTCTGTTCAGGGGAAAGTTTACAATGTGACTGATTGGATTAAGCAACACCCTGGTGGGGATATCCCTATACTTAATCTTGCTGGACAAGAAGCAACTGATGCATTCATTGCTTTTCATCCAGGTACTGCTTGGAAACATCTTGATAACTTCTTTACTGGTTATTATTTACAAGATTATGAGGTTTCTGAGGTATCAAAGGATTATAGAAAGCTTTGTGTTGACTTTGCTAAAGCTGGATTGTTTGAAAAAAAAGGTCATGGGGTTATGTATTCATTCTGTTTTATTGGGTTTTTGCTTTGCTTGACTTTTTATGGTGTACTTTTTAGTAATAGTTTCTTGATTCATATGCTCTCTGGAGCGTTGTTGGGGTTAACTTGGATGCAGATATCTTATTTGGGTCATGATTCTGGTCATTACGTGATAATGACAACAAAGGGGTTCAACAAAATGATTCAGATTATGTCTGGGAATTGTCTTACTGGGATTAGTATTGCTTGGTGGAAATGGACTCATAATGCTCATCATGTGGCTTGTAATAGCTTGGATTATGATCCTGATCTTCAGCACTTGCCAGTTTTTGCTGTATCTTCAAGCCTGTTTAAGTCATTGAATTCTACTTTCTATGGAAGAGAGCTAACGTTTGATTCCCTCGCGAAATTCTTTGTCAGCTATCAACATTTTACTTTCTATCCAATCATATGTGTTTCCAGGGTGAATCTATTTATTCAGACATTGTTGCTGTTGTTCTCAAAAAGAAAAGTACCTGATAGATTTTTGAACATATTGGGGATCATGGTTTTCTGGACTTGGTTTCCGCTTCTTGTTCTCTCCTTGCCTAATTGGACAGAGAGGGTGTTGTTTGTTCTCACAAGCTTTGCTGTGACCGGGATTCAACACGTTCAATTCTGTCTGAACCATTTTGCTGCCGATGTTTACGTTGGACAGCCTAAGGGGAACGATTGGTTCGAGAAACAAACAGCTGGGACTATTGACATTGCTTGTTCTCCTCAGATGGATTGGTTCTTTGGAGGATTGCAGTTCCAGCTTGAGCATCATCTGTTTCCAAGGCTACCAAGGTGCCACTTAAGGAATATTTCTCCTATTGTGCAGGAGCTATGCAAAAAGCACAATTTGTCCTACAGAAGTTTGTCCTTCTTTGAGGCCAATAGGTGGACAATAAGGACACTCAGGACTGCGGCAATGCAGGCTAGGGGTCTGATCTGGGATGCTGTTAACACTCATGGCTAGTATAATTTTTTGTTTCTGCAAAATGTTGAAGCTTTCCGTAATCTGCTTATTGTCATTATAATTGAATAATTTCTAATTTTAATTTGTGTTGCTGGATTGGAACAGAGAGACAATGTTTATGCTGTCTCAGCCGCTTGCACAATTCGGAATTTTGTTTAGGAACATGCTTAAAACTGCTTCAGCATTCCATTAGTGATTATGACTATGTGCATACATTTTTCTTTGATAGGGAGATGATAAATATTAGTTAATATCAATGTATTTATATAACCTCTTTATGTTAATTGTTGCATCTCATGTTTTGCCTAGTTAGTTTAGTCAGGTTTCCTTTGGTCAAGGGGTGAGGCTGCTGGTAATAGCATCAGTGATTGGGGAGAAAATATATGCAAGACCAAATTGGTGCGCCTGGTTGCGCTTTTGGTTATATCTTTTTTTTTTTTTTTGCTGACAAGGGAAACCCGCAGCCGCTACCCTTTGGGTGCGCATAGGGTAAAACATCCCTCCTATACAATAGCTCGCAAACCACATAGGAGAGGTAACCTGCACCAGGAGTCAGAAGGCAAGCCCCTTGCTTTCGCTGGCAAGGGGTTGCACTTTTGGTTATATCTATAATCCCAATATCTGCTTCTTTTTTCTCTTGTTCTCCTGGTATGTGTTTAATCTCTTAATTGCTAGCTGTTGCATTCTATGAAGTAGATTGGTATGAGTTAATATCATTATAGCGCGGAAATGATTGGAGCTTAGAAATTCATTCCGAGTGTGCACATTCTTTGGACCATAACATGATGCCTCCTTTAGAACTGGAGTAAACATTTCTTGCATGCATCTCCCTGGAAGAATTATATCCAATTTGATCATCACTGTTCTTTAGACCATAGCATGATGCCTCCTTATTATTGCTTAGTACTTATGAAGCTGAGTCTCTTACATGTAACTAAGCAACTCTGATGCAGCTAGAAGCATAGAAATTTTTCTTAGAAGGAATAGATATGAATGCCATTGCTTGCAAGAATCTTAGAGATCTGTAGAATAGTGTCCAGGGTTATTAAAGGCACCCCCCAACCGAAGCATCGCAGGGCTAGCTGCATTTGAAGTAAGATCTTCTTGTCTTTCTATATATGGCAAAGATACCTGCAAAGACCAAGACCTTATTATTAGTTTGTCCGTTTCTTAAACCGACTCTCCAGGGTTCATGCAGGGTGGAGGGGGTGGGGTGAGGACCATTTTCCTCACAAGAAATTGTGGCCTAGATAAGTTTGAGACTTGTCTGAGTGACATTTGAGGAATCAGGGGATGGTACTACTTCATTCAATGTCATTTACTTCACTTCTTGGCAAGCCATTTAATGTCATTAACTTCACTTCTTGGCAAGATTTTAGTTGAGAAGCTGAGTCTTGTTGCCTGTCCAAGAGGGTGTCCTTTGCTGGAAAATTAAATTGTTGAAATAGCTCAACTGCTGTTTACGTATATATGCTATATGTTGAATCCTCTTTAGTTTTTTCAGCGCCTACTGCTTTATATTTTGACTTTTCTTGGTGAAAATTTTGGCTCCGTTAGTGCATCCATTTGGGACTGAATGAAAGTTGTTTTTGGTCTTAATTATGTTGCCAGAAATGCTAGTGACTATCATTTAGCATTAGCCAAATCTGAAACATGTCTACTTTGCTGCTGTTGCTATGCATATATTCTTGATGATTAGATGTCTTGAGGGGCTAGATTTGTCTAAGTAGTGTCGTTTTAGTTGCTGGTTAGAGTTATGCAAATATTAGTTATACAAAGATTAATTATGAAAAAGTTAGTAGTAATATAGAGATTAATCAGGCAAAAATCAAATTAGTTATGCGAAAATTAGTTACATAGAGAATCGTAAAGAAGAGATTGGTTATATGTGAAATTTAAGATCTCTATATAAAATGATAGGTTTGATTATTAGTTATTAGAGATTGGTTATATATGAAATGTAAGATCTCTACGCAAAATGATACATCTATATTTGGAAAAACATGAACCCAACATTTTTATATGGAAAAGAAAAAAATAATTATGAAGACAACCAAAGAAGCACTTGTTTCTTTGGGGGTGCGTGTTGGGGACCATAAAACGACTTTGTTTTGTGAAATTAGTAAAGCTCATTATGTACTCTTTGTAGAATATGTAATTGTTTTTGTCTTTTTATTACTAAGGTTTTGAAAATTTTCAGATTTGTTTTGGTAGAAACATTATTTTATTTATAAAATTTAGGAAATTTGAGAAATTTTGGTGCCAAATGCCTAAAACCTAAAAGTAGGCAATGAAAAAAAAAAAAGAAGAGAAAAATCTAGCTTAGAATGTTTGTGTAAGAAAATTTTTTGAATGGAAAAGATCCTTGATAGGAAATGTTTTCCCCCTAATGAAGTCTTACTTAATGCGAATTTGAAATAGTCAGACTTTAATGTGTGTACCGGACACCATATGAGAAAATAAGAAACAAAGTAGTTGAATGCATATCTAGAGTTGAAGTGAGAAATTGCGACAACAACATATCTAAGGTGTGATTCCATTGGGTAAGGTTGGAAGAGGGTAATATGTACGTAATTTTCCCTTACAAGCTAAAGTAGAGAGTTTGTTATTCATTGAACCTCGGCTCAATTAAAAACAATACAAAACAGTTTGAAAGAAGAAGTAATGAAAGTGAAGACGTTAAGACATAGTAAATACTAAAGAAAGTGTTGCAACACAAACTAAAATTGGAATAACTTTATTACAAAATAAATACAATAATCGAAATGTTAGAAACAATCAATACTAACAAAAATATAATAAAAGGGAACTTTTAGAGTAATAATACGAATACTAGTATGAATGACTAACCAAGACAATCTTCAACCGCCTAACTAACACTCTATCCTAATTTGTGTTTGTAGACATTGAAATTTTGTGGGACTCTATAAGATGTGTTCAATTCGAGTTGGGACTCTACAAATTGTGTCCAACTCAGACAAAGATTCTTGGAGGCTACTCAACCCTAAATCCTAGTTTATGCCTATATAAAGGGTAGTAATTCCCTTAAAAGGCATCTCGAAAATTTCATAAAGAGATCAAGATCTCGAATAATCCGCAAATTGGTGGATTATTCATAGAGAGGTCAAATCTGAATCATCCTAGTTCAAGAAATACGCCACTAACGACCCTCGAATCATGGATAAATCTTAAATGAGTAGAATCAAGGGAGGAACATAATTGTATCCGCTATGTTGATGAATAAAATCACGTTCCTTTATATTTCATTTGTATGGTTTATTCATTTTTCATATGTTTAAAATTTGTTGCAAACAAATTGGCACGCCCAGTAGGACCAAATTTGTCATTCATCTCTTCTCAATTAAATCAAATCTGAAAATCTGAAGCTGCAAAGGTGGAAGAATGACTACTTTAAGCCACATATTTGAGTTTCATCAAGTTTATACTCCGTCAAACCTTGAAGCAGGGGGCATTTGTAGACATTGAAATTTTATGGGACTTTACAAGATGCATTCAATTTGTGTTGGGACCTACAAATTGTGTTCAACTCAGATAAGGATTCTTGGAGGCTACTCAACCCTAAGTCGTAGTGTATGTCTATATAAAGGATAGATAGTAAATTTCCTTAAAAGACATCTCGAAAATTCCATAAAGAAATCAAGATCTTCAATAATCCGCAAATTGGTGGATTATTCATAGAGAGGTCAAATCTGAATCATCCTAGTTCAAGAAATACGCCACTAACGGCCCTCGAATCATGGATAAATCTTAGGAGAGTAGAATCAAGGGAGAAACAGAATTGTACCCGCTATCTTGATGAATAAAATCATTGTTTTTTCATATTTTATTTGTATGGTTTATTCATTTTCCATATGTTTAAAATTTATTGCAAACAGTTTCCTCCATAGACTTTTCACCAAGATCATGCCCTCAGTAAGCTAAAACTATGTCATGTCATGTCTCAGCACCTCTCCCAAATACTCCATCGGCCTACCTCTGCCTCTATGATCCATCACCTTCGCATTGGTGATTCATGCATCTCCTTCGCATGACCAAACTATTTAAGTCTTGCTTTTGGTGTCTTATTTCCAGCGATGCCACTTTGTTATAAACATTCTTTTTTCTGATTTTGTTTCTCCTAGTATTTTCACACATCCATCTCAACAGACTCTTCTTTGCAATTTTCAATACTCATGAATTTAAAATCAATCGATTATAACCAAATATGATATATTTATCTCTTTGTGTATAAATGTTTACATAATTTGAGTCAGAAAATAATAATTTCAATGGGCCAATTTAATAGAACTTTCCCTAATAAATCCAAGTCTTACACAGAGGGAAAAAGAAGATAACATATTTTTATAGTCCATATAATAAGGTTTTTCTATTAAATTAGCAATTCTTTGTCGTCATGAAATTCTCAACGTGGTTGTATGTACCATATATATTATATTTCAATTCAAACCAAATTAGGAAAAAAATTTTATTGCTATCAAATGACCTATAATTTTAATATTAGTAATAATGAGAAATATTTAATTACAGATCATGTCAAAGTATCCAAAATGATAACGTAGGGTGATAGATCAATAACCTCATATAGCAATCTTACAATAAGTGACGTTAGTAAATTACAAAAAATTTTATTCAGGCAAGAAGAGAACCTTGATATTAAATCTGTGTTCTTATCAATATTTGGACACGTAACCTAAAGCATAATCGCGGATTCAGAATTTCGGAGGTTCGAAAAATAAAAATATAAACCTGTAAAATAGAATGCAAAGTTATGTATAACACTAGGGGTATACATGATTGGATTGGTTCGGGTTATTCAAATATTAAATCAAATCATTCGTTTAAAAATTTTAAATTTATAAATCAAACCAAACTAATAAAATTTAGGTTTTTTCGAATTTTTCAACCTCAAATTGATTTGAATTTTTCAAGTACCAAACCAAACCATTATGTCAAATTTTTAAATTTATAAATCAAACCAAACTAATAAACTTCAGATTTTTCTAGATTTTTGAATTTTTCGGTAAAACTTGCATACAAACAACATATTATTAACTTGTGCTCCAAATATTTCTTTAGTCCAATCAAAATAGAATTATCTAAGGTGCTTGTTAGAAAAAATAACACAAAATATGAGAAGAGTATTGATGACAAAAATATATTCAATAAAAAATAATAATGAAATCATCATATAAAATAAATATTGTAAAGTCATAATGAAAATAATATTAATTTAACAGTATTAAATCATGCTAAAATAAGTTTAATAAGCTTAGTTACATTACTAAATATTTAAGGAAAATTAAAATTATATTATGTATTTTAATTGTCTAAACCAATGTAAAGCTAAAGAACAATATTCAATATTATTGTCATTCTTAGTTTCAATTGATTTTATGTGTGCATTAGTATTAGTTTGATTTTGATTCAAGTTTTATTATAATTATCAACATTTATGAACTATAATCTTTATTGGACCATTCCGAATTTTAAGTTCTAAACTTGAAATAATATATCAAAAGATAAAAACTATGAAATAGTATAAGAAATATTTTAAAATTTATGTATGAAATAAAATTTAAAATTACATATATAATGTCGGGTTGGTTTGGTCTCGAGTTTGTTTTTTTAGCTATAACTAAACCAACCCAAATATAGTCGGGTATTTTTGTCCAATACCAAACCAAGTCAAACCAAACCACTAGTCGAGTTTTTTTCAATTTGACTCGATTTATGATTTGATTTGATTTTTTATTTGATTTTGTACGCCCCTATATAATACTACGAAAGAATTAAATTTAAAAAGATTAGGCAACTTGTGCACTCAGCAGGAATCAAACTTACAAATTGTGAATAATAATCACGGACCAAGTTGCACAATTCAGTACCACCGAATTTTCTCTGCCATTTGATTTAGGTGGTTCAAAAATAATATACATATAAAAAGAACCATATATCTACAGAATAACTGTAAAGGAATTAAACAAATGTATAAATGTGTCTTAGTCATGATTAGTTAAAACTGTAATTATACACTTTTTAGTTAGTTATGCAGATAGCTGAGTTAATTGATCATGTTAACTTCTAGAATCAAGTAGAGTTAGTTACAAGTTTGTTAGAGCCGAGTCAGTTAGAAATATTGTATATAAGTGGTCCCACTGTATAGAATGATGTAATCAAGAAAGCAGAATACATTCTTTTCTCATGATTATTTTTCCAGTGTTCTTAGCTATATTTCAGTGTTCTTAGCTTATGTAAAGTTCAAACAACAATTCATTAAAGTCTTCATGGTATCAGAGTAAGGATCGATCATGGTTTCCATATATTCAACAATCTCTGTTTAATTTTCATCTTGAATCTGTTCACTTCCTCTTGCCTTCATTGATAATTTTGAAGCAATTGCAGGAACTCTCAGTTGAGTTCATCCATGGCAATTCCCCCGATCAATCATTTACATCCTCTCTACCTACATCCATTAGATGTACCTGGTTCTCTTAATGTCGGGATCATGCTCACTGGAACTGACATCTTGTGGAGCAAGGCGATGCGATTGACCTTGCTTGGGAAGAACACAATAGACTTCATCGACAAATCAATGATGAGGGATCAGTTTTCAGGAAATTTAGATCGACTTTGGCACAGATGCAATGCGATAGTCGTCTTATGGATTCTCTGTAACATAAGTAAAGATTTGCATAGTGGAGTTCTTTTCTGTTCAGATTCGCAATTGATCTAGGCAGATTTTAAGGAGAGATTTAACAAGGTTAACAATTCAAGGATTTTTCAACTTCACAAAGAAATTTTTACTTTAGTTCAAGGTGTCTCATCTGTTCCTGTTTACTATTCGAGGCTTAAAGATCTTTGGCATGAATATGACTCCATTATATATGCCTCCTCTTTTGTGTAATTACCCCAAATCTGGAGAATTTTATGATCACTTACAATATCAAAGGATGCTGCAGTTTCTCATGGGCCTAAATGACAATTATAGTCAGGCTAGAGGTCAAATTTTACTAATGTCTCAACTTCCTAGTGTTAATCAAGCCTATGCCCTGGTCAATCAAGATGAGAGTCAGAAGTTAGAAGTTGGATCAAGTAGGTTGGTACTTGAGAATATGGCTCCCACTACTATGTTTACTTCTAGATCTGGATAGCAAAGACCTAAAAAACCTTATTCTCCCAATGTAGTTTGTGATTACTGTCACATAAAAGGTCATTTGAGATCTGATTATAACAAGCTACTGAAGTGTGGTCATTGCCATAAAATCAGACATCTCAAGATTAATTGTTTTCGTTTAATTGAATACCCACCTGATTACAAGAGTAAAAGAGAGGTTGTAGTTGCTGGGAATTCAGTTTATGATAGAGGATCTGTGAATCCTCCCAATCATGGGATGATACTAATGTCGATGTTCACACCAGGACAATATCATCAGTTACTAATAATGTTATTGGCGGTGCTAATATAACATATACATCTTCTTTGCCTATTTTGAAATGGATAATAGACACAGATGTTTCCCATCATATAATACGTGATCCTAGATATTTACAACACAAAGACTTGATAAAAAATGCAGGGACAGTTCAATTGCCAACAGGGGTTTCTGCAAATGTTTCACATATTGAAGATTGTCACATAGGAGGAGGTGATGATCATAGGAGAATCTTATGTAGACCTGCATTCAAGTTTAACCTTATGTCTGTTTCCCAAGTAACTAAGGACTTGAACTGCAGAGTTACTTTTTTTTCCTATATACTGTGTTTTTTAGGATCTCTCATCTGGAAAGGTGAAGGTGATTGGTGAGGAGGAAGATGGTCTTTACACAATGAATTCTCAGAGCAGTGATGAGGAAGTAACACGACAGAGATGTTCGATTGCGACTCAAGATGTAGATGCTAATGTCACGCATCAAAGATTCTGTCATGTGCCTATGGCTCTAATAAGGAAAATTCCTTCCTTTCAAAGATTTGATAGAACTTTTGCATTACATAATTGTGAGATCTGTCCCTTGGCTAAACAAACAAGGGTGTCATTTCCACATAGTATTAGTGGATCTACTTGTAATTTCCAGTTAATTCACATGGATATTTGGGATCCCTTTAGAGTTGAAACTTTTGATGGAATGAGATATTTCTTGACAATTTTTGATGATTTTTCAAGGTGGACATGAATTTTTTTTTTTGATGAGGCTTAAATGTTAGTAGCTTGTTGAAATATTTTTTTTATTGAAGTAGAGTCTCAGTTTGGTAAGAAGATTCAGAGAGTAAGATCTGATAATGGTTCTGAGTTCTTCAATTCTACCTACAATGAATTTTTTAAATCACGTGGTATTATACATGAGAGCTCTTGTACACATACACCTCAACAAAATGGTGTTGTGGAAAGGAAACATAGGATCATTCTTGAAACTGCCAGGGCAATCAAGTTTCAAGATGGTTTTCCAGATAAGTTTTGTGGGTGTTGTATTTAGCTGTTGTGTATATGCTGAATAGAGTCCCTTCTACTGTCTTAGGACAAGTGTCTCCTTTGGAGAAACTGTACAACAAACCTCCATCTTTTGATCATATGAGAGTTATAGGTTGCTTGCGCTTTGCCACTAACCTCACAAAAGCAAGATAAATTCAGCCCTAGAGTAATAAAGGTTGTACTGGTAGGCTGTGAGTCAAATCAAAAGGGATATAAACTTTATAATTTGAAGAGTAAGACTTTCTTTGTAAGTAAGGATGTTGTATTCTTGGAATCAAATTTTCCTTTTAAAGGTGATACTACAACTGACCAAAGTCACACTTTTACCACATAGATGTTTGTTGTTGATGATGTTGTTACTACTCCAACTCATAGTGTATCATCACATGATTCAATTCCTACCTATGTGATGAATACTTCTTCCCTAAGATCACCAGTTATACCCTCACCTGATACTTCCTCAGCTCCATCTAATGTCATTGCTTCACCACAACCAAGAAGGTTGACTCGAGGTTTTAAGCTCCCATATGGCACAAAGATTATGTCACAAAAGCTAGTTCAAGTAGTTTCCTTTACTCCATAGCTCAGTATTAGATTACACACATGCCAATATCAGAGTTTTGTTTCAAAGGTTTCAATTGATACTGAACTTGCAAGTTATTCTGAGGCTGCAAAAGATAGCAGATGGATAGAGGCAATGCAGTGGATTTTCCTAGAGGAAAGAAAGCTATTGGACGTAGGTGAGTTTACAAGATCAAATACAATGCAATCGGAGGTTTAGAAAGGTTCAAAGCCAGGCTGGTAGCTAAAGGTTATAATCAAAAGGAGGGCTTTGATTATCAGGAAACCTTTTCTCCTATGGTTAAAATGCAACTGTTAGATATGTTATCTCCATTGCAGCTGCAAATAAATGAAGAATTCAACAAATATATGTGTATAATATCTTTTTACAAGGTAATTTATATGAGGAAGTGTATATGACCCTGCTGGAAGGTTTTGGTAGGAATACAACCAACACTCAAACTTGTAGATTGTTGAAATCTCTTTATGGTTTGAAGCAAGCCTCAAGGCAGTGGAACATTAAATTGACTACCACCTTATAACATCATCAGGTTTCATTCAAAGCACAGGAGACTACTCTTTGTTCACTAATAGAAAAGATGAAATTTTTTTTATAGCATACATCTATGTGGATGACTTATAATTGATAGGGAATGATATGGTTATGATCAAAGAGACTAAGAAAGCACTTTAGTATGCTTTCAAGATAAAAGATCTCGAGGATATGGCTTGGAATTTTCCAGAAATGAGGATGGTATACTCATGCACTAGAGAAAATACTCTCTGGAGTTAATAGCAGATATGGGACTAGCATGAGATAAGCCAGTCACAACTCCAATGGAGTTGAATCAAGAACTCACTTCTGTTGAGTTTGATGCACCATACCTCTTGCCCAAACAAATCCATCATGGGAAGATCCTGCTAGTTATCAAAGGCTGATTGGGAGGTTGTTGTACCTCCCTACTACCAAGCCTGATATATCATTTGTTATGCAGTGTTTGAGCCAGTTCATGCATTGTCCAAAGTCTTCATATATGGATGCTGCACTTAGTCTTGTTAGATATCTTAAGTCAGCACCAGGTTTGAAAATATTGATGTCATCCACAAGAAGCAACAGTCTAAAAGTATTGTGATGGAGATCGGGGTTCATGTATCAATAACAGGAGGTCCATTACTGGATATTTAGTCAAATTTGGAGATTCACTATTCTTGGAAGTTAAAAAAATAACCTACAGTATCTCGAAGTTCAGCAGAAGATGAGTACAGAGTTATGACTTCAATAGTGGCTGAAGTAGTATGGTTGGCTTATTTCAGGAACTTGGTGTTAATATTTTATTAGCAGTATCTTTGCATTCAGAAAGTATTTCAGTCCTTCAAATTACAGTCAATTCTGTTTTTCACACTACAAAAGGAACCACAATTACCAACAAAAAAATTCGTTGGTAAATTGATCAAATCGGTTGACAAATTGAGTTACCAACCAAATGCCAACTTATATTAATTTGTAGCTAAAAATCTCATCGGTAAATATTACCAACTAATTTAATTTATTGGTAAACACCCAAAGATATTGTTACCAAATTTTGAAATATGACCCTAAAATTTCCGTTGGTAAATTTACCAACTAATTTTTGGTTAGTATATCGTTAGTACCTTTACTAACGAATTGAAAAGGAGTTAGTAAATTTTTTTCTTCATTTTTCGATTCATACATTGGTAATTGATTGGTAATTTTAGTAACAAAAAATTTGTGTTGGTAATTTGGCAATACTTTTTAAATTTTCTTTTTTGGTTTTCCATCCGTTATTCTGTACCCACATTGGAGCCCGACTAAATCTGGATTCACGCCGGAAAATCCCACATTGGGTGGTAAAGACTTCCCTAACAAAGATGATTATGTACCCAACGTGAATCGAACGTGAGACCTCTTGGTTAAAGATGCAGGAGTTCTTACCATTTCACCATAATCCTTGTTTGTAATAAATTTTAAATACTTTAGTATGATTATTTATTTTTGTAATAGTTGTACCAATTCATTGTTAGTTTATTGGTAGTATATCATTCAAGTTCAATGTTAGCTTAGTAATTGATTGACAATATGTTCAAAATATTATTAACTAAATGATTATTCAATAGTAAAATATTTATTAATTTATTGCATTTAATAGTCTAAACACATGAATATAAATACAGAAATAGTAATCAACTTTATGAATTATATTTGAATGAAACAATGGAAAATCTATGATAACAAGTTAAATTAATTTCAATATGACACATATCATTATATAAAAAAAATTAATTTGAGCACGTTTTCCAAAAATATTGTCCAAGTCTAAATTTTGGCCAAAAGTTAAAACGTCTAACAACACAAACTGAAAATGGAAATCTCCAAACCTAATACAACCATATTGTTAGATATAAAAATGATCTTTCGAAGCTAATCGAACTGAAAGAAACTTCATCAGAGCACATTTACAAAAATACTAAGAAAAATCAAATTTTGCTAAAAGTTTAAAGTTAAATCGCCTAACAGTAATATTTTTGTTGGTAATCCATTGATAAAAGGTTGCTAAATTTGGCGCCATTTTTTTCCGCCGTATTTAACAAATAAAATACTTGGTTAATAAGATTTATGTTGATAATCTGTTAGAATTTCGTTGTTAAGTTTTAAAATATTTTTCGGTTAGAAATATGTTGGTAATTTGTTAGTAGAATACTAACCAACTTAAGTTAGTAAAATCTATTGGCAATTTGAGATTTTTTTTTTGTAGTGTCATGAAAGGACAAAGCATATCGATATTGATTGTTATTTTATAAAAGAGAAGAGTCAAGATGGATTGATTATAATAAGATATTTGTCTACCTCAGAGTAGCCTGATAATGTTTTTACTAAGGCACTTGGGAAAGGTCCTCACAGTCATATTATGTCCAAACTAGGAATGAAGAATATCTTCATAGCTCCTAGCTTGAAGGAGGGTGTAAAAGAATTAAACAAATGTATAAATGTGCCTTAATCATGATTAGTTAAAATTGTAATTATACACTTCTTAGTTAGTTATGCAGATAGCTGAGTTAATTGATCATGTTAGCTTCTAGAATCAAGTTCAGTTAGTTACAAGTTTGTTAGAGCTGGGCCAGTTAGAAATATTGTATATAAGTGGCTCCATTGTGTAGAATGATGTAATCAAGGAAGCAGTACACATTCTTTTTTCATGATTAATTTTCCAGTGTTCTTAGCTACATTTCAGTGTTCTTAACTTCTGTACAGTTCAATCAACAATTCATTAAAGTCTTCAATAACACGAATACAACAATTTTTGTGTTTTTTAAATTATCTTTTAATGGGTAAAAGAAGTTCATTCTCAAAAAAGATGTAGAAAGTAACGAAGATCCTATTCTCAAAAGAGAAAACAGTTACAAAGTAAGAAATATTATAACGACAATATAAAATTCTTGAAAGAAATGGTGAATTGAAAAAAGAGTTTGAGTTTGAAAATCGACAATTATGGATATGTTGTATGCACAATCAAATTTTGATTTGATTTCTTTTCAACCTACAACATCAATTTCAACATTTATAAACTTTATTCGATACGAGCCGAAAAAACGTTTGATAGTTATTTAATGTTAAACATGAATTCGTACACATTGAGACAAAACTCTATAGGAATCTAATGTATATATTTAAACTGTATGTGTACACATACACAATAGATATAATGAATACGCAATGTAACAAATATGATTATATGTATCAATTTTTATTTTTTTTATTTATGAAGAGATGATATATATACATATCAATAGCGGCAAAAATACTTTTGTCTACTAGTAATGCATACAAACAAAATATAAATTGGGAAAATTGTATATAATAGTGTAACGACCTGCTAGGTCGTTTTGAGAACTAGGACTAGTTTGACTCCTTTTGGAAAATTAAAGGGGGATATTTTAACTATTGATAACTACAAGTACCTAGTTGATGAAACTTTATTTAATATAAGTAATATAGATAATAGATTAGTGGGGTTTCACGGTTAACAAACTCTTGTTCAGAAAATAAAAGGGTGGAGGCAGAAACTTACTGTAAGCGACGAACGAGAGGAAAAACAATAAGAATTGCTCAGGTAAACGCAAGAAATTTTCATTCTTTCTCAGTTCTGCATATTAAAATAGGTTGTCAGAGGGCATTAGATTGTTGTTATTATTATATTCTTAGGTTGTTTATTAAGGGTGTTTTTTTTTTATGGGTAAGATGTAGTGTATAGTGAGTTGAGAATTTATTTATTATCACGGATTGGAATTTCTAGGGACGTTAGTATGGTTATTAGGTGATAGTCTAATAAAATCCTAATCGCTAGACGTATTGTGAAAATCTGGGAATTTGATCTGCAAATTCCCTCCCGTATAATTAACTGTTGCATAAGAATGATGGGAAGAATGTTGAGCCAATCATTGGGCAATGATTGCCAATGATTGGCATGTGACAAACAGGCCAAATTGTCACCTGTGCAGAATGACAAATTGGCACTGTTATGAAATTTTGGGAATTGCCAGTGATTCCCATCGATTGCCAACGATGATCTTTTTATTTTTCTGTTTTTTTTTTTTTTGATATAGATAATTAATTATTAGGTGTTATTTTATATGATTTAACATTGAATTTTAGTCCATTTGGAGAGGTTAAGGTTAAGTTCTTGGCTTGAAATTTGACGAATTGGCATATAAATTATACCAAGATTTGACGTTTGATTAGAGATATGAGTGAGTTTAGGATCTACGATATACCTATAATAATTTGAATGTCCACAAACTCGCTTACTTGTGAATATTGCATCATTGGTAGATCGTGAGCATTCCAAAACTTAACGAAAAGGGAAGGAACTATCTTGAGGATTCGTGACACGAGCTCGACACTTGAGGTATGTTAAGACTTTCAGACTTGTTGAAGGACGTTTTCCTAATTAAAGATTAAAAATGAAAATAGACAAAGGAGTAAGGGGGAAGGATGGTGGTCTCGTATCAATGGTGTGACGGGCATTGGTACGAGTACCGGTATTATAAAAAGGAAAATTACTATTATAGAATGTGGATTGAAATTTGAGAATGCCAAAGCATATGGGCATTAGCTGATATATTATTGACTTGAATTCCTTGTGTGATTGTGTTTTATTTATTTCACCCGTATAGTTGTGATAATTGAGGTGGTTATGTATTATGCTCATATTGATTGATTGAGATGCATCATCATCCCCTCTATTGAAATAATATTGTGCACATGCATAGACATGAGACTGAGCATAAGTTGGGCACGTGGAGATCGTCCGTGCTGGGGATGGTGAGATGTTAAGATTGTAATTTGGGCACGTGGAGACCGTCCGTGCGAAAATTATTTGATATTATGATAGTGCGTTGAGATCGTCCGCACAGACACGTGGAGATCGTCCATGTCGGTATATGGACCTCGCGAGTCCCCCGTGGGTCATGAACTCTCGATGTATTTCCGAGGAGTATCATGTATATACGGTTGAGTGAGTACTGGGTATTCTGAGACATATCATTACATGGCATCATATTGCATTGCATTTCATCCCATCATTCATTCTTGATGACTATATGTTTCATTTGGTGTTTGGAAAATATTAAATGTTGATTTCCTTTATTGATGAAACTTAAATAGAGAGTGTAATATATATATATAATTGTATAAATTTAAGAACTTATTTTCTTATATAAACTCCCGTCACTACTTCTTCGTTGTCGGTCAATGAGACATACTGGGTACACGTGGTTTCGTACTCATACTACGCTTGTTGCACTCTTTGTGGTGCAGATTCGATTCCGAGTAGGAGCACATCTCGTGAAGCAAATTGAGTCCGGCTTGAAGTTCTTGGAGTTGTGGTGAGCTGCTTGGCTGTTCCGTGGCCCACACCTCCCTCTATCTTTTACTTATTCTGTTATTCAGTATTCAGACAGGATATCCCTTATGTTAGATTTGTCTTTTAGTTTCAGACTTGCATCGTATTTTAGAAGCTCTTGTACTCATGACACCATTTCTTGGGTAGTATTTTTTTCAGTTTTCCGTATTCGTACTTATAAGAACTCAGTGTTGAAGATTTGGAAAATGTTGTCTTTTCACTTCTTGTTAGTTAAGTTTGTTAAAATATATTGGTTGGCTTACCTATTGGCTGGGAATATAGGTGCCATCACGACTCGTGATTTTGGGTCGTGACAAATAGCAAACTAATAACCTAAAATAAATGGAGTAGTTAGGGTTTGATTTAATTGTGCTCCATAGCAAACGTTAGCTAAAGTTTGTCAGGCGTCTCTCTCTCAAAAATCTCGCTCGCCACTCTCCATTCTCGCTCGCCTCTCTCGCTTTATACACAGAAGTGTATAAATTCTGTTTAGTTTTGTATAAAGCGAGAGAAAATTGTATATACACATGCAAAAATATATATCTTCGTGTTATACACTTAATTATACAATTTAAAAACATTTTACTTCAAATATTGCAGAGAAAAAGGCCAACAAATTATACAATTGCGAATTATACAATTGCGGTGAAATACAATTTTCTCTAGTTTTATACAACAGAAGTGTATATATTGTTTTTCTGTTTTTGTATAAAGCGAGAGAAAAACATATATCTTCTTGCTATACACTTATAATTATGCAATATATATACATTTTAATTCGATTCAACTGTATGCAAAACAAATTTTATAAAAATATTGCAGCGAAATAGGCAGCGAATTATACAATTGTGCATTATACAATCGCAGTGAAATAGGATAACGAATTATACAATTGCAGCGAAATAGGCCAGCGAATTATACAATTGTATATGTATAGCGAATTATAAAGTTTTATGTTTCCTATGCAGCGCAATTATGCAAACTTTGTTATAGCATACAAATATGAATTTTTTGTTTGCTATATGTGAAAGTTGCCCTAAATAATATATACATTATAATGCCAATGTATACTTGATTAAATGCATTTTATTGAATACATATTTATTTACAGTAGATTTCAACGTTCATCATAAACTAAATATATAACTGTATACTAACGCCTAATACTAAGTTTAGATTATGCAACTGTATTTTAAAAATGCCAACTTTTAAAAGCTTTTATCTGCTAGATAAATATTTATATGGCTAAAACATACCAATTTAATCTAAAAATTGTATAGAGGGCCAATTCATCAAACCAGTTTCAATTTGGAATCAAAACTTAAAAGAAAAATAGTTTCAGATATAGCAAACCTAATAGATATAATAAGGCTTTTAACTATAGTTTTGATTATTGCGCGCCATAATTATGTTTCTGTTTGCTATAGAGGCTATTGTTTGTATATTTCTGTCCCTTTATATATTTTGCTTGAGAATATACAAATAGACTAAGTAAATAATTTTTTTTATTTATTTGTTGAGGAATTTTTCAGAACTATGTTTGTGTATTTTACTTGCCAATATGCAAACAAGGTAATTTATTATGAAATTTTCATAACCGTATACAAATAACTAGGGTAAACATATACAAAGTTCTGAATTTATACAATCAAAAATCAAATCATACAAATTCTGAATTTATACAAATTATATGAAGAGATTATAGCCACGCATTATAATTTTCTTAACTTGTAATTATAATATCTATAGACTAAATATTTGTTGTTTTTGCATAATTTTCCCCAAACTTCAAAGAGAACATGATTAGACAATATGGACCTTTGGGCCAACAAATGTGCGACGGCCCAACAAATAGTAGCTTGAGAAGTATCATAATGGTATATTTTCTAATATTTATTTACTTACAAACTTAGTTGTCTGTCACAATAAATATTAGGGCAACTTTCACATATAGCAAACAAAAAATATATATTTGTATAATATAGCAAACTTTGCATAATTGCGCTCCATAGCAAACATAAAAACTGTATAATTTGCTATACATATACAAGTGTATAATTCGCTGGCCTAAATTGTATAATTCGCTGGCCTATTTCGCTGCAATTGTATAATTTGCTTTGCACATAGTTGAATTGAATTAAAATGTATGTATATTGCATAATTATAAGTTTATAGCAAAAAGATATATGTTTTTCTCGCTTTATACAAAAACAGAAACACAATATATACACTTCTGTTGTATAAAACTAGAGAAAATTGTATTTCACTGCAATTGTATAATTCGCAATTGTATAATTCGTTGGCCTTTTTCTCTGCAATTTTTGAAGTAAAATGTTTGTAAATTGTATAATTAAGTGTATAACACGAAGATATAAATTTTTGCATGTGTATATACAATTTTCTCTCGCTTTATACAAAACAGAAACAGAATTATAGATAATGTTTGCTATGGAGCACAATTAAATTAAATCCTAGCTATTCTATTTAATTTAGGTTATTAGTTTGCTATTTTATACAATTTTCCCTAAATATTATGGTATATTAGAAAACATTTGGCTGCATTATCGGCTTTACTTGAGCCGAGAGTCTATTAAAAATAATATTTTTAAGGTTGCTTATACAATTAACAGTATTCTTTTTAGATTTCTTTTATAAAATTTTACTAAATTTATTATTGTTATTTGGCTACATTAATTCATTATTTCTTTATTAGGCATTGTGTTACTTTCATTGCTTTTTTTCTTGCATTTAAGACAAGAACAATTATTTTCTTCTATTAAAAAAGGTCACTTTCTCAAGCATGAAGCATGGCCAGTATGGGTTACAATGCTAGTGGAATTATAACAAAGGGATAATTCATGCAGTCAATAATAATAAAAGAATTTTAATGTGGTGATTAATAATTAAAGTAAATTTTAGTTTTTCTCAATTTCTTTTACATTTTCTTTTTGGATGTTCTTGTCATCTAACTCAAGTGACTTGTTTATTTAAAGAACATCTTCTCATATTCTTCGATTAGAAATTTTTATTGTTTGTTAAAATTCTATTTAGGACGACTTCTGGTAATTTGTTTAAATCTTCAAGTTTTCTTTTTTCTAATTGATATATTTAAATTGAATAAATGTTAATAATAACTACAATAAGAATATAGATACTGATGAACTAAGAATATTAACATTAATTTTTTATAAAGAACAACTACAAAATAATGTTAGAATAATAAAATCCGATTCAAGAATTATAAATTGATATAAAGATATCAAAATGATGTTGCGTTCCTTCAATATTACGTTGGCTTGTTGTACTTCTTGAAATTTTGAAGAAATAAGCAATAG